>NC_065583.1:100280306-100634306 GCF_024542745.1 Macaca thibetana thibetana | reverse complement strand
ATCTGCTGTTTCACTGTCCATGGTTTTAGTTACTGGTGATACAGTACAAAAAGCTATTTTGAGAGAGAAAGAGAGAGACTACATTGATATAACCTTTATTACAGTATATTATTGTAATTGCTCTATTTTTTTATTATTGTTATTAGTTTCTTACTGTACCTAATTTATAAATTAAAATTTATCATAGTTATACATGAATAGGAAAAAACAGTATATATAGAATTTCGTACTCTCTGCAGTTTCAAGCAGCCACTAGGGGTCTTGAAATGCATCCCCTGTAGGTAAGACTACCACACATTGGTTTGGATTATAGATGCAGTCAGCCACTAGCAAAAATAGAAAGCACATATGCTTGACCTTTTATTTGCTGCTTTGACCCTCAACATTCAACAGGAATCTGCTGTCTATATAAGAAATAAAACCTGTCTTTATCTGGAGACCAGGACAGTTTCACTGGGTTTATAAAGACAGCATTTTCCACCTTGCACTAACATTTATAGTCATCCTCCATGCCCTGAAGTGTCCCATTTCTTTTGATTATCTGATCAACACAATGATATTATTTTGAACATTGAGTTTCCCAGGTACAAAAGGAGAAGCTGTCAGTTTAGTTGCACATAGCAGTTTAGACTGATGATTGCAGTAGATTCATGTGAATTTGCCAATACTTTGACCTTAATCCCTCTTCCTCAAAAATCAGTGAAACTAAAATAAAACGATATTGGCAAACTGACCTGTCATTCACAGTTACCGTTTCTGAACGATCACTGCAGAACTATGACAGTGCAGAGGAATTTAAATTTTTATAAACCCTTCATAATTAACCCATTATTCCTAGATAGGAGATTACTCATGATTTTCATTCTATTATATTTATGGTACTATCTATTTTTGTATTTTTTTACAATGAACATCTACTTTTTGGTGCTTTTTATTGTGGTAAAATATACTGAACATCTACTTTTATAATCAGTACTTTTATAATCAGATATTTCCATTTTAGAATGGGGTCTATTGACTTTTTATGATGAAAGAATCTTTGCTGAGATTTGCATTAAGACAAGTTCATGTAAGGCACAATGGAGTAAACATCCACATACTCCTGATGATCTGATCTAGTTTTTGTTCTTTTAAAAATTGGGTGTGAGATAGTGTTTTCAGTCTTTGCTAAATGTCCTTATGACCTCTTTCTCTCCCCATTTGTGTTATCCCAGATTAGTCACCCAGCCTCAATGGGTGTCAGTTTCCTACTCTGTAAAACAGAGCAATCGTTACTTTGTTATGAGGTTTAAAGCACTCAATAGAGCACCTAACATAGTAGATGGAAAAAAAAGGAGCTATTTTTTTTTTTCAGACTGAGAAAGACCAAATATTTTGTTCAGTTATTTATATGGCTTGATACAGAATTTCATTTGACATTTTGGATTCTGGTCACTACTTCTTCCTGTGTTTAATGTTTCCAAATGGTCAGAGCCTTCAGTTTTTCTCTACATCTTTCTCATGATGTTCATGACAACTGTGTTACAAAGAAAAGAAGTAAAGATGTGACTTTCATGATATTGGAGCTGTTTATTCAACAAAGATTTGCAGTGACATATCTAGGTTGTGCATTGGTCCAGTTTGCATAGAGGGAATATCAAGTTCCCAAATGGCAGCTTATCTGTTACGGGTTGTCCAGTGCCTGGGTTTTTTTCCACCCCTGACTGAGGCTTGACTATCACCAGACACAGGGTTGGATCAGGCTTGGGAAAGGTGCTTGAGCTACTCTGCTAGAAGGTGAATAAGGGGAGGAGACTATTGACTTTCTTGGACCAAGCTGATAGGCAGTACATGTGAGAGAAAGATGAATAACAACAGAGTAAGGGTCAACTCCCACCCTCCCACCCACCACCCCCGCTACACACACACACATTAATTGTATGTAAGGTGCTGGTGCTAGCTGCTTTGAGAATCATAAAAGGAAGTGAAATAGAATGTCCCACCCTTAAGGAACTTATTCAAGATAGGCATCAAGGATCAGGTATATGAGTTAAACAGAGTTCACAGTTAAATATGAACATTAAAGATTCCAGTAGGCAGCCTGCGAATAAAGCTGACTGGTATAGACCCTGCTGTGGTGACCCAGAGGAAAGAGAGAAAGCTGTGGGCTGATGGAATGAGCAAAGGCTTCATGGAAGACATGGGACTGGATGCGTGGCAGAATTCAAACGGAGGTGAGCAATGGCCTGAAAGCAGGAATGGCCAGGTGTGTTAGGTAAGGATGTGCAGAAGCGTCGTGGGAGGCTGAAATGAGGCTGAGGCTGCAGAGATGGCAGGAACACGTGCCTTTGTATAAGTCAGGGACCTGTTTCCTCATCCTCCTGAGAAGATGGAGCACACATTCCCTACCCTCCTTACCGTTCTGACGTTCTGTAATCCTGAGAGCTGACCTGTGGATAACAACTTGCTTTCAAAAATGGAGGTCTGTTGGCTTGTGTAACTGACAAGGACAAGAGCAGATCCAGGGAGGCTGTGTTACTGCTTGTCTGCCTCCTGTCCCTCCACCTGGAAAGGCAGTTATGATGGGGTGGCTGAGACTGTGGGCTCTTCTCAGGCTGCCAGGGTTCACATTTGGCTCCTCCTCCTTCTACCTATGCTTCAGTTTTATCTTCTGATGATACAAAGAGGGACAATAATGGCACCTACCTCCAGGGTTCTTGTGTGAAAGTGCTTGGAAGAATGGTGCATAGGGAGGGCTTAATATATGCTAGCTATTAGTCTAATCTCTGCTTTGCTGACTCTCTCAAGCTCCAACTACATTCAGGCTTCTGCTACAGAGGAGAAAGTGGCAGCTGACCCGAAGTGCCATCTTTATGACTCAGCCTTACAGCCAGGAGGCAGCCCCAGAATCCTGTTCCGGGACACAGGAAGAGGAGCCTGGCGTGGAACCAAATGGAGCGTTAGGTATACAAAGAGTGCTCCTCTGCACACACATCTGATCCTCACAACTGAGTCTATGGAGAAACAAAGTATGTACTCTGCATTTTAAGGGTGAAGAAACCAAGGTATTAAAAACTTAAGAGATTCGTGGGAAAATGACAAAACCAGGAATCCACCCAGGTCTGCCACTCCGCAGCCCTTTTCACTCTATTTCACTGTTATCATCAAATCTCAAAATGATTTGTTCCCATGAAATAAAGAGTGCCTTTGATGTCCCCTGAAGATGTTTTCATTATGAATGACAGGTGCTTCAGAGTCAATGAAACAAGTGTTTATTGAGCACCTACTGCATTCAAAGTGCCAAATCCTGTCAGGAAATCAAAGCACAGTCAAGGATGAGTGACATATGGCTCCTGCATGTGCAGGATTCGTAAATGCAGTGCAGAAGACAGCACACCCAGGCTTACTTGGATACAGTGTAGCTTGGATCGTCAGATCGAAGCTGCTTTTTAATGGGGTTTGGGGAGTAGAGAACTTGGATTAGATAGATTGTCAGTTCTTTATTTCGCTAACAATATTTTTTTAAACACTACTATCTAAAATCACTATCATCTCATAGAAAAAGAATATTTTAACTCCTAAAATAGGAAAGGCCAAAATTTCAGCATAAAGCGGGGCCCTCTGAATTTTAATAATGAAATTTTATTACAAAATGACATTGTCCTTCCTTTTGTCATTTCACAGAGGACCTGTGAAGCTTTTTATAAACCAATGTTTTGAGAACCAGTGTCTAAATGACTTCCTAAATGTCATTCCTGCAAGGTGACATATGGCCACATTTTGATATTTTTGAAATTAAAGCTTACTAAAAACACAGAGAAGTATTAATACATTATTCCCTTATCCAAGCATGGCCCCATCAGTTGCTCTAATAGGTATATTCCAATGGTCCAGGCCTCAGTGGTCAATGGCTCTTTAGGATGGTCTTAGAATGGTGCCACGGATGGAGCTCGGTATAATCCAGGAGAAGTCTAGCTGTTTCCCTTGGGGTCAGGTCAAAGGTGACCAGAGAAGTGCCTTTGATAAAAAACTTTTTTTTTTGAGATGGAGTCTCACTCTGTTGCCCAGGCTGGAGTGCAGTGGCGGGATCTCGGCTCACGGCAACCTGCACCTCTCTGGTTCAAGCAATTCTCCTGCCTCAGCCCCCCTGAGTAGCTGGGATAACAGGTGCGTGCCACCAGACTGGCTAATTTTTGTATTTTTAGTAAAGATGGGGTTTTGCTGTGTTGACCAGGCTGGTCTGAAACTCCTGACCTTAGGTGATCCACCCGCCTCAGCCTCCCAAAGTGCTGGGATTACAGACGTCAGCCACCGTGCCCGGCCAAAAAACTTTTAAAAATAGTTTTTGTGGGGCGGAGCAAGATGGCCGAATAGGAACAGCTCCAGTCTCCAACTCCCAGCGCGAGTGACACAGAAGACCAGTGATTTCTGCATTTTCAACTGAGGTACTGGGTTAATCTCACTAGGGAGTGCCCGACAATCGGTGCTGGTCAGCTGCTGCAGCCCGACCAGCGAGAGCTGAAGCAGGGCGAGGCATTGCCTCACCTGGGAAGCACAAGGGGAAAGGGAATCCCTTTTCCTAGCCAGGGGAACTGAGACACACAACACCTGGAAAATCGGGTAACTCCCACCCCAATACTGCGCTTTAAGCAAACAGGCACACCAGGAGATTATATCCCACACCTGGCCGGGAGGGTCCCACGCCCACGGAGCCTCCTTCATTGCTAGCACAGCAGTCTGCGATCTCGCGGCAAGGCAGCAGCAAGGCTGGGGGAGGGGCGCCCGCCATTGCTGAGGCTTAAGTAGGTAAACAAAGCCGCTGGGAAGCTCGAACTGGGTGGAGCTCACAGCAGCTCAAGGAAACCTGCCTGTCTCTGTAGACTCCACCTCTGGACACAGGGCACAGTAAACAACAAAAGCCAAAAGCAGTGGAAACCTCTGCAGACGCAAACGACTCTGTCTGACAGCTTTGAAGAGAGCAGTGGATCTCCCAACACGGAGGTTGAGATCTGAGAAGGGACAGACTGCCTGCTCAAGTGAGTCCCTGACCCCTGAGTAGCCTAACTGGGAGACATCCCCCACTAGGGGCAGTCTGACACCCCACACCTCACAGGGTGGAGTACACCCCTGAGAGGAAGCCTCCAAAGCAAGAATCAGACAGGTACACTCGCTGTTCAGCAATATTCTATCTTCTGCAGCCCCTGCTGCTGACACCCAGGCAAACAGGGTCTGGAGTGGACCTCAAGCAATCTCCAACAGACCTACAGCTGAGGGTCCTGACTGTTAGAAGGAAAACTATCAAACAGGAAGGACACCTACACCAAAACCCCATCAGTACATCACCATCATCATCAAAGACCAGAGGCAGATAAAACCACAAAGATGGGGAAAAAGCAGGGCAGAAAAGCTGCAAATTCAAAAAATAAGAGCGCATCTCCCCCAGCAAAGGAACACAGCTCATCGCCAGCAACGGATCAAAGCTTGACAGAGAATGACTTTGACGAGATGAGAGAAGAAGGCTTCAGTCCATCAAACTTCTCAGAGCTAAAGGAGGAATTACGTACCCAGCGCAAAGAAACTAAAAATCTTGAAAAAAAAGTGGAAGAATTGATGGCTAGAGTAATTATTGCAGAGAAGGTCATAAACGAAATGAAAGAGATGAAAACCATGACACGAGAAATATGTGACACATGCACAAGCTTCAGTAACCGACTCGATCAACTGGAAGAAAGAGTATCAGCGATTGAGGATCAAATGAATGAAATGAAGCGAGAAGAGAAACCAAAAGAAAAAAGAAGAAAAAGAAATGAACAAAGCCTGCAAGAAGTATGGGATTATGTAAAAAGACCAAATCTACGTCTGATTGGGGTGCCTGAAAGTGAGGGGGAAAATGGAACCAAGTTGGAAAACACTCTTCAGGATATCATCCAGGAGAACTTCCCCAACCTAGTAGGGCAGGCCAACATTCAAATCCAGGAAATACAGAGAACGCCACAAAGATACTCCTCGAGAAGAGCAACTCCAAGACACATAATTGCCAGATTCACCAAAGTTGAAATGAAGGAAAAAATCTTAAGGGCAGCCAGAGAGAAAGGTCGGGTTACCCACAAAGGGAAGCCCATCAGACTAACAGCAGATCTCTCGGCAGAAACTCTGCAAGCCAGAAGAGAATGGGGGCCAATATTCAACATTCTTAAAGAAAAGAATTTTAAACCCAGAATTTCATATCCAGCCAAACTAAGTTTCATAAGTGAAGGAGAAATAAAATCCTTTACAGATAAGCAAATGCTTAGAGATTTTGTCACCACTAGGCCTGCCTTACAAGAGACCCTGAAGGAAGCACTAAACATGGAAAGGAACAACCGGTACCAGCCATTGCAAAAACATGCCAAAATGTAAAGACCATTTAGGCTAGGAAGAAACTGCATCAACTAACGAGCAAAATAACTAGTTAATATCATAATGGCAGGATCAAATTCACACATAACAATATTAACCTTAAATGTAAATGGACTAAATGCTCCAATTAAAGGACACAGACTGGCAAACTGGATAAAGAGTCAAGACCCATCAGTGTGCTGTATTCAGGAGACCCATCTCACATGCAGAGACATACATAGGCTCAAAATAAAGGGATGGAGGAAGATTTACCAAGCAAATGGAGATCAAAAAAAAGCAGGGGTTGCAATCCTAGTCTCTGATAAAACAGACTTTAAACCATCAAAGATCAAAAGAGACAAAGAAGGCCATTACATAATGGTAAAAGGATCAATTCAACAGGAAGAGCTAACTATCCTAAATATATATGCACCCAATACAGGAGCACCCAGATTCATAAAGCAAGTCCTTAGAGACTTACAAAGAGACTTAGAGTCCCATACAATAATAATGGGAGACTTCAACACTCCACTGTCAACATTAGACAGATCAACGAGACAGAAAGTTAACAAGGATATCCAGGAATTGAACTCATCTCTGCAGCAAGCAGACCTAATAGACATCTATAGAACTCTCCACCCCAAATCAACAGAATATACATTCTTCTCAGCACCACATTGCACTTATTCCAAAATTGACCACATAATTGGAAGTAAAGCACTCCTCAGCAAATGTACAAGAACAGAAATTATAACAAACTGTCTCTCAGACCACAGTGCAATCAAACTAGAACTCAGGACTAAGAAACTCAATCAAAACCGCTCAACTACATGGAAACTGAACAACCTGCTCCTGAATGACTACTGGGTACATAATGAAATGAAGGCAGAAATAAAGATGTTCTTTGAAACCAATGAGAACAAAGATACAACATACCAGAATCTCTGGGACACATTTAAAGCAGTGTGTAGAGGGAAATTTATAGCACTAAATGCCCACAAGAGAAAGCAGGAGAGATCTAAAATTGACACTCTAACATCACAATTAAAAGAACTAGAGAAGCAAGAGCAAACACATTCAAAACCTAGCAGAAGGCAAGAAATAACTAAGATCAGAGCAGAACTGAAGGAGATAGAGACACAAAAAACCCTCCAAAAAATCAATGAATCCAGGAGTTGGTTTTTAGAAAAGATCAACAAAATTGACAGACCGCTAGCAAGACTAATAAAGAAGAGAGAAGAATCAAATAGACGCAATAAAAAATGATAAAGGGGATATCACCACCGACCCCACAGAAATACAAACTACCATCAGAGAATACTATAAACACCTCTACGCAAATAAACTAGAAAATCTAGAAGAAATGGATAATTTCCTGGACACTTACACTCTCCCAAGACTAAACCAGGAAGAAGTTGAATCCCTGAATAGACCAATAGCAGGCTCTGAAATTGAGACAGTAATTAATAGCCTACCAACGAAAAAAAGTCCAGGACCAGATGGATTCACAGCTGAATTCTACCAGAGGTACAAGGAGGAGCTGGTACCATTCCTTCTGAAACTATTCCAATCAATAAAAAAAAGAGGGAATCCTCCCTAACTCATTTTATGAGGCCAACATCATCCTGATACCAAAGCCTGGCAGAGACACAACAAAAAAAGAGAATTTTAGACCAATATCCCTGATGAACATCGATGCAAAAATCCTCAATAAAATACTGGCAAACCGGATTCAGCAGCACATCAAAAAGCTTATCCACCATGATCAAGTGGGCTTCATCCCTGGGATGCAAGGCTGGTTCAACATTTGCAAATCAATAAACATAATCCAGCATATAAACAGAACCAAAGACAAGAACCACATGATTGTCTCAATAGATGCAGAAAAGGCTTTTGACAAAATTCAACAGCCCTTCATGCTAAAAACGCTCAATAAATTCGGTATTGATGGAACGTACCTCAAAATAATAAGAGCTATTTATGACAAACCCACAGCCAATATCATACTGAATGGGCAAAAACTGGAAAAATTCCCTTTGAAAACTGGCACAAGACAGGGATGCCCTCTCTCACCACTCCTATTCAACATAGTGTTGGAAGTTCTGGCTAGGGCAATCAGGCAAGAGAAAGAAATCAAGGGTATTCAGTTAGGAAAAGAAGAAGTCAAATTGTCCCTCTTTGCAGATGACATGATTGTATATTTAGAAAACCCCATTGTCTCAGCCCAAAATCTCCTTAAGCTGATAAGCAACTTCAGCAAAGTCTCAGGATACAAAATTAATGTGCAAAAATCACAAGCATTCTTATACACCAGTAACAGACAAACAGAGAGCCAAATCATGAATGAACTTCCATTCACAATTGCTTCAAAGAGAATAAAATACCTAGGAATCCAACTTACAAGGGATGTAAAGGACCTCTTCAAGGAGAACTACAAACCACTGCTCAGTGAAATAAAAGAGGACACAAACAAATGAAAGAACATACCATGCTCATGGATAGGAAGAATCAATATCGTGAAAATGGCCATACTGCCCAAGGTTATTTATAGATTCAATGCCATCCCCATCAAGCTACCAACGAGTTTCTTCACAGAATTGGAAAAAACTGCTTGAAAGTTCATATGGAACCAAAAAAGAGCCCGCATCGCCAAGACAATCCTAAGTCAAAAGAACAAAGCTGGAGGCATCACGCTACCTGACTTCAAACTATACTACAAGGCTACAGTAACCAAAATAGCATGGTACTGGTATCAAAACAGAGATATAGACCAATGGAACAGAACAGAGTCCTCAGAAATAATACCACACATCTACAACCATCTGATCTTTGACAAACCTGAGAGAAACAAGCAATGGGGAAAGGATTCCCTATTTAATAAATGGTGCTGGGAAAATTGGCTAGCCATAAGTAGAAAGCTGAAACTGGATCCTTTCCTTACTCCTTATACGAAAATTAATTCAAGATGGATTAAAGACTTAAATGTTAGACCTAATACCATAAAAACCCTAGAGTAAAACCTAGGTAGTACCATTCAGGACATAGGCATGGGCAAAGACTTCATGTCTAAAACACCAAAAGCAATGGCAACAAAAGCCAAAATTGACAAATGGGATCTCATTAAACTAAAGAGCTTCTGCACAGCAAAAGAAACTACCATCAGAGTGAACAGGCAACCTACAGAATGGGAGAAAATTTTTGCAATCTACTCATCTGACAAAGGGCTAATATCCAGAACCTACAAAGAACTCAAACAAATTTACAAGAAAAAAACAAACAACCCCATCAAAAAGTGGGCAAAGGATATGAACAGACATTTCTCAAAAGAAGACATTCATACAGCCAACAGACACATGAAAAAATGCTCATCATCACTGGCCATCAGAGAAATGCAAATCAAAACCACAATGAGATACCATCTCACACCAGTTAGAATGGCGATCATTAAAAAGTCAGGAAACAACAGGTGCTGGAGAGGATGTGGAGAAATAGGAACACTTTTACACTGTTGGTGGGATTGTAAACTAGTTCAACCATTATGGAAAACAGTATGGCGATTCCTCAAGGATCTAGAACTAGATGTACCATATGACCCAGCCATCCCATTACTGGGTATATAGCCAAAGGATGATAAATCATGCTGCTATAAAGACACATGCACATGTATGTTTATTGCAGCACTATTCACAATAGCAAAGACTTGGAATCAACCCAAATGTCCATCAGTGACAGACTGGATTAAGAACATGTGGCACATATACACCATGGAATACTATGCAGCCATAAAAAAGGATGAGTTTGTGTCCTTTGTAGGGACATGGATGCAGCTGGAAACCATCATTCTTAGCAAACTATCACAAGAACAGAAAACCAAACACTGCATGTTCTCACTCATAGGTGGGAACTGAACAATGAGATCACTTGGACTCGGGAAGGGGAACATCACACACCGGGGCCTATCACGGGGAGGGGGGAGGGGGGAGGATTGCATTGGGAGTTATACCTGATGTAAATGACGAGTTGATGGGTGCTGACGAGTTTATGGGTGCGGCACAGCAACAGGGCACAAGTATACATATGTAACAAACCTGCACGTTATGCACATGTACCCTAGAACTTAAAGTATAATAATAATAAATAATTTTAAAAAAATAGTTTTTGTTTTTTATTTTTTCAGAGCCAGGCACAATGAATGACTCACACCATAATTCCAGCACTTTGGGAGCCTGAGGCAGGTGGACTGCTTGAGCCCAGGAGTTTGAGACAAACCTGGGCCACATGGTGGAACCCCATCTCTGCAAAAAAGTACAAGAGTTAGCCAGGTGTGGTGGAGGGCGCTTGAGCCCTGGAGGTTGAGGCTGCAGTGAGTCATGATGGCACTACTACACTCTAGCCTAGGTGACAGAGCAAGACCCTAAACAAAAAACAACAACAACAAAATTATTTTCTTGACCATCATAACAATTTAGAATGAAAAATGCTCGAGGGATAGTGTTACTATGTCATAAGCAAAATTATTAATATAGTCTATTCAATGACTGGAAATCCAAAACTTCCCAATGTCTCAACTGTGTCAGTCCTAATGACGAAAACTTCCCCTTTCTAAACACACGGAAGGCCCCTGCTGTGCAACCCTGCACAAGTATAGTTTTTTCTGAATCTTGATTACAAAGCGATTTCAATAATAATGTTTATTCTTTAAAAAAAGAGCATATTCCTCACCAGTAAGACAAGTGAATATGTTTTAAAAGTTCCTGTGATCTTTCAGTTTATTCCTGTAATAACTTGAATAACTACAGTAATGACACGGGAAATAAAAGCAGAAGATGGAGAGTTAAAATTCAACTCTTTAACCCCCAAATACGATATCATCAGAGTCAAGAGTGGAGCCCTGGGCATGTCTTGGGTGGAGAGGTGGGGCATGTCTTAGTCCATTCCTCCTCTGCTATCACAAAATACCTGAGACTGGGTAATTTTTAAACAATAGAAATTTATTTCTCACAGTTCTGGAGGCATGTAAGTCCAGTATCAAGGTGCCGGCAAATTTGGTGTCTGGTGAGGGCTACTCTCTGCTTTCAAGATGGTGCCTTGTTGCATCCTCTGGAAGGGAGGAATAATGTGTCCTCACCTGGGGCGAAGGGATGGAAGGACAAAAAAGGACCTAGTATGAATTCCATTTATGAGGGCGGAGCCCCCATGACCTAATCCTCTCCCCAAGGCCCTACCTTCTAATACCATCACCTTGGGGTTTAAGTTCTAACATCTGAATTTTAAAGGGACATTTACATTCAAACCAAACAGGTGATTTCCCATTTTTCCTCAGATGCTATTAAAAAATAAGGTTTAAAGTATCCCCAGGATATTTTGTTTTTCATAAAGGCAATCTATAATCCAGCTTCCTCATTCTCTTCCATAATTAAAGTGCTTGCCAATTTGTATTTGAGATTAAAATAACATAAACATAGATGTAGTGTGTGAGTGAAAACCTGCTAGGTTTACCCACGGCAGCTAATTTCATCATAAATAATGATCACAGTGGTAGATATCAGCATCTACAACATGAGAGTCACATAAATAAACTCATTGATAGTTAACTTCACACAACTCATGCAAACAAAAGCAAATAAAAGTAAATGAAAATGTATATGCAGTATGATATTAACACTCTCAGGCTTGACTCCTCTGAAGTTACTTCTCATAGCAGCCTGAGGCATACTGATTTCTGAGGCTTCCTTTCTAATTTCTGTGGTCCTCATTGCCTTCTTAATAAAACATCACAGAATTTCTAGACTAGGTCAAGACCTAGAGATTGGTGCTACATAGAGACCACATTCTATAAAATGAATGTGTATTTTTATTCTGGCACTAAAGGAGAGCAGAACTGTAATTTGAATGAAATATGATTATTGAATTCTACAAGAGAAAATGAAACATACTCCAGGTGCCAACTGCCAGGCAGTGTTTCTGGCTCCAAAGGACAGCCTAAGGCAATGCCAGATGGTCCATTTCAGGAAATTGAGCTTGTCCCCAGTATAGGAAATCTGAATGACTATCCCACAGGAAATGCTTTATTGTACATTACCATTAACTTGTTGAGAAATAAAAGAATGAGGGTGGAAATAGCTGAACATTGATCAAAGAAATTAGCTTGTTAATAAATGATTGAGACAGGCCGGGATCGACGGCTCACGCCTGTAATCCCAGCACTTTGGGAGGCCAAGGCAGGCAGATCACAAGGTCAGGAGTTCGAGACCAGCCTGGCCAACATGGTGAAACCCTGTCTCTACTAAAGATATAAAATTAGCCGGGCGTGGTGGTGCCTGGGCCACAGGGTGAGACTCTGTTTCCAAAAAAAAAAAAAGAAATTGAGATTCTTGCTGAATTTCTTGGCATTTTGGCTAAGATCAGGGATTGTGAATATAATAATGATACCTCACTAATGAAAAAATACTACGTATCCAGCAATGTATGAAAAATCTATATGCGTTAATCCTTTCAACAACGTCAAAAGGTTGGTGTCATTATTACTATCATCATCGTCATCGTCGTCATCATCATCATCCCTACTTACAGACATGGAAATCAATAGACACATTTCATTGGATTTTGAGGGGCCAGCTCATAGAGTTGCCTAAGGTTTTTTGATGAATGGCAGAGCCAGGATTTGAATCCTGTCTGTTTGATTTTAGTGTCTGAGATTGATAATAAGCATGTTAATACCATGTCTACCCCTAGCATTTATGTAAAACAATACTGCTTCAGATATGCTGTCTTTTAAGTGTTAGGCAGCTCCACTGTGGCTTGACTTTGCTCAGACATTTGCTGGGGAGCTTCTCTGTTTTGCTTTTTGCTTCCCAAGCCCTTACTGAAGTGTCTTATACAGGCTTGTCTTGCAAAGGTGCGTCTCTACATTAATTCTGCCCCCACATCACCGTCAAAGTTCTATGCATCACTTTCCTGAATAACATATCAGGAATGCTATCTTTGGGGCCCCCATTCAAATGAACAAGGATGAGGTTAGCAGTTTTAATTATCTAGCTGGCTGTGAGGCAGTTAATTTGGGGCCTAATTTACTATATGACGAACTTTGCAAAATTGGTATTTATCTTTATTCCTTTAAAACCTTTTCTTTTCCCCACCAGATGGGGTCTCACTGTGTTGCCCAGGCTGGAGTGCAGTGACTATTCATAGGCATGATCTTTGCATGCTATAGACCTGAACTCCTGGGCTCAAGAGATCCTCCCGCCTCAGGCTCCTAAGGATGGGACTACAGGTGCACAGCACCGTGTTCGGCTAAGACCTATTTTAATAAGCCTGGAGACCCTAGAGATGAGCTCAAATATCCATAGAGTGTTGAGTTGAGAGAGAGTGCTGTGGTCAGGGCCAGGGGAGGTTCTGCTCAGATCCTCTATCCTCAGAACATTCCTTTGCCTAGTTATTGGCACATTCCCTTGGATACTGAGAATGCACTTCATTCCCACCACACTGGCTGTAACACTTAAGCTCAGGCTTGGAAACTGACGCATCTAGAAGACAGTCATATTCAGGCTTTGGGAGAAGTAAAATACAGCCACACTGTAGCTAACTTTCTGTGAACTGTTACTGCAATGACTAGGCACTATCATGGATCATACAGCTGACCGTGAGTTTCCTAAAATCTTTACAACCTCTTTATCACAAATAGTACCCCAACCCAAAACGAGAAAATGATGTGCAATTCAATATCATTATATAAGAACTTTTTACAAAGGCCAAAAAGTCATAAATTCCTACTTGAATAAAAAGACATATCTCAAAGATTTTATGTCCCCTGTCCTCTGGCCCTCCATCTGCCAGCTAACCTGACATTCCAGAACTCACTCTAGTTTGGAATCTTCAGTTCAAATGACATATATTCTATTCTCTGCTAACAATAGAATTATGTCCATCAATCATTTTTTTAAAAATGGCTTAAATGGTGGCATTTCTCCTCTGCAAAAAAAAAAAAAAAAAAAAAAAAAAAAAAAAAAAAACCTTTTAATTTTTATGCTGCTATAGATGGGCCATGGCTAAGCTTAGTGAAAATTAAAAACCTAAAGTAGGCCAGGTGTGGTGGCTCACACCTATAATCCCAGCACTTTGGGAGGTCGAGACAGGTGGATCACCTGAGGTCAGAAGTTGGAGACAAGCCTGGCCAACATGGCAAAATTCTGTCTCTAGTAAAAAATACAAAAATTAGCCAGGCGTGGTGGCGGATGCTTGTAATCCCAGCTACTCAGGAGGCTGGGGCAGGAGTATCACTTGAACCCGGGAGGCGGCAGTTGCAGTGAGCCAAGATCGCACTACTGCACTCCAGCCTGGGCAACAAGAGCGAAACTCCGTCTCGAAAACAAACACACACACCTAAAGTAAGCCAAACCCTGCAAATTATAATATTGTTTGAGCAGTTGGGTTTCCACATAAATTCAGAGAGGTGATAGGCAGGGTCAGATTTATAATATTGCTTAATATAGGGCCTGGAAATGTAAGAACATGGACTCATTCAAGCCATATTTCCTCTCCCATCAACCTTCCTCTAGCAAAGTTCCTTTTCTCCCATGTCCAAAGTCAGGCTCCTTATCTTCGTTAGGGTCTGAGACCTACAGTTCCTGGTAAATTTTAAAAAGCACTCTAGAGTTAAAAAGAAGAACAAAAATATTAACTATTGCTAACATGCATGGTGTGCTTAGTATGCTGGGCTAAGCATATGTAAGTGATTATTAACCATCCTTTCAGAAAAGTGCAATATTCTTGAACAGTTGAGTAACTTCCTTAAACCACAACTTGCAAGTGGTAGCAGTGGGATTTGAACTCCAAGCTTGGAACAAACATGAGCCTCCTGCCTGAATCCATGTGTCTAAGAGATACAAGACTGTCTCCCTGGACCAGGCCCTGTGCAACACCCTGCAGGGAAAAATAGATCGGTAGGCTATGATCACTCTTCCAAAAGTCCACAGTCTGACTGGTGAGATAAAACATAAATACACAGGCCGGGCGCGGTGGCTCAAGCCTGTAATCCCAGCACTTTGGGAGGCCGAGGCGGGCGGATCACAAGGTCAGGAGATCGAGACCACAGTGAAACCCCGTCTCTACTAAAAATACAAAAAATTAGCCGGGCGCGGTGGCGGGCGCCTGTAGTCCTAGCTACTCAGGAGGCTGAGGCAGGAGAATGGCCTGAACCCAGGGCGGAGCTTGCAGTGAGCCGAGATCGCGCCACTGCACTCCAGCCTGGGCAACAGCGTGAGACTCCGTCTCAAAAAAAAAAAAAAAAAAAAAAAAAAAAAAAAAAAAAAAACATAAATACACAAAAGTTAATCAAATAAAGTTAAGTAGTATTTCAAGAACTGTCACTTGGAATACAAAGCGGGTTGTCAAGTACAGCTGACCTCTCCTAACTGCAGTAGGAGTTGGAGGTGGGGAATTTTCTCAGCTTCAGGGGCTTTTCAGGTGAGAGCAGAGCCTACACCAGGAGTCAGGACAGGCAAGTGCTAGCCAGGCTGGAACACAGGGGTTGAGGCTGGACTGTAAACTCTTGCATAGCAGTTTAAAGTTTACTGTCCTTCATGTGAGGCGCAGTGGCTTATGTCTGTAATCCCAGCACTTTGGGAAGCCAAGGCAGCCGGATCACCTGAAGTCAGGAGTTTGAGACCAGCCTGACCAACATGGCGATACCCCGTCTCTACTAAAAGTACAAAAATTAGCCGGGTGTGGTGGCAAGCGCCTGTAATTGCAGCTACTCAGGAGGCTGAGGCAGGAGAAGCTTGAACCCAGGAGGCGGAGGTTGTGGTGAGCCGAGATCGCGCCACTGCACTCCTGGGCAATAAGAGCAAGAGTCCATCTCAAAAAAATAATAATAATAAAATAAGTTTATTGTCCTTCAGCATCCTTCAGGATGACTGAAGGTTTTGACCAGGGGATGGATATGAACAAAATGATCCATTTGCTCAGTCACTTAACAGAGAGGATGACAACATGGCAGTTGGTTATATTTATCATTTATGTAGCTTCCCAGAACATATTTTTCAGTACACTCTTTAATTAAAATATAACACGCCTACAGAAAAGTACACACATCATAAGCACATAGCTCATTGAATTTATATACAGTGAAAACAACTGTGAACCAGGACCCAGATCACTATCTAGAAAACTGTGAACACCCTAGAAGACTCTCTACTACACCCTTGCAGATAGTAATTCCACAAGGCTAACTGCTATTTTGAATTCTGTCACCATATATTAGTTTTGCCTACTCTTTAATCTTTTTTAAATGAAAGCATATACTGCAGATACTTTGGTGCTGGGCCTTTTTTCTCAGCTTAATGTTTGTGAGATCCATCCATCCTGTTTCCTGTAGTTGGACTTCATTCATTTCATTGCTGAATGTTATTCCATTGTGTTAAAATATGCCAGAATTGATTGATATATCTGTTCTAATGTTGATGGGCATTTGCGTAGTTTCCAATTTGCAGATAGCATGAATAATGCTGGTATGAACACTTCTGTGCCCAGTAGGTTTTGTAAATCCTTCCACATTGAGTCCCAGGTTATGAGTACTTCCTTCCTAAAGTAAAAACCAGAACTCAGTAACCTGCTTCCTCAGCAACACTGGCATCTGTCCTAGACTCTGCTTTTAAACATACCTGCTCATGACTTCAATTTGTGGGGAAAAGCATGAGGAAGCAGCTGGAAAGAGTGGTGGAGAGTGGCCAAGACACACTGAGCTTCCAGGAGCAGAGAACCGCAGTGGTGTCCCATGGATACCAGTGCCAGAAGCAAGAGCACCTCTAGGAGGTAGTCCTGGGAAGTTGCAGAGTATTGTCAAAGACAGGCATGTAAACAGGTAATTCCGAAATAGTGAGATGAATGCTAACCTAGAGATAATGCAATTGTAGCACTGGAGAGAACACTAAATTCAGCCGGGGAGCTCAGGAAAGCCTCTCTGGAGGAGATGACCAAGCTGAGTCGAGCAGGGTAAGCATGCATTTGCCAAGTGAAGGCAGAAGGCTATTCTGCCAAAATAGCTGTGGGTGGCTAACACCTGTAATCTGAGCACTTTGGGAGGCCGAGGTGGGCAGATCAGCTGAGGTCAGAAGTTCAAGACCAGCCTGGTCAACATGGTGAAACCCTGTCTCTACTAATAATACAAAAATTAGCCAAGCGTTGTGGTGCGTGCCTATTGGGAGGCTGAGGCAGGAGAATTGCTTGAACCCAGGAGGTGGAAGTTGCAGTGAGCCAAGATTATGCCACTGCACTCCAGCCTGGGCAACAGAGCGAGACTCTGTCTCAAAAAACAAACAAACAAAAAGTCTATTCTTACAGAAATAACAATATAAATAACTAACTAGGGGCATAAAACATTCATTTATTCAATAAACGATTTGGACCGCAGTAAAAGCTGAGATCGAGCAGAACTCTAGGGTTTCTGAAGCTCAGTATTTGAAGTATCCAGTGGTAGCAGGTAAGATAGATCTGGAAGCTAGCTCAGATCACAGAGGGCCCCTGGGCCCGGCAAAGAACCTCCAGCTTTCTTTAGCGAGAGATGGCATTTGAACCAGAGAATCTGGTGTAGATGAGTGCTGAAGAATTACATTTAAATCAGTTTTGCCCAGTCTTTCCATTTCTCAGTCTTACTGTAGCTCAGAAACACTCACAAATTGCGAACTAAGATTTGACACATAGTTCTTTTCCTTAATCACCCAACTCAGTTGTCGTGTTGTTCTGGTAACCCTAGGTAAAACTTTTGACATTTTGTCTTGCCTTGTATTATAAACATGTTTTGTTTGTTTGTTTGTTAAGATAGGTTTCACTATGCTGCCCAGGTTGGTCTCAAACTCCTGGCCTCAAGCAATCCTCCCACCTCAGCCTCCCTAGTCCTGGAATTGTAGGTGTGAGCCACTGCACCCAGCCATTATAAACGGTTGTGTATGTTTGTGTCCTCTACTATAAAATGGTGAATGACTGGGTGCGGTGGCTCATACCTGTAATCCCAGCACTTTGGGAGGCCGAGGCAGGCAGATTACTTAAAGTCAGGAGCTTGAGACCAGCCTGGCCAACGTGGTGAAACCCCATCTCTACTAAAAATACAAAAATTATCCAGGCATGGTGGCGTGCACCTGTAATCCCAGCTACTTGGGAGGCTGAGGCAGGAGAATCGCTTGAACCTGGGAGGCTGCAATGAGCTGAGATTGTGCCATTGCACTCCAGCCTGGCTGACAGAGTGAGACTCCATCTCAAAAATAAATAAATAAAAATAAATAAAATAAAATGGGGAACTCTCAGAGGCTCTTGAATCTTACCTACCATTTTTTCTACCATCACCACCATAATTGGTAGGAATTCAATGAATTGACCTGTTAATGGTCTGGATCACAGAGACCATAAACTTATTTATAGTTTGGGAAAACAGAGTTGGGAGCGTAAGGTTGTATTTTGAAGTTTGGGCTGGAACACTCCAGTGCTCAGAGCATGCTGCTGGCAAGGCAGTCAGCCCTTGAATAAGTTGTGAAGCAGTGAAATAGCTGTGTGTGGTGTCTGCCAGTCTTGGGCTTGCTTGCTCTCAGATCCACTTTTTGCCAACCCCCATTCTGCATCTGTCTCCCCGGCTCTGCCTGGGTCCAGCCAACGAGAAGCATGGTTGAGTTTGCAAGACAGGAGAGTGAAGCCATTTCTTTCCCTCTCTTCCCCCATCTCAGCTTTGGCTGATGTCCCTAGCTGTGACCCAGTCTCCTCTGTGGCTTCAGCTCCTGCCAGACAAGCCCACCACAATTCCAGCTTCTGTCAGGGGCTCCAGGTGCCCAGGTGTTCACCCTTTGTCTCTCCGGCCTAAAAGCTGTACAGCTTCCTGTAGTTCCTAATTTCTGAGTTTCCACCTCAAATTCTGTTTGGTTCCTTTGATCTTCCATTCCTGAATTAAGTTCTCTCTGTTTAAAATTCTTAGTTTTTCTAGACTGGACCCTGAATGATACAATATATCACAATCAATATCTTCTCTCCCAAGTCTTTCAACTATACATTTTGCCCTTAATTTAATATCATGCTGCACCTCTTTCCCTTCCCTCTCTATAATTTTCCCTCTTTTAGATCCAGAGCTTTCACGCTGCTTATTTCTCTTGTTAGGAGGCACATGAGCTGATAATCCCATTCAGACAAAGATGCAAATGCATATATCCCTATGGGGGGTATATGCATTTGGAAAAAAATGTCCAGGGACACAGTAATAAAAAAAAGTGGTGACTCACAGACGGGGGAATTTCTCTTTCCTAATGTCCTTCAGAGGCCTACGCCACCTGCATGCTGACACTTCTAGACTCGTGTGAATCCATGAGCATCGCTCTGCGCCCCAACCCCAGCATTCTCTGCTCCAGGTTCCTGTCCATGGCCCCACGTGGGACTTGATGGGGGAATGTGGATGGGGCACCAAGTCTGTTGCCAGGACTGGAAAATCAGCTCAGAGTGTGTGTTTTGCTAGTTGTGGGTGAATAACTTTTTTCAAGTATAAAGTGTACGCACATTGTTATTCTTTATATATTTCTTTACAATTTGAACCAAATCCTGCACAAAAAGGAATAGTCCTCATTTTAAAAGTATGCTTCCCATACTAAGACTAACGGTTACAAAATTTCATTTTATTTGCCTCAGGCAAACATATGCTACTCTATGTGTGTATTTGATTCTGACACATTTACTGCCTCAGAACAGGAACATTTTACCATTTAAAATAAACCATGGAAATTTAGATTTGGACTGGAATAAAGATTTGATAATGAGCATGGCAAATCTTAGGTCATCTGGGAAATTGCCACTTCCATGCTCAAGTACTCAGATGGACTTACACCTTGAATGTGCTCAAATATAAAGTTCAAAGACAGCTTTTGGAACCAAAGAAGTTATACAGTGACACCCAGGGTGATATGGTTTGGCTCTGTGTCCCCACCCAAATCTCATCTTGAATTGTAATCCCCATATGTCAGGGGAATGATCTGGTGGGAGGTGATTGGATCATGGTGATGGTTTCCCCCATGCTGTCATGATAGTGACAGAGATCTCATGACAGTTGATGGTTTCAAGTGTGGCGCTTCCTTGCTCTTTTGCTCTCTCTCTTTTTCCTGGTGCATTATGAAGAAGGTTCCTGCTTCCCATTTGTCTTCTGCCATGATTGTAAGTTTCCTGAGGCCTCCCCAGCCATGCAGAACTGTGAGTCAATTAAACCTCTTTTGTTTATAAATTACCTAGTCTCAGGTAGTATCTTTATAGCAGTGTGAAAATGGACTAATACACAGGGTTAGGGAGACTAAACATCCCATTTGCTGGGAAATGGGGGGTGGAGGAGTGGGGTGTGAGAGAGTTTGCAGGATACAGGACTTTTAATACTGAAACCAGGAAAGTCCTGGGCCACCTGGAATAAGGTGGTTACCTTCTGAAGACCAGCTGGCAGCGGTAAGGCTCTGAATTTCACAGCCAGTGTGCTGTGGTTGGCCAGGTTGCCAACTAGAAGGAAAGCAGCTCTCTGATTGGCCATCCTTGGCTATGTAGGGTTAGTCTTTTAGCCCATAGAGCTAAAAGGTGAAATAGTCCAATAGAAGAGATAAATGAGGACAAATAGGTAAGGGGAGGAGAGAGGGTGTGCGTGAGAGGAGCAGTGGTCACCAGGCAGCCTGCAATGGATGCTGGAAGAGGAAGAGAGGAAATGAAGAGGAAGTAGACCAGCAGTTCCACTATCCACAGCCAGATGACATGGATGGCTTTGCACAGCTCAGCAGCACATGCCTCAAAGGCCTAGAGCAGTGGTTCTTAATCCTACTTGGCCATTAGAATTACTTGAAAACCTGAAAATGCAGGTGTCTGGGCTATCCACCAGGCCAATTTGAAGTAGAGCTTCTGGGGGTGGGCCCAGCCATTGGTCAAAAAAAAAAAAAAAAAAAAAAAAAAACCCAAGCTGGGCACGATGGCTCACACCTGTAATCTCAACACTTTGGGAGGCCAAGGCGGGTGGATCACCTGAGGTCAGGAGTTCAAGACCAGCCTGAGCAACATGGTGAAACCCGGTCTCTACAAAAATACAAAAAATTAGCTGGGTATGGTGGCTGGTGCCTGTAATCCCAGCTACTTGGGAGGCGGAGGCTGGAGAATTATTTGAAACTGGGGGGCGGAGCTTGCTGCGAGCTGAGATCCAAGATTGCACCATTGCACTCCAGCCTGGGCAACAGAGCAAGACTCAGTCAAACAAACAAACAAACACTTCCCAGGTGTTCCTAATATGCAACTAAGGTTGAAAACCATTGTCTTTGCACATCTGTGTGTGTGTTGTGAATTGAGAGAAGCATTTTGGGTGCTTTTGTTTTTTATTTCATTATTTTTAAAATAGAGATAAGGTCTTGCTATGCTGCCCAGGCTGGCCTAGAACTCCTGGCCTCAAGTGATCCTCCTGCCTTGGCCTCCCATTATGCTAGGATTACAGGAATGAGCCACTGCACTTGGCCCCAGCAGGGAGGTATTCTGATCTTCACCTAAAGGATATCCATGTGTACTCCCAGTGGTATCTGGACCAGGATACTTAATTGTGTGTATGTGTATAACAATATGTATAGGAACCATTATCCAGGGATGGTAAATAAGGAAACACATCTATTAATAGCTAGACTAATTACCACACTTCCATATCCCATCCAGTTGAGTCTAGGAACTTGGCCATCTCAAAGGTTTCCATGTTACTGCTAAATGGCCCCTGGGGTGCTTCCTTATGAGGGCTCATTAAAATGTCTGCACAGGGTCTCCAGCTTCAGCCTCCTCATTGAGTTTCCTGCCCCAGGGGCCTTCCTCTGTTATCCCCTTGCAGCTGAAATTACCTGCATGCAATCCTCCTTCAGGGCCAGTGGGAATGGAGACTGGCAAGGAAAGCACCGCTGACTTTACCAGGGAATGAGTTCTTCCTTTAATTTTCCTCAGAACCATAGAGAACTGAGAGTTTAGGTAGAACAGAGAATGCAGGTGTTAAACATGGAGACTAACTCAGGAGTTTCCTGCTATTGTAAAATGCTTCTCTCTCCCTTCAATCCAATACTTTTATCTCTAGTGCTTTTTATCTTTTTTTTTTTTTTTTTTTTTTTTTTTTTTGAGATGGAGTCTTTCTCTGTCACCCAGGCTGGAGTGCAGTGGCGTGATCTCTGCTCACTGCAACCTCCGCCTCCTGGGTTCAAGCGATTCTCCTGCCTCAGCCTCTCGAGTGGCTGGGATTATAGGTGCCTGCCACCATACCTGGCGAATTTTTGTATTTTGTGTAGAGATGGGGTTTCACCATGTTGGCCAGGCTGGTCTCAAGCTCCTGACCTCAGGTGATCCACTCACCTCGGCCTCCCAAACTGCTGGAATTACAGGAGTAAGCCACCATGCCGTCCTCTCGCTAGTGTTTTTTTTTTTTTTTTTTTTTTTTTTTTTTTTTGAGACAGAATCTTGCTCTGTGCCCAGGCTGGAGTGCAATGCCGTGATCTCAGCTCACTGCAACTTCTGCCTCCCAGGTTCTAGTGATTCTCCTGCCTCAGCCTCCTGAGTAGCTGGGATTACAGGTGTGTGCCACCACATCCAGCTAATTTTTGTATTTTTTTTTTTTTGACGGAGTCTCACCCTGTTACCCAGACTGGAGTGCAATGGCATGATCTTGGCTCACTGCAACCTCCGCTTCCCAGGTTCAAGCGATTCTCCTGCCCCAACCTCCCGAGTATCTGGGGTTACAGGCACCTGCCACCATGCCCGGCTAATTTTTTTTGTATCTTTTGGTAAAGACGGGGTTTCACCATGTTGGTCAGGCTGGTCTCGAACTCCTGACCTTGTGATCTGGCCACCTCAGCCTCCCAAAGTGCTGGGATTACAGGCATAAGCCTCCACACCTGGCCTCTAGTTCTTATTTCTTGCTTTGGAATCAACTTCCTTCAGGATGACTTTATGAAAGGAAGATTCACGTTCATTAGGAGAAAACACACGCCCTAGTCCTGGGGCTTGCTTTAAGGCTCCAGTGGGATTTCATAGTCCAACATGAGCCCTCTGTGCTCTTCAGTGTTTAGAAGACATTTCTGGTAGGTAAGACATCAAAAGGACAGTTCATGGTGAGTGCCTGCCAAGCTTAGTGCAGCTCCTTTCCAGTCTCCCCTACATGTGGGTTAAGGTAAATGTTGTTTACTCTGTAGATATCCTAGCAACATTAACTCTTCATCTTCTATGAGTAACTGTCAAATAACTTCTCAAGAACAAAGACAGGCTGGGCATGGTGGCTCATGCCTGTAATCCTAACACTTTGGGAGGCTGAGGTGGGAGGATCGTTTGAGGCAGGAGTTTAAGAACAGCCTGGGCAGCATAGCGAGACTCTATCTCCCCACCCGCCACCAAAAAAAAAAAAAAAAAAGCCAGGTGTGGGGGCACACCTGTAGTCCAAGCTACTCCGGAGGCTGAGATGAAAGGATTCCTTGAGCCCAGGAGACTGAGACTGTAATGAGCCATGATTGTACCACTGCGTTCCAGCTTAGGTGATAGAGTAAAACCCTGTCTCTGAAAGCAAAACAAAATAAAACAGAAAAACAAGGACATAACTTCTACTTCTCGCCTCAGCCGAATAGAAACCAGACAAAATACGCGAAGCAAGAGTTTCCAGACATGGGACCATAGGCAATAAAGGACCATGATCCTTGAGTGAAGGAAGCAGATGAGATGAGCCCTCCAAGTGCCCCGGTTCAAGGCTGGGCAGAGTAGCCAGGCTGTAGCACTGGGCAGGAGAATCAAAGAGGCGCTGATGGCCTCTCTGGGTTGAAGAGGCAAAGAGTTTGGGGAGGCCAGAGGCTAGAACACACAGGACAGATTGCTGGAAAGGAGACGGTTGAATAAAGAGAATGCTCTGAATCTGCAAGAGGTTCTCCCACAGTCTAGCTGAGTCTTCATCAGCTAATGCAAGTGAGAAAATTGCTATGGCCAGAAAAAGAACCTCCAGAAAGAAGCAGAGGGAACGATATTCAGCGCTTACGCCAGCTCTTAGTAGTTAGAAGGGAAAGGTCTCCTAGCACGTGGACTATGAAGTAGAGCCTTGAGATGGGTGGGCCGAACCAACCCAGACTGTTCTGAACTCACCTGGGAAAGCTGAAAAACAAGCCTCAAATGGACCAAGCCATTTCCAACTTGCTTAGCTGAGTCTCAGAACAACGTTGAAAATATTTAAAGGACTGTATTATGACAAACAAACAACAACAGAACCCAAAAGGTAAAGTTCACAATGTCTGTCATCTAACCAAAAATGGCAAAGACGCGGAAAATGTGGCTTATGGCCAGGAGGAAATGCAACCAATAAGAGCAGACCCAGGAATTACAAAAATGACTAAATTAGTAGACAGAGCCATTAAAATGGCCTTTCTAAGTATCCCCTATATGCTGTAGAAGGGAGAGGAAAGCATGAGCATGATGAAGAGGGAAATGGAAGAAAAAAACTCAAATCAAAATTTCGGTGATGAAAGAATAATGTTTGAGATGAAAAATACACTGAATGGGGATTAGCAGCAGGTAATACATCATAATGAAATAGTTGATCCCCAAGAATGCAAGGTTTAACACTGAAAAATCAATTATTACTTTACCACACTAAAAAAAAAAAAGGAAAACCATATTAACATCAAAAAATCTCCTGTCAAAATTAAACATCCAATCATGATCAAAACCCCCCCGAAAACCAGGAATAGTAGGGGCTTTTTCAATGTGATTAAGGGCATCTATGAAAAACATCCAGCTAACATCATAATCATGAAAAGACTGAATTCTTTTCTACTAAGATTAGAAACGAGCAGGATATGCACACTCACTACTTCTATTAACATTTTGTTTTCTTCTGGATGTCCTAGCTGTAGCAAAAGGCAAGAAATAGAAATAAAAGGTATACTGATATAAAAGGAAGAAATAAAACTATCTTTATTGGCAAACAACATGATTGCCTGTGTAGAAAATCTTAACTAATTTACAAAAAAGTTATAAGAATTTATAAAAGTGAATTTAGCAAGGTTGTATAGTACAAGACCAATATATAAAAATCAATGTTATTTCTAAATATTATCAATGAACAACCATGACATGACTTAAAACATACCATTTACTGTTGCATCAAAAAATATGAACTACGTCGAGATAAGACTAGTGAAAGTCGTGCAAGATATGTACACTGAAAACACAAAATACAGCTGAGAGAACTTAAAGAAAACCTAAACAAATGAAGAGATAAGCCATGCTTATGGATCAGAGGATTCAATATCATTAAAGTGTCAGTTCTTCTAAAATTGACCGATGGTTCAACCCAATCCTAATTTAAACCCCAGCAAAATTTTTAATTCTTATTTTATTTATTCATTTATAATTTATTTATTTATTTAGAGACTAGGTCTATGTTAGCCAGGCCGGTCTTGAACTGCTAGCCTCAAGCATTCCTCCTGCCCCAGCCTCCTGAGTAGCTGGGACTACAGGTGCTTGCCAGTGTGTCTAGCTAAGATTTTTTGTTGTTGCTGTTAGAAATTTACAAACTGAAACTAAAATGCATATGAAAATACAAAAGACTTAGTATAGCCAAAATAATTTTGAAAATGAGCTAAGCTGAAAGTCTTAAGCAACTTGATTTTAAGGGTTTTCAGAAAGTTAATATGATCAAAACAGTGCAATATTGGTGTAAAGAAAAATTATCAATGTGGATTGGTATATATGTAAAGATATACATTGGCCGGGCGTGGTGGTTCACACCTGTAATCTCAAAACTTTGGGAGGCCGAGGTGGGTGGATCATTAGAAGTCAGGAGTTTGAGGCCAGCCTAGCCAACATGGTGAAACCTCGTCTCTACTAAAAATACAAAAATTAGCTGGGCATGGTGGCATGTGCCTGTAATCCCAGCTACTCAGGTGGCTGAGGCATGAGAATCACTTGACCCTGGAGGCAGAGGTTGCAGTGAGCTGAGATCATGCCGCTGCACTCCAGCCTGGGCAACAGAACAAGACTCTGTCTCAAAAATACATAAATAAATATATATATATATATATAGAGAGAGAGAGAGATACATATATATATACACACACACACATACACATACACATATAAATATATATCCACATATATATATCCACATATATATATCAAAGGAATAGAATAGAGTCCAAAAATACACCCATACATGTACAGCCAATTGATTTTTGACAAAGATGCCAAGGCAATTAGGGAAAAAATAATATTTTCAGAAAATGGTGCTGGAATGGTTAGATAGCCTTATGCAAAAACATTAACTTCAGCTAATACCTAACACCACTGAATCATAGGCCTGAAATGTAAGAGCTAACATCAGAAAACTTCTAAAAAAATAAAGAAAGAAAATCTTAGCATCCTTGGGATAACCCAAAGGACAACCCAAATATCCATCAGCAGGTGAATGGATACACAAATGTGGTATGCCCATCCAATAGAATGCAATACAATAGAATATGATTCAGCAATGAAAATGAACAAACTAATGATACACTCATCAAAATGGATGAATCTCAAGATCATTATGCTGAATGAAAGAAGCCAGACAAAAAGAGTGCATACTGTATGTGTCCATTTATATAAAATTTTACAAAATGCAAACTAACTCACAGTGACAAAGTAGACCAATGGTTGCATGGAGTGATGGGGGAGAAAAGGTAGGAAGGAGAGATTTCTTTATTTTAAGTTCTGGGGTACATGTGCAGGATGTGCAGGTTTGTTACATAGGTAAACATGTGCCATGGTGGTTTGCTGCACCTATCAACCCATCACCTAGGTATTAAGCCCTGCATGCATTAGCTATTTATCCTGACGCTCTCCCTCTCCCCGCCTCCCCAACAGGCCCCAGTGTGTGTTGTTCTCCTCCCTGCATCCATGTGTTCTCATTGTTCAGTTCCCACTTAGAAGTGAGAATGTGCAGTGTTTGATTTTCTGTTCCTGTGTTAGTTTGCTGAGGATAATGGCTTCTAGCTCCATCTGTGCCCCTGCTAATGCCATGATCTCATTCCTTTTTATGTTGCATAGTATTCCATGGTGTATATGTACCACATTTTCTTTATCCAGTCTATCATTGATGGGCATTTGGGTTGATTCCATGTCTTTGCTATTGTGAATAGTGCTGCAATGAACATTCGCATGCATGTACCTTTATAACAGAATGATTTATATTTTGGGGGGTGTATACCCAGTAAAGGGACTGCTGGGTCAAATGGTATTTCTGGTTCTAGATCTTTGAGGAATCGCCACACTGTCTTCCACAATGGTTGAACTGATGTACATTCCCACAAACAGTATAAAAGTGTTCCTATTTCTCCACAGCCTTGCCAGCATCTGTTTCTTGACTTTTTAATAATTGCCATTCTGACTGGTATGAGATGGTATCTCATTGTGGTTTTGATTTGCATTTCTCTAATGATCAGTGATATTGAGCCTTTTTTCCATGTTTTTTTGCCACATACATGTCTACTTTTGAGATGTGTCTGTTCATATCCTTTACCCACTTTTTAATGGGATTGTGTGTTTTTTCTTGCAAATTTCTTTAAGTTTCTTGTAGATTCTGGATGCTAGACCTTTGACGGATAGATTGCAAAAATTTCCTCCCATTCTGTAGGGTTGTCTGTTCACTCCGATGATAGTTTCTTTCAGAAGCTCTTTAGTTTAATTAGATCCCATTTATCAATTTTTGCTTTTGTTGCAATTGCTTTTGATGTTGTAGTCATGAAATCTTTGCCCATGCCTATGTCCTGAATGGTATTGCCTAGATTTTCTTTTAGGGTTTTTATAGTTTGGAGTTTTACATTTAAGTGTTTAATCCATCTTGAGTTAATTTTTGTATAAGGTGTAGGGGTCCAGTTTCAGTTTTCTGCCTATGGCTAGCCAGTTTTACCAGCACCATTTATTAAATAGGAAATCCTTTCCCCATTGCTTGTTTTTATCAGGTTTGTTGAAGGTCAGATGGTTGTAGATGTGTGGTCTTATTTCTGAGCTCTCTATTCTGTGCCATTGGTCTATGTGTCTGTTTTTGCACCAGTACTATGTTGTTTTGGTTACTGTAGCTTTGTAGTATAGTTTGAAGTTGGGTAGTGTGATGCCTCCAACTTTGCTCTTTTTGCTTAGGATTGTCTTGGCTATAAGGGCTCTTTTTTGATTCCATATGAATTTTAAAGTAGTTTTTTTTCTAATTCTGTGAAGAACATCTATGGTAGTTTAATGGAAATAGCATTGAATCTATAAATTACTTGGGGCAGCATGACCATTTTCATGATATTGATTATTCCTATCCATGAGCATGGAATGTTCTTCCATTTGTGTCCTCTCTTATTTCCTTGAGCAGTGGTTTGTAGTTATGGAAGAAGAGATTTCAAAGGAGAATGAGGAGGCTTTTTCAGTTGATGGAAATGTGTCTTTTGATTGTGGTGATGCTTTCATGGATATACAAATATGCTGAACTTATTAAATAGTACTCTTTAAATATATGAAGTTTATTGTAAGTCAATTATACCACAATAAACCTGTTTTTGAAAATACAACAAACAGTTGTAGTACAGTGCATTCTAAATCCATAATGTATCAGTCAGGGCAATTTATACTAGTTGCTATAACAAGAAGCCCAATATCTCATTGATTTAATAAAACAATAGTTGCTTTGTTTCTTATGTCACAATTCCATGTGGGTTAGGCTGCCCCCGGCAACTTGAAGCCAACCGATGATGCAAGGACCCTGGTTCTTCCATCTTGTGACCCTGCTGCCTTCAAAATGTGGCCTCTTCTCTTTTCAAGAAAAAGAAGAGATGGTAGAGATGATTATGACCAGATCTTTAATAAGGAGGTGCCCGCCATGTCTGCCTACATCCCTTAGGCTAAAACCCAGTTACATGGCAGAGAGGTTGGCAAATATAGTCCTCTCCATGCCAAGAAATAAGAGTGGTGTTTTCATTTATATATTTCACCAGCCCCTGCCAGAAGAAAAATCAATTGCTCTCCATCAAGGAGCTATGCACATAATAACATGTATTACAAAACAGAAACATGTTTCTGAGCCAAACTACCTATATTTGGATTCCTCCAGTTTTTTCCCACAGGGCATTTGCTTTATATCTCTTATATCTCTTACCTAAAGAGCCTATTTAAGGACTTCTCATGAAGGAATAGTTTCTGCACCAAAGGGGATTCCAAGTCTCCAACTCCTAGGAGAGAGAAAATTGGTTGTAGTTTTCAAATCGTTGTCACTGCCTCCCCAACTCTTTTCCACCTCTCTCCCTAAGGTTTCAAATCTTTCAAAGTCTAGCCTAAGCAAAGGTCTACAGCTATAGATGCCCTATGCCATCTACATCTGCACCTGCTTGAGGGGAAACTGAGTCCAGTATAATGACACAGAGCCACCAAGAAAATTATAGCAGGATAAAGGGACTTCTTACCAGCCAGATAGCCTCAATTTGTGACCATTTGGATAGGCAGTGACAGTGACAAGATGTGAATTCTAGGGCTTTCACTCCCAGTTGTGTGACCTTGGGCAAGATAAATCCTGAAAGCCTCAGTTTCTTCATTGATCACAAATATGGGGGCAATTATAATACTATCAAAGTCACTTAAACAAAGAGTTACTGAGCACTCTGATGAAACAGTGAAAAATGTATCAAAAAGTGATAATCCTTGTGGAACTTGCAGTCTAGAGTTAGATGCAGAGAAGCAAAGACAGTTAATATTATGCATTAAAGTCTATGGTAGGAACAATATCCATCTTACCTCATAAAGTTACTGTGAGGATCAAATGAGGTCTAATAAGTACATTTAAGCTCTACACAAACTGTGAAGTGCCCTACAAACGCTCATTACTGCCATAAAGCAAACAGGCCCTGATGTCATCTGAGTGCCATTACCTCTCTGCCCCTACCCCAAATGCGTGAAATGCAGAGAATTCAGAGAATTACCCAAGTGTATAACACATTTGTACAAAAATGGAATTAAATGAGATAACACATGTGGAAGCATTCTGTAAAATCACATGCTACACACATATACTTTATTCAAATGGTTATTTCGATGTTTATTACCAAGGACATAGCCTATGTGGTTCAAAATGCCCTTTCCGTGATGGGATAGAAAAGGCTGCTGTTTTTCAGCCTTAAGTACATGATCCATGATGCAGATGATTATCAGCATGTTGACTGCAACGCAAAAATACATCTCCCGGAGCTCATCTCGGAAGGGCATGGGGGTACACCGGTAGGATTTTAGTGCCCCACAGAGCACATTTTCACACACACAAGAGAGAAAAGATATTTTGTACTTTGTTGCAACATTTATTCCCACCTCCCCTGCCCACCTTCCCCATTACAAACCCCATAAGGTCTTCTACGATATCCCTCTATCTTCATGCTGATATAACATATCACATCTTCATGGTTAACCAGGGGGCTTTCCCTGTAGTAAATTCTCTTGAGGCAGTGGGTCTCCCCCAGACCAAACCCAGCAGAGCTTCTAACCAGGTGGATATGGTCCTGGGACACCTGTTGACCTTTCCTGTGTCAGAACGTCACTGTCACCTGTAGGGGCCAACAGCTGGCTCTGCTCAGAGAGAGTTGATGTAAGTGTTGGGCTTCCAAGTCTAGAACATGAGTTGATTTTTCTAATATTTTGATTAGCGACTTGGATTTTTAGCGTCAGTCTCCTCAGGTGACTCCTGAGATCGAGACTAGGCTCATGGTTCTCACACTTTCATGGACTGGACTACCTGTTCCATGTAAACACAGACATGTAATTAGATAATCCATTCTCTGAGGAAGTGAATAAACACTTTTCTAAACCAAGTGATGTTATTTATGGTGAACTTCAAAATACCTAGGGATCAAATATTGTTGGTTTCTTCAGGTAGCCAAAAATAGGAAAATAAGAATGAACAGATTTAGGTCCAATTCTAGAATTCTGTTTCTCCTTGTGACTCCAAGGATTTTAATGGGAGGTCACTGTTTCACTCCCAAAGCTTAAGGCCTCACTCCAAGAGCTGGGTCTCCTTTAATGTTCTCTTTTCAATGTAGCATTTTTCACTCCTGCTCAGGCCAGAGCTCCATGCTCATGTCCTTTTTCTGTTTAAAGTCCCACCCTGGGCCAGATGCGGTGACTCACTCCTGTAATCCCAACACTTTGGGAGACTGAGGTGGGCAGATTGCTTGAGCCCAGGAGCTTGAGACCAGCCTGGGCAACATGGCAAAACACTGTCTTTACAAAAAGTACAAAAATTACCCAGGCATGGTGGTTCTTGTCTGTAGTCCCAGCTACTCAGGAGGCTGAGATGGGAGGATCACTTGAGCCTGGGGAAGGTCGAAGCTGCAGTGAGCCACGACGGTGCCACTGTACTCCAGTGTGGGCAACAGAGTGAGATCTTGTCTCACAAATTAAATAAATAAATACATAAAGTCTCATCCTGTCCCATTTAATGATGTCATTAGTATGTGATAGACCATGTTCTATGCACTCTGCACATATTAACTGAGTATTAAATTTTCATAAACTCCTAGGAAGAAAGTCCTATTATTACCTCCACTTCTAACATCAAAACTGAGGCATAAATAAGTAATTTGTCCAATATAATAAATGACAGAGTTAGGGCTGAAGCACATGGCACATGCTGTCAGCTTTTACTCACACTTCCAGGCAACACAGGAGAAACACTCTATAATAAAGGGGATGGATCTCTAGTCAGACAGGCCTGGGTTCAAATCCTGCCTCTGAGACTCACAAGCTTTACCATTGGGGAAAGTTACTTACCTTCTCTGAACCTGTTTTTATTCTATAAAATGGACATGATAATAATACCTACTTTGTGAGGTGGATGTGACAATCAAACATACATAAATCAAGTAAAGGATTCGTCTCCATTTCCAGGCAGATGACTTTTAAAAGATATTACATATATATTTTATTTTAGAAATTCCAAGATGCCACTGTACCTCTTTCCATCTAGAAAGGCCACAGTTCCCTTAAAGTCAAACCCAAATATCAACTGTTATCAGTTCTCTTGCTCAGACCAGATACCTAGAGCCGTCCTGGCTTCACCCCCATCCTCCATCTTCTGACCTCTATATCTTATTGGTAGACAAGACTCATTGATTCCTCTAATTTGACTGGAAACATCCAAATGTTTCCTCCCTCACCATTGTTAAAACTTACCATGTGTCAGGTACTGTGGAAGTAGTTAAAAATACCTCCAGGGGTACCTGTATCTCCAATTTAGTGATGAGAAAGCTGAGCCTGTAAGAGGTTAAGTGGTTTGTTCACTGTTTCATAATGAATATGTACTAGAGCAAGGATTGGAATTCCCACTGTCTGATTCCACAGCCCATGATCTCATACAATCTCGGCAGTTCCTATGGTTACACTGGACAACATGCAGCTCTGAGACGAACTGAGACTAGATCTTGCAGGTCTTTAGTTCAAATATCCCAGGAAACAGCTCATTTTGATGGAGCCAAATCAGGCACCCACTCCTAGGCCAATCACTGTGATGTGGGAGGTGGGGCCTGTAAAAAGGTGGCAGCTCCATTTTGAACCAGACACTCTGAAGGGCAGGACTGTGGCCAGAAGGGGAAAAAGGGAGGGGCGCAAGACGATACAAGGCCACTATCCTTCCCTGCTCAAAAACCTGTCGTGACATTTTGACTACTTGTATATAGGGCCTTGCAGGCCACCGTGATCTGACCTCTACCTCCATTTACGCCTTTGTCTCTCATACCCCATCATACTTTCTTCTCTCAAACCACGGTAAACTCCGACACTTCCTCTACCCTGTACTTTTCTGTTATTGGTCTTTCATTCTCATAGCTTCCTTAGTTAAAAATCCTTCATTCTCCAAATAGGAATGCTTTTACACTGTTGGTGGGACTGTAAACTAGTTCAACCATTGTGGAAGACAGTGTGGCAATTCCTCAAGGATCTAGAACTAGAATTATCATTTGACCCAGCCATCCCATTACTGAGTATATACCCAAAGGATTATAAATCATTCTACTATAAAGACACATGCACACATATGTTTATTGCAGCACTCTTCACAATAGCAAAGACTTGGAACCAACCCAAATGTCCAGCAATGATAGACTGGATTAAGAAAATGTGGCACATATACACCATGGAATACTATGCAGCCATAAAAAAGGATGAGTTAATGTCCCTTGCAGGGATATGGATCAAGCTGGAAACCATCATTCTCAGTAAACTATCACAAGGACAGAAAACCAAACACTGCATGTTCTCACTCATAGGTGGGAACTGAACAATGAGATCACTTGGACACAGAGCAGGGAACATCACACACCGGGGCCTGTTAGTGGGTGGGGAGCTGGGGGAGGGATAGCATCAGGAGAAATACCTAATGTAAATGATGAGTTGGGTGCAGCACACCAACGTGACACATGTATACCTATGTAACAAACCTGCACGTTGTGCGCGTGTATTCCAGAACTTAAAGTATTAAAAAAAAAAAAATCCTTCATTCTCCAGCTCTGCGTATTTGTCATTTAACCAACCACCCTTCAGGACTCAGACCAGATGCTCCCTTGATTGGGAAGTGGGTCTTCCCAGCAGAAAGTAACACCCCACTCTGTGCTGTGCTGGACCCCATAGACCTTCAGAGATGTCTGAGTCGGAGCTCCTCTGAGGGCGTTGTGCCTTTTATGTCCATATGGCCAGTCATCGTCTGTGGGCTTCCTCAGAAAGGGGAGACATGATCTTGGTGCGGTGATTGTCTTCTGCAGAGAACAATCCGAGAGAGGGCTGACTGCTAGTAGAACTTCTAATAGTAGAGTGTGGAATAATGAGGTGAGGAGGGTGAGTAAGTCACCCATTCTGAAGGAGGAGACTGTAGCAGCACTTCACAGTCTCCATCACACTCTAGAATCACAAGGAGCTCTGAAGGAAGCTCTAGATTCCTCCAGAGGCTGAACTTGGGGAGGGGGCGAATTGTAAAATTCCATGAGAAAAAGGGATACAAGAAAGTCAAGGAGCAGGTTAGAAAGTATAAGGGCTGGTCCTGGAAAGTATTTGATTAAGGTTCTTGTGGAAAAGAAGTTTCTTGAATTGGCCAGGCACAGTGGCTCACGCCTGTAATCCCAGCACTTTGGGAGGCAGAGGCAGGTGGATCACCAGGTCAGGAGTTCGATACCAGCCTGACCAATGTTATGAAACCCTGTCTCTACTAAAAATACAAAAATTAGCCGGGTGTGGCGGTACGCACCTGTAATCCCAGCTACTCAGGAGGCTGAGGCAGGAGAACCACTTGAACCCAGGAGGCAGAGGTTGTGGGGAGCCGAGATCGTGCCACTGCACTCCAGCCTGGGCCAAGGACAAGACTCTCTCTCTCTCAAAAACAAGAAGTTTCTTGAATTGACAGGGTGTCATTCTTTTCTAGCATTTATTCAACAGATGTTCATGGAGTCTTACTATGAATAATATTCAGGAATGTTCTAGTTGCTGAGGATATAACAGTGAGGGAGACAAAAGCTACCAAGCAATTAAGCATACATACTAGAATGTCAGGGAGCAATAGTTGCTACAGAGGAAAAGGAGGATAGGGTCACGCAGAAAAAGGGATAGGGTTTTACTCTAGTACAATGGGAAGATGTCGGAAGGTGTTGAGCAGAGAAGAGGCACAATAGTGATTTATGTTTTCAAGGTTTTCATTGGCTGCTCAGTGGAGAACAGACAGTAGGAGAGTAAGAGTGAATGCAGGGAGACGGCTGGTAGACTATTCCTGTGGTCTAGGTGAGAAATGGTGATGGGCTGGATGGGGGTAGCAATGGGGCTTGTGAGAAGTGGTTTAATTTAGTATATGCTTTGAAGGTAGAGCTGACTGAGGTGAGAGAAGATTAAAGGATTCATAGATGACTTCAAGTTTTTGACTTAAGCAAAGGAAGGATGGAGTTGCCATATACTGAGATGAGGAAGACTGTGGGATGAACAGTTGTTTTTTTTGCAGGGAAATTCAGTCTCGAACATGTTGAGTTTGAGATGCCTACTAGATATTCAAGAGGAGATGCTGAGTAGGCAGACACACAGGTCTGCAGTTCAGAGAAGGAGCGGGGTGGAGAGGCTTATTTAAAGCCATGAAGTGGATAAAACGATGTAGATAAAGAAGAGAAGACATCCCAGGAGAGGGCCCTGGGGCGAAATACTATTCAGAGGCTGGGAAGAGGAGGGGGACAGCCAGGAGAAAGTGAGGACACAGCAGGAGAAGCAGGAAGGGGCTGGAGAGTGTGGTGTCCCAGAAGCTAAGTGAGAAGAGTGTTTCAAGAAAGAGGGAGTGTTCAGCTGTATCAAATGCTGCTGCGATGTCAACGTGCAGACTGGAAACTGACCACTGAGCTTGGCATTGTGAGGACTGCAGGTGACGGTGACTGTGGGGATTGTTTCAGTGGGGTGGTGGGGATGAAAAGACTGAATGAAGTAGTTCAGGAGAAAATGGAGAGAAGGAAGTAGACCCAGTGTGTAGAGAGATGTTATAAAGGGCAAGTTTTGCTATAAAGGGAAGCAGGGGAATAGAAAGGGGTTTTTACTTACCACCAAATCACGAGTATTTTCTTGGGTCTCTAAGAATTCCTTGTATATCATAGCCTATACTGTTTGTGGTGACACTAAAGTATAAAAGTAATGCATGCATAATTTATACTACTGTATATAATGTGAATCATTATATTCATGTAGTCAGACCTTATATGTTCAGAGCATACCTGAGAAGCCAAAAGGAAATCATCTCCAGCAGTCAAAACAATTCTGGTGTACTCCTAGCTAGATTACATACTTCACCGTCTAGAGGACTCTCCAAGATCTTCTCATTTTTATGTTTAATAAAGTCATATTTAGTTTCACAAAGTTCTTAAAAGCTTCATAGCCTAAGTCTTCGAGAAAACAGAAGATGGCAATTAGAAGGTTAGGATGGAGAAAGGGTAAAGGATGCAGTTGGGTTTGTGGAACAGCTATAGAAACTCTAAAGGCACAGCTGTATGTGGCCACCCATGGAGAGGCACACAGCACAAGCTGTTGAGCTCCGTTGCACAGGTTGGTCACTGCACAGGGCTCCCTGCACAGAGCTGTGGCCATCCAGGTGGAGGGGCACCTTTTAGTCACATGAAGGTGTCATGTCATCCACTCATCAGGTTCATGTTCTCAAGGCTGTGTGTGCCCCAAGGCTCTCCCTAATTCATCCTCCCAGAGGGCGTGCCTTTTTCTAATTTGCATAAAAGAGTAGAGGCTAGCAACGGCTCTGGTCTAGCTCCTAGACACATTGTATTCAGAATAGTGACCTTAAATCAAAAAAATGCTACACTTTCTTCACTTTTTAGACCGGGGAGATGCAGAGCTCATTTATCTTCAGTGTTTGAAGGACAAGCTTTGGGTATCTAGAACATTAAGTAAGTTGAAATATCATATGGACACCAGATAAATGGTTTTATTAGCTCTAAGTAGTTCATTCTAGTATCTCATAAATAAGTAATTCTTTTTGGTCAAAATAATACTGGAAACAAGGAAGGAATAATCCTTTTAGGTTTTACCTACTTGGGGAAGAATCTGGCTTTACTAATTAAGTATCAAGAGAGAATACAGAATCATATATGTGCCAGAACTGGTAACACTGTATCTTGTAGAAACAGTCTGGGATTATTGGTGAGTCTGCATTGTTAAATGTATTATTTTCCACATCTACAAGCCCTCAAAATGACAGTTCCCCAAGTGATCTTCTGTCAGGCCAAGAAAAGGATCTTGGTAACACCGTGGCTTTGTTACAGGAAAGGGGTCCCAATCCAGACCCCAAGAAAGGATTCTTGGATTTCTCACAAGAAAGAATTCAGGGTGAGTCCACAGTGCAAAGTGAAAACAAGTTTATTAAGAAAGTAAAGGAATAAAAGAATGGCTACTCCATAGACAGCCATTCTATGCCCATTTGTATGGTTATTTCTTGATGATATGCTAAACTAGGGGTGGATTATTCATGCTTCTCCTTTTTGGACCACATTGGGTAACTTCCTGATATTGCCATGGTATTTGTAAACTGTCATGGGGCTGGTGGGAGCGTAGAGTGAGGACTACCAAAGTCACTCTCGTTGCCATTTTGGTTTTGGTGGCTCCTTTACTGCAAGCTGTTTTACCAGCAAGGTCTTTGTGACCTGTGTTTTGTGCTGCCCTCCTATCTCATCCTGTGACTTAGAATGCCTTCACCGTCTGGGAATGCAGCCCAGTAGGTTTCAGCCTCATTTTACCCGGCTCCTATTGAAGATGGAGTTGCTTTGGTTCAAATGCCTCTGACAGCTTTGTTTGACGTAATCTTCCTCCAAGAACACAGTGCTGATGCATTTCTGAATTACAGAAACCACAGGGAAAAGTCCTTGCAGAAACTCATGCAACCCATTTACATTTTACTAACAAAACAGAGTTTAGGAGAAAGAAAAAAAATGAAAACCTACCTTGTGCATCTGAATGATAAGGCATGAGTTAGGGATTTTGAAAAGCTGTAGGTTAGGTTGTGCACTTCCCACTCCCCTAAACTTCAAAGCTTTAGACAATTTAGATAAAATTTCCCCTCCCACCTTTCCACCGTCCTTTCCCTTCTCCCGCCTTCCGTCCTTTCTTTCCTCTTTCCCTCCTTCCCTCCCTTCCTTCCTTTTCTCATCCAATTATCTGAATAATGTCTCCCTCTCTATTTAGTAGAGTTTCCAGATATGACAGCTCATTGCTATTTTCCCCCCTTAACTTATCTAGAAAAGGGGAAAGAGGCCACTTGCACTGTGATCACATGCTTTGTTGCCCATAAAAAAAAAAAAAATTTTAAACTGGCCCCCTCAAGAAAGAATCCATGCAATGCAAGAAGGAAAAACAATGAATTCAGAGAAGCTTGTTCCCATCCACTTGGAACACGGTCTCTTTTTGGCAATCTATTTGATTAGCTGGGGGAAAGCACTCTTATTTACATAACCTCCTGATCCCTTGTGTTTCAGGATGGCACCATTCCAGGGATGTGGTTTCCATATGAATGGAGACTAAAGTCTCCCAGGTGCCCATCATACACCTAATAGCGATAGCTTCTCTAGACTGTCCAGGAATTTCTGGTTGTTTTCATCTCTTACAGTCTTGCAGAATGATCTAATATTTGCAAATGCTTATGCCCCCTTTAACAATTCAATGACCAAATAAGAAATTAATTTAGAAAATAATCGTCTGAAAAACTTGTATGCCTACTGCATATAAACTCTCCTACTGGGTGCTGCAGGGATTAGGGAGATAGACCTGCATTTGAGAAACAGACAGGTGAGAAGAAGCACCTAAACATTAATCTTCTTCCTAGCTGGGTGGTGGTTCATACTTATAATCCCAGGGTTTTGGGAGGCCAAGGCAGGAGGGTTGCTTGAGACCAGGAGTTTGAGACCAGCCTGGGTAACATGGTGAGATCTCTGTCTCTACAACAAGTAAACAAAACCTAACCAGGTGTGGTGGTGCACACCTATAGTCTTAGCTACGCTAGAGGCTGAGGCAGGAGGATTGCTGGAGCCCAGGAGTCTGAGGCTGCAGTGAGCTATGACTTCAGGCCAGGCAACAGAGGAAGAACCTCTCTCTAAAGAAAAAGGAGAGAGAGAGAGAGAGAGAGAGAGAGAGGAAGGGAAAGAAAAGAAGAAAGAAAATAAAGAAATTCTCTTCCTGTTAGACTGAGCACACCAGGAACACAGGCAATGCTTTTTTTCTATAGGCTCTACATCACCTAAATATAGTGTTGAGGACATAAACTAGTGATCAATAAATGGTTCTTGCAGTGAATTTCCATAATTAAAACCCACAGTAATCACCAGCCAAATTTTGCAGGAAACAAGTACTCCTTTCTCTCATTGTCCAGGAGCAGAGCAGGGTGGGGTGGCATATAAGGGCCACATAACATTCCGTGGTAGGAAATGATGTCAGATAAGAGGTTGTAAATATTTCATGTGGTTCAAATGAAAAGCACATTTAAGGAGACAGAGATGGTAAGTGAGACATTGCTTATTGAAGAAGAGAATCTTTCACATCTAAAAAAACTCAAGAAGTGGGTTAGAAGGTTTGAGTACTCATGGCAAAATAGTTTTTGTGCTGATTTTACACTTTTACTGGTTTCTACTTAAAAAATGGAGCTTATCAACCACACAGGTGTCTACTCACTTATGGTTCTCAGAGCTGGGATCGAACCACAGAGAAAGAAATAAAAGGCCTCCTGAGGCAATCACTAGCTCCTCTGCATCTAGAATCTGGCTCCAAAATGTTGCCTACATTTACTTACTATCTCTATACTTGTGTCTCCTCTGAAGAACAATGCAAGCTTCCAGCTGGGTTAAACCCAATTTAACACAGCACTGTCCTTTAGATAGTTTTAAAAATGTAAAGAGAAATGACCACTGTTCTCACACTGTAATTTCAAAATGGCAATTTCCCTATTATATAGTTGTTAAAAGTGAACATTTTTTAAAAAGGTAAAAGGAAAAAAAAAACCCACTCAGCTGCTCAGTGAGGCAGAGTTAAAATATTCTGCAGAAACAGCACTTATGAAACAGGCAGAACCCCTGGGGCTACCAATTTATGAACACACAACTGGCAGTAGAAGACAGGTGTATTGTCGTAGACTCATCACCCAGAAAAGCATTATTATTTACTTTTAACAATAAACATTTTATGATGGCACTCCGTTTTAGTGATAAATGACTGGGGGGAATCAAAAATGTGTATAGCAGAATCAAATACAGGCACTCCCCGGGGGTTTCACTGGCTTTCTCTCACAGCTGCTGGGTACATTATTTCTTTTCCACTTACATTTTACAGCATGGAGTTGGGGCAGGGGGTGGCTCTTGGTTTTCTGGTTGTACCTGTCAGATTTGTTAATCAAATGAATCCAGTCCTACAAACGATGAGCCTGTGACAGCTGGCCTTTGGGGATGGATTCTGCCCTGGGCAGCAAAGTGTCCCTTATTTGGGTATTTTTTCCAGGTTGAAAACTTGGCACTTAAAATTTAGCATCTTACCACTGTGAAGTAACAGGCATTCCGAAAGAAGCTTCGGCATCTGATGCCTTTCCGGGAACACTTGGGCCACTCTTGTTAACCTTTACCGGTAGTTTTAAATACTACAATGCAGGTACAAGCAGAAAAGCCAAGGATGTGGGCTATGCAAAGCCTCTCTGTGACTCCACCTACTATCATGGGAACGTACTTATGGATGTGGCATGTGAGTGCGTGTGTATGTGTGAGTGGGTTTGTGAAAGTGTGTAGATTCGTGCGAATACTTGTGTGGGTGTTTGTGTTTGTGTGTGTTTGTATTTTTCGGTGAATTTGTGTATTTGTGAATGTACATATGTGTGTTCATCTGTGTGTGTATGATTGCTTGTGAGTCTATGTATGATTGTGAACGTGTGAGTAGATGTGTGCTGTTTGTGTGAATGTGTGTAAATGTGTATATGAGTATATGCTTGCATGTGAGTTTGAGTGAATGTGTGGGTTGTGTGTGAATGTGTGTGTGAGTGAGCATATCAGTGCGTGCATGTGTGTAGCTCCTTAAGTGTGTATCTGAATGTGGGTATGTATTTTTGTGTGCGGGAACGCACATTGTGGCTGTATTTGTCTATATGTATTTGTGTGTTGTGACTGTGTGTTGAGTGTGAGCGTTGTGAGAATGTGTATTTGTGTGTCATGAGTGTGTGCGAGTGTTTTTGTGCATATGTGCGCGCATTGTGTTTGTATGCATTTGTGAGTGTATTTTTGTGCGTCTGAGTGCGTGCGTTGTGGATCTGGGTGAATGTACTGGTCTGCGTGTGTGTGTGGGTGTGCGTGTGTGTGTGTGCGCGCGTTGTGCGCGAGTGTGCGAGCGCGTGTGAGCGGGTGTGTGGTGCGGCCGGGCGCCTCCAACTCCCCGATCCGCCCCATCCCGGTGGGCGCCAGAGCAGAGGCAGCGGACCCGGCCGGGGCGGGCTAGGGAGGGACGCTCGCCGGGGCAAGCGGGCTGCGCCATCGCCGGCGCCGCGCCGACTTTGCCCTTTAAATCTGTCTCCAAGCCGATTACAGCTGAGCTCCCACGTGACGTTTTACCTTCTGTCTCCCGGAGCGCGTTGCCCGAGGACAGTCCTTCCCCGGCTGCCGCCCCAGCCCGCCGCGGGGGCTCGGCTCCCGCAACTTTGGGCGAAGCGGCTGCCGGCTCGGGAGCCCTAGCGGGGCCGCGCTCCACGCGGGCGTCGGGGACTCGGGGGCCTCCGGGGACTCGGCCGGGAGGGTGGCGGTCAGGGCGGAGAGCGTGCCCGGCCCCAGCCCGCGCCCCTGGCACCGCGCGCCGCCGCCTCCCGAAAGCGGGCGGGGTGCCCTGCGCGCGGCGTGGGGAAAGGGGGCGCCCTTCGCCGGCCGGGACCTGAGCGGGCGCGCCCTCGAGGGAGCCGGCCGGACCATGGCCGCGAGGCAGGGGTGAGACGGGCAGCCGCCCGCGCGCCCCCAGCACCCACACCATGCAGAAGAGCGTGCGCTACAACGAGGGGCACGCCCTGTACCTGGCTTTCCTGGCGCGCAAGGAGGGCACCAAGCGCGGCTTCCTGAGTAAGAAGACGGCCGAGGCGAGCCGCTGGCACGAGAAGTGGTTCGCCCTCTACCAGAATGTGCTCTTCTACTTCGAGGGCGAGCAGAGCTGCCGCCCGGCGGGCATGTACCTCCTGGAGGGCTGCAGCTGCGAACGAACGCCCGCGCCACCCAGGGCCGGCGCCGGGCCAGGAGGCGTCCGGGACGCGCTGGACAAGCAGGTACCGCGCGCCCTCTCTCCGCGGTCTCCCAGCTTTGGTCGCTGCACTCCCTTGCCGTCCTAACCCGGGGATCGGGGGTCGGGGGCCGTGAAAGAGTGCGGGGACCATGCTCCGAAATCCCCCCGCGGCACCAGTGGCGGGACATCTCCACGCGCCTCCCCATCTTCATCCAGGGATTCTCCCATCTCCATAACCCTCCACCCCACTGCGAAGTGATCAATCAGAATAGTGGCCCAACCTGGTAGAGGTCGTCGAGTCGTTTCAGCTTCTCTGCCAGCCACCCATTGCTTCTCTAGACCTGGCTCGCAAGAATTTTGTCTGGTGACATGTATTGACACCTGTTGGGTGTAGATTGGCAAGACGGAACTAATTTGGAAAAGTTTTGTTTCTGCCATACCCGGCTGGCGCGTGTAGATTTCTTTGCCTGCAGATGTTTGACCACTGGTTGAGCTGGGAACAAGCGAGGCTCCCAAGCCGGACAGACACTTTCTGTTGGTCATTTTCAATCAGTCTTTGTGATTTAGGTCAGTTGGCCTTGCTAACATTTGACCTGCTGGGTCTAATTATGAAGGTAAATGTGTATTCATATTCCTCAGGATTAATATTTGGTAGCCACATTCTTGCTATGTTTAAAAATGTGGGCATCTTTAAAGAACGCTTCTGTACTTTTAAATGAATGCTTTGAAAATGAATGCGACCTTTAAATTCTGGGTCATAATTTTATTAGTTTTGCTGTGTGCTCATGGCCGCGGGGTGGGGGAGAAAAACCCTTTAAGTCTGGTGATCCCAGCCCCTCATTCCTGCAAACACAAAACTTGTATGTTTTTAATCACCGTTTGGTTATTAAAGTTAAAGCAGACTAATTTTATGCTCCTAATGTTCTCATTTAGCTTCTCGATCCCCACCTTGATATAAAAAAGGCTGATTGTTCTTGCTATTGCGTAAAAATATTCGCAGCTGAATTTTCCATGTAAGTCAGATCAGACAGCATCTACCGCAAACCACAGAGGCTGTGGGAGGTACTAGCAATGGAGTGATCCGCAAGATGCCTACCTAACCCCTTGGGGCTCATAAAACAATGTGTAAAATTAAGAGGAGTTAAAACTAGACCAACCAGAAGTTTGAGTTGTTTTCACTATAAATCATTAACAGACTTAAGTGATTAAACTTGTTATATCACTTATAAATCTGAAATTTTAAATATGCTCTTTAGTTTCTGAGGGCTTGTTCAGTCATTTGCAAAACCAATTTCCAACTTTATAGATATAGATACTAGAAATATAAACATAAATTTCAAGTCATGCATTTTAGAATTTAAACTGGGAGAAGAGTTTTGAGGAAACATTTTTTTCAGGAATATATATATGTATGTATTCTATTGGTGGGATTTTTTTTTAAGGTATGTGTTCCAAGGCCCCACAGGAACCAAAATGAATAGGTTTCTAAGTGTTATTATGTCTAAAGTAGAATAGAGTATTTTAAATTATTCAGGGTATATATCATTTACTTAATCCCAAATTATTTGTTTTCTTCGTATTTATATTAATATAAGATAACCACTTTTGATTTTATTTTTTTTTTTAGTTAGGGGTGGGGAGTTGTTACCTGTTACAATTCATATGGCTCTCTTGACTTGCTAATGTTATATGGAAACCAACATTTTTCCACTTGGAAAATATCTGGACTGTAATCTTCAGGACTGTTTTCTTTCTCGCATTTTAATAAGAAAACATAACTTCCAAATAGTTTGACTTTCATGCCACTTTCTAATGGTTGTCCAAAATAGGCCATCTGATGAAAAAATTGTTTTCCCTTTTCATGACCATACATATGATAAGTATTTCTGCGTCATTTTATGCATCTTCAAGAGGTTAGAAATTAGAATCTTTGGTGTTTATAGATAAATCTGGGATGTAGAGAAGCAAGCATTCCAGAATGGATTAGGAGTTGGGTTGGGAAACCTTCCACATTTTGTCTTGCATTAGATGTGCTACTGTGAATTGGGTTAGCTTAGCCCACTGATGCTTTTCTCTGGCACTGCCAACTGGGTGTGTTTGAACGATTAAGAAGAAGCTGTGAAAATAAGAAACAAGGAGAAACATTCTACCTTAAATCTACAGTTTATCCAGTTGGTTCCCTTTCAGTTAATTGGTGTTGCTGAGGTGCTCAGATCATCCAGACACTGAGACACGAAGGATCTGTGGAGGATGTGAGGAGATGAGCACATCCCAAGGTTTGCTTCTTTCTCCTTATATGCTTCTGGAGCTTTCCATATCAATATCTCCCTCAATGCTATCAACACAGTTGAAGGTTAGGGCTTGAAACAGGACTTAGTGAGGCACAGTCATTTTTCTTCACCAAGTTTCTGTGTTATTTCTTTAAGCACATCTCTTCATCTTTTCTCTTTTTTTTTCTGTTAATGAAATCTCTGTTTCCTAATATGTAAAAATTAAGGGTTTGGCTGAGTTGGTTTCCAGTTACCTTTCAATAATGGCATCTTCTGTTTCTAAGGTTATGACAGACAGTGTGAGCTTTTTGCAGTGTGGAGAATGTGAAAGACCATTTCACAAGATTCAGAGATTACCAGCATTTGTAATAAATACTGCGTCTGAAAAGCCGAGGACAAGCAGGTGACTGAAGTGGACATTCTGATAAATTAGTTAGGTCAGCAGATGTGCAAACCTATAGTAACATCATTGCCTGAGGCAGAGACGTTCTTATTACTCACATTGGAGGGCGACATATTTATTGTAATCTCCTTGACAGTTACAATAGTTGATGTAATTACTGCTATAAACTGCCTCTAAGTATTCTTGGGAGCTTAAATTCCACGTATCCTTCAAATTATTTTTATGCTTATTAGTTGTGTTTTTAGGTAAGTTACAAGAAGAAAACACCCACTGGTTTGCTTCATCTAAATAGCAATTCAAAATAAGTTGGTTGACAACAACAACAAAAAAATCAGTTTGTTTTTTTTTTACACTTGGACTTAAATTGTTTCCAGTTAAGCAGAAAAAAGAAAGTCACTTTCCAAATATGCTTAGGTTGTAGGAATATTTGCATTGCTCTATTTTTTTCATAGTGTTCTCAGATTTCACTTTGATGAGTCTTTGGAGGATTGCAAGGCTCTCTTATCAGCCTTCCATAGTGACTACTACTTCTTTGGGATAGCAATGGTGATATAATCAAAATGAGATCAGTTAAAAACAATTTTAAGTGGTTTATTTTCTCCAAAAATGTTCCTTTTCTTAAAAATGTGTCTGGTGGCACTTCTTTCTAGTTAAGCTCCATTTGTGGAAAATGAAAACTTTCCCTTTTGTTCCAGGTGAAGGAGAAAGGGAAGTTGTATTTAGCAAGTACCTTCTGTGTGGTAGGCTCTGTGCTCTTGGTGGCTGTTATCCTCTCTTACCTCATCTAATTTGAACTTCAGCTTTTGGAGATGATGATTATTAACATCATCATTATTATTACCTATTGCTAACACTGCAATTCAAAGACTTCTAGGGAGATGATCAAAGTCCAACTGAAGATAGGAAGACTAAGTAATGTTGTAGAGTTCTTTACTAAGACTGTATTTAAATCCACTGAGCAAATCTGGATGGATGGGGGCTTGGAGTATAGGATGTGAATCACTCTTTTGTTTATTCTTATTTCCTTTTTAAAACTATTTAAATTCTTGAGAAATACAATTGCAGATCATTACATGTTCAAAGAAAAATGGGATTTATTTTTAAACAAGCAGTTTTACATGACATTCCTTTACTTCAGGAATTCATTTACTTCAGGAATGGGGTACCTTTACAAATATTTTCATTTAGGGTGAAAGTACACATCCCAGTTAGTCTGGTCTGTTTAAGTAGCAGTATCTGTCTTGCTTACTAGCAGGAGAAGACACATAGCAACAAAGCCACCTTTATTCTTATTTTTCTCGTGGGGTAAATGTTCCATTCAGCCTGATTTCACTTGTTTTGGGGGTAAAATCTCTCTTTAGCTCTGGAGGTTTAAAGAAGTAGACACTTGCATTTGTGCTGAATTAAACATGTTGGTTTAATTTTAAAGGGATTAAAGGCTACGTGATTTCCTGTGGCTTCATTACTAGTCATTTTAGCCTTCCTAAATTGACCACAAGCAGAGGATTTTAATCATCGAATGAATTAGGCAGAGCTGCGTGCGAGCTCTGAAATATTTGTGGGAGATGGAGAGTGTGGATGGTGGATTTTCATGCTATTTCATGTTGTCTAATTATAACCAGCTCAACTTTTGTTCACTGAACACAAAGGGAAAATGGAATAATGATACTTGCTAAATCTTATACAACGTTAAAAAATATAATTTAGGCAACAAAATGATTTGTTACTTAAACTTTGTAATTTTCCTTCTCTTTAAAGTTAAATGAAAAAAAAATCTCATGGATTAGCAAAATTGGGTTATTTTAATTTTGGCTACACTAAGCCTTACTATTTAGATTGTTGTATAAGAAATCAACACAGCAAAATCCATTCCTGATGTGACAGATGTATTAATACATAAAAATTCATTCTTGTTGTGAACAACTATTTTTCTGAGTTTCATTAAGTGACAACTAAGCACACTGTTGAGGACTAGAAAATATTTGTAGTGTTGTAATAAATTTTTCCCTTCTTTTGACAATTAAAAAATGGAGAAATTTTTCTCACACTGGATGATGACAAAAGCATGTGTGATAACCAAATGTTTCTGGTTTTAGCAAGCAAATATCAATGGTTCATTAAAACGGTTGTTGATATTGCTATCTAATGCAGATTATATTTTTAAATTGTTTTTTTCTACAGTTTTCAATACTACTTAAATATGCATGCCACAGTCAGTATAATTTTAATTTTTTGGAATAAAAATACTTAGTCTTTATGATTATTTTGTAATAAAATAAGTCACATTGACCAACAATATGGATTTGCTCAAGTCTTAAATTCTACTTTTCACAGGTTTAAAGTGGCTTTCTATTTTTATACCTGTGCATTTGTTATACAAGAAAGGGGTGTGTGTGTGTGTGTGTGTGTGGTGTTTATTCAGTTTGTTACCATTCTACCATTTTCTACCATTGAATATTAAACATTTCTTAGGCAGTTATATATTGGAGTTTGCAGATTTTGATTTGTATAATTAACATTTCAAGACCTGAGTTATAAATCCCATCTATCTATACTTTGGGGAGCTTTATTTTTCAGGACTAAGGATATATAATGATTCTGTTAAATTACTCACAATATAAATTCCTCTCTGAAATTAGTCTGCCTTAAACAGAGACTGTAAATAGTAAAATTTTATTGATATTTAAATGAATTAGAAACGATATTTGTTAAGTATCAACATAGCACTGTGATAAGTGTTTGATTATTTTATAACATTTGGCCTTTATTCTAAAATCTAACCATTATTCTAGAATTATTCATTACATTTTTATTGGTGCAACTTTTAAATTTTAGCTGATTGAGAAGTTATAAATACATAAATTTGGTTCCGCCAAAGGGAATATGTTAGCATTTTTGCCCAAGGAATTAAAAATATAATTGTGTATATATTTGGAAAAAAACAGTAGCAGGTTTGTTGTTGTTGTTGCAGAAAATATTGGCATCAGTAGGTGGAACAGAGATGCAAAAAGCACATGTACTCACAGTTTTATTCTTTTACTGGCACTTGAAAAACTAATGATTTAATGAAAAATAAGGATTAAAATCATTTTTCCTAAAACTTATTACGGTGACTACAAAATGCTTCAAATATATGTTTAGGGAAAAAGCAGGACAAAAATAACAAGTTTGAGTTGGTCTGTGTTTATTTAACTAATACACTACAGTGTTTCTTTTCTTTGTTAAAAGACTGTAAAGGAAGAAATGAAACAGGAAGTTGGGGAGCCTATATAAGAATAAAAAATACAGCTTTAGATTAAGTAAGTTAATCAGAATTTTAATTCTCATAAGATCTGAGAAGATAAAGATAAAGCGATGTAAAAAAAGCAATCCTTAAAAATAAAATTTATTGGCCAGGTGCGGTGGCTCATGCCTATAATCCCAGCACTTTGGGAGGTCTAGGTGGGCGGATCTCATGAGGTCAGGAGTTAGAGACCAGCCTGACCAACATGGCGAAACCCTGTCTCTACTAACAATACAAAATTAGCCAGGCATGGTGGAGCATGCCTGTAATCCCAGCTAGTCAGGAGGCTGAGGCAGGAGAATCACTTGAAATCAGGAGGTGGAGGTTGCAGTAAGTCCAGATCACGCCATTACACTCCAGCCTGTGCAAAATAAATAAATAGATAGATAAATAAATTAATAAATATAATATCTCGATAAATAAATAAATAAAAACAAAATTTATTGATTCTTTAGTGCTTAATTAATAGCTCTTATGATACTTACCAGTATGACATTCTAAGACCTATGGTGATGGAAACAGCAGGGATGTGGGTGGTACTTTTTATTATTTTCAGGTTACTGAATTGTTTTATTTTGTCATTGTCCGATTTAATTTAGACAATGCCTGATTCATTTCCTGAGCTGTATTTACGAGCCCATGCCATTTGCGTGACTAATGTAAACAGTGGGATCAGTTCTTTCAAATAGAGGGACTGTCGGAAAGCTAGGAGGTTCCCTGCATTTAGCAATGTGGAAATAGGGAGGTGATAACTTGGTCTAAGGCTCGGTAGATAACATTACAGCTGATTACAAAAGAAGTCATGACGAGATAGTATCAGTGATTCATAGGAAGAGGAGGCCACTCATATTCAGTGTGAATGTACTTTCTTTTAAGAATGTAAGAATATCAGTTTCTAGGTGAGGTGCCGGTGTTGTGTATGGTTGAGTTCAGGATTTAAACTGCATGGGATTCAGTCTTGGCTCTGCTGCTTACCAGACCCATGATCGTGAGCAATTTCTCTTTCGAAGCCTGGTTCCCTGCCTGGCGGATGGAGGTCACAACAGTACCTGCTCCATCAGGTTGCTGTGAGGCCACAGGCTAAGCTCTTGGCATAGGCCTGGCACACGGTGAGCAGTCAGCACGTTTGCCAGCTAGTATTTTTATTACTCTCTTTGATATTCTTCTTTTTATTTTCATTATTAGGATCACTTAGAAAATATTTTCCTTCCTTTCCCTTTCAAAAATACTTTAACACACACAAAGTAGAATATTTCAGGGAATGCCAACATGCTCATCCTCCAGTTTCGACATCTCCAGCTTTCTGCCATTATTCTATCTGTCTCCCTCCATGTGTACATTTTCTTTTTTCTTTTGTTAGGCTGCTTTAAAGCAAGTTCCAGACATTGTATTATTTCACGTGTAAATAAGGAACTTTTTTCCTTTTTTGGCATAGCACTTTTTTGGCACTGGAGATTGCACTGGATGTAGCTCTGAAAGGGACTATGTTGGAAAGAGTTTGTAATGAGTTTCTGTTAATAATGTGTGCTATTATAAAGGTGGCCCTCTTTTTTCTTTCTTTAATGTTATAAAAAAGGAAAATACTTAAGACAATAGTTGTAAAGACATAAAGGAGATGGAATTAGCTTTTAAATAAATCCAAGTATGTTAAATCTTAAAGAGAAGGAAGTTTGAAATCACTTTAAAAAATTGAGATGGAGTCTTGCTGTGTCACCTGGGCTGGAGTGAAGTGGTGCAGTTATAGCTCACTGCAGCCTTGAACTCCTGAGCTCTAGCGATCCTCCTTCCTCAGCCTCCTAAGTAGTTGGGACTAGAAATGTGTGCCACCACACCCAGCTAATTATTTATTTTTTTTGTGGAGATGGGGTCTCCCTATATCGCCCAGGCTTGTCTCGAACTCCTGGCCTCAAGCAATTCTCCTACCTTGGCCTCCCAAAGTGCTGAGATTACCAGCGTGAGCCACTCTCCGTGGCCAAAATAAATTGCATAACCATGATCATGGTGTAAAGTATTTTCATGATTTGACCCCACTCTAAGGGACAATTAAATCATTGGTGATCCTCTTCCTGAGAGATCTTCTTTCCATTTACCCAGCTCCTCCAGCTGTGCAGCACTCTTTTTTTTTTTTTCTTTTTTGAGATGGAGTCTCGCTCTGTCACCCAGGCTGGAGTGCATTGGCGCCATCTCAGCTCACGGCAACCTCCACTTCCCAGATTCAAGTGATTCTCCAGTCTCAGCCTCCTGAGTAACTGGGATTACAGGTGAGCACCACTACACCTGGCTGATTTTTGTATTTTTCTGAAGTAGAGATGGGATTTCACCATGTTGGTCAGGCTGGTCTCGAACTCCTGACCTCGTGGTCTGCCCGCCTTGGCCTCCCAAAGTGCTGGGATTACAGATGTGAGCCACTGCGCCCAGCCAGTGCTCTTATTTAGAATCAAGGACAAGAGTTTCCTACACAGAAGTCAATAATGCTGCTGCTGCTGCTGCTCCTTTTTTTTTTTTTTTTTTGAGATGGAGTTTCGCTCTTGTTGCCCAGGCTGGAGTGCAATGGCACAATCTCGGCTCACTGCAACCTCCACCTCCTGGGTTCAAGAGGTTCTCCTGCCTCAGCCTCCTTAGTAGCTGGGATTGCAGGCATGCACCACCACACCGGCTAATTTTGTATTTTTAGTAGAGACGGGGTTTCTTCATGTTGGTCAGTCTGGTCTTGAACTCCCGACCTCATATGATCCACCCACCTTGGCCTCCCAAAGTGCTGGGATTACAGGCATGAGCCACCGTGCCCTTTGCACAGCTTTTCAACAGTGAGGACATCATCCATAAGCTAATGTTTCATCCAACTTTCACAATCAATTCTGAGACCCAAAAACTGGTCAATATTATTTTAGGGCAGTTCCTAAGGCTTCATTAATCAAGTGTGTAGTTGGCTTTTTCTAGTATTGTTAAACTTTTATCTAGGGTTAGTTGGTTTCTGTCCTATGACTGAATGCTTTAGGCCCTTTCTATTGCAAGGGAGAGGTATGAACTGGAGTTATCTTGAATAATGATCACCTCTGAGTGTGGAGGGGCACAGTGGGAACATTATAAGACAATATGCAGGTGAGTACTGCTCTTTATGGGGACTTAGCTCTTCTTTGGATATTGCTGCTGGCCAGCCTTTCAGTGTGTTTATCCCCGTTTGCCTTCTCACTGAGTCTTTCCTCATAGGTTTTTTTCCCCCTAAATTCAGGTTGCCATAACCCTCATGATACTAACTCAATGTTTGGCCCCTTTTCTCCTGCTTCAGTTTTCACTGCAGCGTCTCTCATATCCACAGTCATGTTCTTGTGAGATAGAATCTGATTGACTCAGTTCAAATTTGGGGGCCAGACAAAATCATCAATCTCTCACCAGCCCATGGCTGAACTGCCAAACAGCAGGGGCTATGGACGAGGGTGTTTCATAGAAAGTTTGATGAGCATGATAGTAATTATTAACACATCTAGTGCATTCATCAAGCTAGTTAAGATTCTTTTACCAAAGTAATGTTCATTCACTATGATAGGCCACATTCTCTTCCTTCAGTAGCAGTTTTACATCCTTACCTTATCAATAAGATCTTATAATAATATACCATTTCTGTCCTCTGGTCCTGTACTGTCACCTGTACCGCCCAGGGTCCATGTTCAAAATTTTTCTTTACTTTTTTAAATTTTAAAAAGTATTTACAATTGTTCTTATAACAATAAATCAAAAATAAAAATATTTTTCAAAATGTAGCATACATCAGAAAAGCACACGTGTCATAGGTGTGCAACTTGATGAGTTTTCACAAAGTGAATATTTTTGTAATCAGCACCCAGATCAAAACATTGACATGATTAGCCCTCCAGAGCTAACCTCATGCCTATTCCTCTCCACCACCCCAACCGTGGGTAGCTACCATCCTTAACTTGTGACACCGTAGATTGCTTTTGCCAGTTTTTGAACTTCCTATTCATAGACTCATGAAGTGAGTACTCTTTCGTGTTGGGCTTCTCTTCCTCCGCATCAGATTTGTGATATTCATCCACGTTGTTGGGTGTTATGGTTCATTCCTTTTCATTTCTTTCTTTCTTTTTTGAGACAGGATCTTGCTGGAGTGCAGTGATGTGATCATGGCTCCCTGCACCTCGACACCCCCAGGCTTAAATGATCCTCCCACCTCAGCCTCCTGAGTAGCTGGGACTACAGGCACATGCCACCACACCTGACTTTTTTTTTTTTTTTTTTTTTTTTTGAGATAGTTTCTTACTCTGTTGTCCAGGCTGGAGTGCAGTGGCATGATCATGGCTCACTGCAGCTTCGAAGTCCTGGGCTTAAGTGATTCTCCTACCTCAGCCTCCCAAGTAGCTGGGACTACAGGCATGCACCACCATGCCTGGCTAATTTTTTGTATTTTTTGTAGACACAGGGTTTCGCCATATTGCTCAGGCTGGTCTCAATCCCCTGGGCTTAAGCAATCTGCCCCCTCGGCCTCCAAAGTGCTGGGATTACAGGCATGAGCCACCGCACTCTGCCCCAGCTATTTTTTTTTTTTTTTTTTTTGAGACGGAGTCTCGCTCTGTCGCCCAGCCCAGGCTGGAGTGCAGTGGCGCGATCTCGGCTCACTGCAAGCTCCGCCTCCCGGGTTCACGCCATTCTCCTGCCTCAGCCTCCCGAGTAGCTGGGACTACAGGCGCCCACAACCGCGCCCGGCTAATTTTTTGTATTTTTAGTAGAGACGGGGTTTCACCGTGGTCTCGATTTCCTGACCTTGTGATCCGCCCGCCTCGGCCTCCCAAAGTGCTGGGATTACAGGCGTGAGCCACCGCGCCCGGCCCAGCTATTTTTTTTTTAAGAGACAATGTCTCCTTATGTTGCCAAAGCTGGCAAACTCTTGGGCTTAAGCGATCCTCCCACCTCAGCCTCCCAAAGTGCTGGGATTACAGGCATGAGCCACTGTGCTTGGCTGCTTTTCATTTCTTTGTAGTATTCCTCTGAATGAGTATACAAAGATTTCTTTATCTATTCTACATTTGGATTGGTTCCAATTTGGAGCTGCTACAAATAATCCTGCTTTGAAAATTCTTATACAAGTCTTTTGGTATACATTTGTGTGCATATTTCTGTTGAGTGTGTATACTCAGGAATGGAGTTGTTTCAAAGGGCATACATATATTCAGCTTCAATAATTTCTGCTAAATAGTTTTCCAAAATAGTTCTATCAATTTATACTTCCACCAGCAATGTTTAAGAATTCCAGTTACTTTCCATCCTTGCCAACCCTTGGTCTTATCAGGATTTTGGTTGTAAGCATTCTAGTAGGTGTGTAGTAACATGTCATTTTGATTTGGATTCTCATTTCTCTGATAAAAATGAGGTTGAGCACCTTTTCAAGTACTTATCGATCATTTGATTGGACTCCTTTTTTTTTTTTTTTTTTTTTTCCTGAGCCAGAGTCTTGCTCTTTCACCCAGGCTGGAGTGCAGTGGTATGATCTCGGCTCATTGCAACCTTTGCTTCCTGGGTTCAAGTAGTTCTCCCACCTCAGACTTCCGAGTAGCTGGGATTATAGGTGTGCACCACCACACCCAGCTAATTTTTATATTTTTAGTAAAGACAGGGTTTCACCATGTTGGCCAGGCTGGTCTTGAACTACTGACCTCAAGTGATCTGCCCACCTTGGCCTCCCAAAGTGCTGGGATTACAGGCGTGAGCCACTGCACTGACCTGTTCTCTGTTTTGAAGTGCTTGTTCAACCTTTACCCACCTTTTATTGAATTGTCTAATTGATTTGTAGGACTTAGAAATATTAAGTTAAATTATATGACTTACCATTTCTGTACATCAAGAATGGTTAAATATCATAATTTCATATTGTTTATCCTAATATATATGATGAGTCCTTTGTCAGTTATATGTATTGCAAGTATTTTCTCCTACTGTGGTTTGCCTTTCTACTCTCTCAACGGTGTCTTTTAATGAACAGACGTTCTAAACTTTAGTGTAGTATAAGTTATCTCTTTTTCTTTATGGCATTTCTCTGTCCATGAAATGAATGGAAATGAGGACAACATTTGAAGTTGCTTTATGTAGAAAGTACAGGAACTGGGGCCCCTCCCCTGCTGCTCTGATAGATCAACTTGTGGTTAAATCAATCAGACGGATCACAGAAGACCCAACCGTAGGTGGAATAGAATGTGCTTACAGTAGGTTGGCGTTGCCACCCCAGGATGTCTTCCTTTTAGAGGACGTCTCCAAGGACGGTTCCGAAAGACAAAAGTCATGACGTTCTTCCCTGCCTCATCCTCCTGGGATCTGAGGTGTTCCCTCCTCGGGTGCTGGGTTGTTGCTCTTCCTGCATCTCCACATATTCTGTGTATCTTGTTCCAGTAGCTCTAACTTCATGTTTTCCCGATCTTTCCTTACTCACACCTAGATGTTTCGTCTGGAAGGGACAAGGGCACTTTGTAAAACTTATCCAGAATTCAGTTTGAATCCTGGAGGTCCCTTTTAGCGTTGCTGCTACTTGGAGGGTGAGCCAACCAGCCTGGCCTGGGGGTGCTATGAGGGAAAAAAATGCATCCTGGACAGCAGTGGTCAAGACAGTATCCTTAATTTTCAAAACAGGTCTCTATGATACTCCATAATCACCTCCCTCCCATTTTGTTCTGACCATTATCCAGGAAGTGGCCAAGAAGTGATGATCCCTTTTTCAGGATAGTACATTCAGTGATCAAAGTACCTTACTAAAATGTATGGACCAGGAGTAGATGATGGAGAGAGGGAGCTAGACAGTCAGTCCATTGTTGAATATATAGATTCATTCAAGAGCTACAATGGTGTGGCTGGAAACAGCTGACCAGTAGTAACCCAAAAAGGTATCAACAGTGGTAAGGCAGCACTGATAGCCCTGAGAGGGGTTTGAAGGCCTGATGTAGCCAATCTGCCAGGAGCAGGAGCGACTAATGCTCCTTGCAATATGACTTTCTCATTGCAAGACTAATGGGTCAGCTTTTGGCAGGAGTCCCAAGTCTGTCATTCATTGGTAGCCTCTGCATCAGAAACAGCCAGACTGGATCGGCAGTGGGTTCCATCAGAGAACCAGTCCTTATTTGGGAGTATCTGTGCAATTGTTCCAGACAGTTCGATCGGCAGCCATGATTTGTTTCCAGGTTCACATCGACAAAGAAGGGTATCTTTAATCTGCCAGTCTGTAGTTTCCCAAGTGGTAGCACAAACAGCTATGCTGTTGGCAACAACCAGAAAGTCAGTTCTACCCCCTGAATGAAGCAAGAATATCTGTCTACAAGAACATCTATCTGCTTTTGCTTCTACATAGCTGACACTGAAGCTGAGTAGCTACAGCACCCTAGTGAACACTACTGGGTTTTAGCTTAGCCAAACCATCGGTGAACTAGGCCCAGGCATTTAGGAAATCTGTGCCAGGGCCTCATTGAGCCAGTGTCTTTGGTTCAGGTATTAGAGTTGGGGATGAATTTTCCCTCAGAGAGACACTAGCTACTTTTTCAGAAATGTAAAACTCAGATACGGGCGAGGCCGCCAGACCAGCTCCATTCTTCAGTATGCCATTTTCATTTGACAAGCAAGGAGGTGCCCCTTCCCACCTTGTTAGTTCTTGATCTGACCTGATCTGTCTTCAGATGGGAATTTCAGGCAGGAGAGTCACAAGGTCTCTACGAATCGGTTTTGACAAAGACTCTGTGGCAGCAAACTCATAGTTGCCTGTATACCTTGTCATTTTGATGAATGCTGGACATTGGGTGTGAAAAATTGTAGAGGTAATTTGAGGCCCTGTTAATTTTTTCAGAGAGGATTTACTTTTGCTTTCTTGCAGGCATTAGTGTGGGGGTACATTCTATTCATCCATTTTAGGATTCAGCTGGTCAGCTAGGTTTCGGGTTTTCTGAGAGCTGGTCTATTTCTAGTTTGCCCTAATTTCTAAAGTGTAGCCTTCCCAGAGTCCTCTCTGGAGTTCTGGGATATTTACACAATGCTTCCTCTTTCGGCTCCTCAGTCCCATGAGATTGTCAGGAACTCAATGCCGGCCTCCCGCCTTTTAGCTGCTACTTTCTGCTTGGTTTCTTAGCCTCCTCGCTCTGCACGCTGATAAAGTGGCAAAAGCCTCCAGGGGAAAAGCTTCCCCAACTGTCAGACTCACTGCCAGTGAACCTGCCTCCTCTCAGGCATCCTTGCTCCTCGTGTCTTGGCTGTCTTGTTTGCTTAATGATGCTTTCATATAGATTTTTGTTTTTCTTTTTGGCATTGTGTCCAGCTTTGAAAATTGTTCTTAGTGTGTGTGTGGTTGAGGGGTGGGTCTGCAACAAGCTACTTGGCCTTTACTACTTAGCCAGGAGTTTTAATCTTAAATCTAAAAGTGGATGAAACTCTTTTTAAAACAGTGAAAAAGTTAATCCCCTTATTTTCTGGAAATTTACCTGTTAATTACTTCTAGCTCAATAATGATAAGCTAGTAATTAGTCAAATTACAACTAATCCTTATTTTATCAGTTTAATTCTGAATATTGTACATTTGAACAAAATAAAAGAAAAATATCATTTTGTAGTCATAAGACTTTTTACAGCTATTTATCCTTATTTACTAATGAGTGGTGAGGTGTGTATTTTGAGGGTACCAAGCTGTGAGTCCCATTTATTCCTCACACAGTGGGTTTAGTTTAAAATTGGCTTTTAGATATTTTCTCATACCTGATGTCTGTCTGTTGATCTATTGTATATTTTAGTTGATGAACATTTAATTTAAAGCAATCATCTTTTTTTTGTTTTTTGTTTTGTTTTGTTTTTTGAGACGGAGTTTCGCTCTCGTTGCCCAGGCTCGAGTTGCAATGGCATGATCTCAGCTCACCACAGCCTCTGCCTCCCAGGTTCAAGCGATTCTCCTGCCTCAGCCTCCTGAGTAGCTGGGATTACAGGCATGTACCACCACACCTGGCTAATTTTGTATTTTTAGTAGAGAAGGGGTTTCTCCATGTTGGTCAGACTGGTCTCAAACTCCCGACCTCAGGTGATCCACCCGCCTCGGCCTCCCAAAGTGCTGGGATTACAGGTGTGAGCCACTGTGCCCGGCTAAAGCAATCATCTTTCTGTAGGCCTGTAGTATACTAACTTGTTAATTTTTTGTGAACATGTTTTGTGTTATACGATTGTAAGATACACTCTTTGTTTAATGCTAATTTGGGGTTAACATGGAGGCGTGTACTTTCCACATATTATCTCATTTAATCCTCACAACCACCTCGAGATATCAGTATCTTGTTTTGCAGGAGGCTCAGAATGGTTTAGTAATTCGCCCAGGGCAAACCTTTATGAAATGACAAACCTGGTTAATAGAACCAAAATTAATAACAGCATTTGGTGAGCATGGCCCTTAGCTAGGAGCTGGAAGTATATAACTAGGAAAGAAATGTTTTTGTCTTCAGTCTCATACTCCTCCATCGGGACTGGTATACATAACCTCTATAATCTCTATGTGCTGGGCTCTGTGCTGAGGGCCTGAGAACTTAGACATGATAGAAAGTGGGGTGTTGGGGAACAGGCAGTCTGTCTGTCTCTGAAGAACCACTGTCTTCCTCCTGAGCCTCTTGACTTGCAGCTCAGGCTTCCTTCTTGGTGTCTACCCAGCTCCACAAGGTGCCTGGCACTGAGGATGTAGAAAACACAGCTCTTTGCCATTTCAGACCTTGCCTATGGTATAGCTCTTGACTCCATGAGGACATTTCTTACATTTTAATGCGGGTCCACATCCTCTGTGCCTTGATTTATGCTGCCACTTTCTGGCTGCTCGCTCTAAGTTTCAGTCTCCCCGGCCCACAGCAGTGAATACCATGTTGCAATACACGTTGGCAAACTGCAACCTGTGCCATTCACTGTGTGTGTAATTAAATGAGAAGGGGTCCTCAGATGTACACAGTCCTTCTGTTTTGGTCCATAGTGTCCTCTTGTATTTGTTTTGTTGTCAAGGTTCACCTGTTTGGAATTGTGACATCAAATGGTTGAATAGTAGCATCCTGTGATTGTAGAACCCCAACTGTCATTTCCTCCCATGAACATGAGCGTATAAATTTATTTTCAGCATGGTGGTTTGAGCAGAGTCCATCCTCCTTCCTGTTTACCTGGCCTGTCCTTTGTTACAGCATGGAAGGAGCCATGGCATTCCACTTGGATGAATGGTACCAAATGTCCAGTATTTTGAGGCCAAATTCCCAAGTTCAAGTTCTAGATCCATCTTTGACAAACTCTGGATCCTCAAGCTTACTCATGTCTTCATCTGCAAAATGGGCATGATAATTTCTACCTAATAAAGAAAGTGGGAATATTAAATTAACTGAGATAATCTATGTGACAGGTGTTTGTAAACTATAAAATGCTACCAAAATTTTACTTACGTATATATGTATGTATGTATGTATGTATGTATGTATTGAGATGGAATTTTGCTCTTGTCCCCCAGGCTGGAGTGCGATGGCACAATCTCAGCTTACTGCAACCTCCATCTCCGGGGTTTAAGCGATTCTCCAGCCTCCGGAGTAGCTGGAACCCACCGCCACACCCAGCTAATTTTTGTATTTTTAGTAGAGATGGGGTTTCGCCGTGTTGGCCAGGCTGGTCTCGAACTCCTGACCTCAGGTGATCCGCCTGCCTCAGCCTCCCAAAATGTTGGGATTACAGGCATGAGCCACTGCACCTGGCCCAAAATGTTATTTTAAATTCTTCACAATTACATTTTTTCATTTAAGTGAGGGCAATTTAAAGAGCAAATCGTTTGAAAGTGTGGATGCTACAGATGTGTATTCTGTCCATTTTATGGTCCCTTTTGAGAACCAGATAGCTTATCGGCCTAGTTTGTAAGCATGTTTATGAGTCCAGGGTTTTTAAGGTCTTCAGAGAATATTCAGTGGATGGTAAATTCCTTAAGCAATAGTTGGGAGATTACTTTTACTAACTGCAGGAAACTATTCCCTTAGCGGATAGGTGAGTGAAGGAGTTTCTTTGTCATGTGATTTGTTTCTGGTATGTAAATCCTTTTGACTGTGAAAATTATATTAAATATGTTAAAGTAAGAATAATAGGGTTTTTCAGAGGAAATACATAGCTAAATTGACATTTATGCTTTAAAAATGCAGTTTTTTTAAACAGAGAATGTCTAAAATGTATCCTAAAAGGAAAATAATGCAAGTCCACAGCTTACTCTTTTTTCTTCCTTTTAGTGTAAAGTACCGTGTTAATAGAACATTTTTAAAAAGCAGTTTTTTATTTATAAAAGTAATGTCTATCATGTAAAATTTGAAACCACAAAGAACTATACAAGAAAACTAAAATCTTCTGAAATCCCATTCTTCACAGAAAACTCTGTATTCAATTGTTGGAGAATTTTCTTCAAGGCCTTTTTTCTGTGTCTGTATATAATAAATAGACATTTTAAAGGGGGACGAGGCCAGGCACAGTGGCTCATGCCTGTAATCCCTGCACTTTGGGAGGCTGAGGTGGGTGGATCACCTGAGGTCAGGAGTTCGAGACCAGCCTGGCCAACATAGTGAAACCCTGTTTCTACTGAAAATATAAAAATTAGCTGGGTATGGTGGTGGGCACCTGTAATCCCAGCTACTCAGGAGGCTGAGGCGGGAGAATCACTTGAACCCAGGAGGCAGAGGATGCAGTGAGCCAAGATCGTGCCATTGCACTCCAGCCTGGGTGACAAGAGCGAAACTCCTTCTCAAAAAAAAAAAAAAAAAAAAAAAAAAAAGAAACAAAATTGGGATCATATTGTATATAGAATTTGGGATCCTGATACTTTACTGAGTGTTACATTGTGAGCATTTTGCTTGCCAATAAATATTCTTTGAAAACATTATTTTTAAGGACTGTACAGCATTCTATCACACAGATGTACAATAAGCATTCCCCTATTGTTGGATATTTAGCCTGTTTTAATATTGAAAGGCTTTGTTTTGCTATTGTGATTCTGTAGTGAACATCAGGATGGCATTTGTGAATAAATTTGCAGGGCCGGTGGAGCACATGCAAAGAAATGAACAAACAAAAAAGTGGGAAGTGAGAGTCTCCTTTTAGCTACTATGATTAGGGTAGTTCCCAATTTCTCCACCTTACTGGAGAAATATTTTATTTAATAAACACTCTACTTGAATTTCAAGGTAGCTCTGTAACTAATTGAAAAAATACAACATAAGATGTAAATTTCTGGAATGAAAGTACAATCTGTGAACTAAAATATAGAAACGAAAGACCAAATATAGTAGTCTAATTTCTTGAAATAAAACTAAGTTATAAATGCTTTTTGGTGATATTGGGGTGATATTTATTATAATTAAAGTACCTAGGATTATTAATGAGCTCCATTTGAAGGCACAAAGTTGGAATGCCTCAAATTACCATGTTTAATTGATTCTAAGAATACCTTCATTTTAATATTTTGCATTTTCTGAAATTAAGTTGTGTTTTCAATCATTGTGTACATATGATTGATGTACTAATTCTTTCCCTAAAATCTTCACTAACTTATATTGCATTTTACAATACCATCTTAGAAACAAAGGAATGTGGCAGCTTCCAGATGAGAGACACTTGGCATTTATTTGTGCTTCAAAGATCTTTGCTGCATGTGTATTTGGAACAGCACACAAGTACTGTATAAGGATGTCTATATTGCATGCTGTACTATGAGCTTTGGCCTTTTATAATAATTAAATTTAAGAGTAGAAAATATTATGCTATGTGAGAAAGAGGAAAATTTGGTGCTTGGCTTTTGAGGTGTATGCTCTGAAAACCTGCTTGGAAAGATGGCAGATGTTAGTACCAGCCAATGTTTACCCTGGTTGATTTTTACCTTTTTTTACGACCACGTAGGACCACAAGATCTTTGCACACTAAAAATCAGGATGCTACTGCTGATTCTTCATACAGCTACAGCATTACGTACTCATTTGGCAGTGGGTTTTCATTTTTTCATATTCTTCCATTTGGCTTAGAGAATGGCATATTTGACAGTTTGGTAATTTTAGCCCATCGTTAAATTTGATTTGTTACCTTTGTGATTTGAAAAAACCAAAACAAAACCATTCAGCACTCCTGGATGAGGAAACTCATTCTTTCCTACTTTACTGTTGGTAAGGGCTGTCTTGCCTTCTCAGACTGACTGTCATCCTTTCCACCTAGAACATTGTGTCCCCGGGGCCCACCAGCCCTTCTCCATTATGGCTTTCCATGTGGCTTTTGGAAATGAGGGTGATTGTGGCCCCAGGCAGTACTCTTGAAAGAATACTGGCTGGGTGCAATGCTTCATGCCTGTAATCCCAGCATTTTGGGAGGCTGAGGCGAGTGAATCACTTGAGGTCAGGAGTTTGAGGCCAGCCTGGCCAACATGGTGAAACTCCATTGCTACTAAAAGAATACAAAAATTAGCCAGGCATGGTGGTGCATGCCTATAATCCCAGCTACTTGGGAGGCTGAAGCAGGAGAATAGCTTGAATCTAGGAAGCAAAAGTCGCGGTGAACCGAGATTGCGCCACTGCACACCAGCCTGGGCAACTGAGCCAGACTCCGTCTCAAAAAAAAAAAAAAAAGAAAAAAGAAAAAAAAGGATACCACTGAACTTCTTAGCCCCCTGTCCCTTATCATTTTAAAACTTATACCCTTTGTGAATTTCAATAAATGAGTGTTCTGACTGTGACGTTTAGATGAAACATTTTATTAGAAAATTATTTGGGGATCTTAGAAGGCAGGTTTATAGGGCGCGTCTCTGTAATTTTGAGGAGGGGAAGACAGCCTGTTGGTTTTTCACCTGGTAGCCTTGTTGGCTACAGAAATGGGATTCTTCCAGAGCCCACTTACCACACCCCTGCATGCCGGTTCTCAGACTCCTTAGGGTTCCTGCCAATAACATCATGATAAAATCCAGGCAAGCAAGCATTTTCTAGATCCTTCGTAATGTCTTCTCCACATTTGTCTAAAAGCCACTTAAAGTGTTAGAGCTGTGTATGTATTGATGATGTTACTTTACACCCCATACAGCAATACTACTTGCTTCTAGTCACTGTTAAGAAGTGAAAACCTTCCATTTCAGGTTTTATTAGGACTTTTGTTGTTGTTCTTGTTCATATGATTTGGCTTTTCATTGCCTTCATTGCTGTGATACCATAGCACAGGTTCTAAGTTTTCTAGGACAATCTTGATGGAAAATATTCTGCCTCTACAATTCCACAAATGCTTTTGGGTATTCAGGTCATGGTGTCATGGTTTTGCTTTAAAAATTGTGGTACCTGTACTTTCTGATAGCTTTTAAAAAGTTTACAAATCCATGATTAGAACCTTAGAGGGTGTTCTCAGCAGTCCGTGTGCTACAACTGAGATGCAAAGAGGCTTTCTTACAACAAGGGTTGCCATTTGTTGTTACTGAGCTCTGAGCACACTGGCGTGGACTTGTGTGAGTATGTGTGTGTGTGTGTATGTTTGTAGCAGTGCTCTAGAGAGTGCTTTCTTTGAGACAGAGTCTCACTGTGTCACCCAGGCCGGAGTGCAGTGGCATGATCTCGGCTCACTGCAACCTCTGCCTCCCAGGTTCAAGTGATTCTCATGCCTCAGCCCCCTCAGTAGCTGGGATTACAGGTGCGCACCATCACACACGGCTACTTTTTGTACTGTTAGTAGAAAAGGGATTTCGCCATGTTGGCCAGGCTGGTTGCAAACTCCTGGCCTCAAGTGATCCACCTGCCTCGTCCTCTAAATTATTCTTTAGTAGGTGTCCCAGACATTTCCTTTCTCATACTAAAAATTGCTTTTTAAAAGCAAAGCATCTAGTTTCAGTGGGAAAATTACAGTGTCATATGTGCCTTTAAAGAAAAATTATGTAAAGGATAAATTATATTATAAACGGAAATACAGTTTTAACAATGAATTAATTCACTAGCCGTGGAGCACTAGAGTACTATGGCTTATGCCCTAAAATGATAGATCAGGACAGGCATTAGTGGGCCTTTTCTGCCTGTGAAGTTTGGAGGTATATTCTCAACTCTGATGGCTCTTAGGAGCCTTTATCAGAGCCTGGGGACTTCATTCCTTCATTTACTCACTAAGCAGATTTTGAGCACTTGCTGAGTATTGAGGGCTCTACTCGGGCCTATGAAAGAAGTTTAAGGTCTCCTCTCTGCTGTCCTGAAAGCCTGTATCTATGGAGTAGATGAGATGGTATATTTGAAGGCATTCTCTGATGACTTGGAGGCTTTAGTAAAGGCTATACATGTTCTTGGAGGGGGAAGACCTTTCTGGCTTTGTGGTCAGGGAGGGTTGCAGGAACATCTGAAATCACCCTTGATGAAGGAGCCATGTCTAACCTGTAGGAAGAAGGAAGAGCTAGGCTCATTCTGGCTTGAGAGTGTTTGGGTTCAAGCTGGTAATAATGTTTGGGCAAGGCTGGAAAGGAAGATAGCTGACTGTGTGGCTGGGGACTGGGAGTGGGATAGGAATTTGGTTCTATATTATTGTTATTATTTTCTTTTTTTTTTTGAGATGAAGTCTCACTCTGCTGTCCAGGCTGGAGTGCAGTGGTGCGATCTCGGCTTGCTGCAAGCTCCGCCTCCCGGGTTTACGCTATTCTCCCGCCTCAGCCTCCTGAGTAGCTGGAACTACAGGCTCCCGCCACCACGCCTGGCTATTTTTTGTATTTTTAGTAGAGATGGGGTTTCACCGTGTTAGCTAGGATGGTCTTGATCTCCTGACCTCATGATCCGCCTGCCTGGGCCTCCCAAAGTGCTGGGATTACAGGCATAAGCCACTGCGCCCAGCCAGGAATTTGGTTCTATTATTAATCAAGTTTACTGTGGGGAATTTTTCTTGATATCACATAGGTCTCCACAAAATTTGCAGTAGCTTGGAGCCATGTCTCTCAACGTTAGCCATGAGGAATATTTACTTGTATGCTTTGGTACTACTTTTTGAAATGGGTTAGGGCAGGATTTCCAGAACTTTTACTTTCCAAATGTCTTTGTTAATCCTCCCTTACTTGATAACCTGTTTTCTAAGCAGTGTCTGCCCTCTGAATTTCGATGGACTGGCATCAGCAATTACAGAGACCAAGCTGGGGGCATCCCCTTTGTCCCTGTTCTCCTCTGCTCCCAGCATCTGCTCAAGTCAGTACCAACATGTTGGGATCTCTGCTGTGGCAACTGCAGGGCACTGAACAGTGGACTCTCCATCTGGGAGTCTCAGTTGCTAGGTGTCGTCCCTTCCAGCCACCTGCTCTAATTGTGATGACTTGGGCTCTCTGCATGGTTGGGGGACTCACTGGGATCTCGTGAAACTGATGACTGCAGCCCTGCTGACCCAAAGACCAGATGCTCTTCATCCTGAGGATGTCTCTATCTGAGAGCACTTGGATGCAAACCACAACCCTGGGCAGCCCACCCTAGGCAAACAGTGCTATTTAAGCACCTACAGAATATCTTTGATTTTGCCTCTGGGTCTGCAAGGCCTAAAATATTTACTATCCGGCCCTTTACAGAAAACATTTGCCAACCTCTGCTTTACATCTGCACTGTTCATTATGGTAACCACTGGCCACATGTGGCTTTTGAGCGCGTGAAATGTGACTAGTCCAAAATGAGATGTGCTTTGTGTATACTTAAACATGCTGGAATTTGAAGGCTTAGTACCAAAAACCCATAAAGGAGCTCAATAAATTTTTTATTTGATTGCATGTTGAATGAATATTTTGGATATACTGGGTAAAATAAAATGTATTATTAAAGTTAATTTTACTTATTTCTCTTTACTTCTTTTTCATGTGGCCACTAGCAAATTTAAAATTACATACATGGCTTACATTTGTGGTGCGTATTATATTTCTGTTGTCCAGTGCTGATCTATATTGTAGCATCCAAGTTTATTGTCTGCAGAGTTCTTTTTTCATGGAGTCTCTTGAATAAACTGAGCTCGTTTTTCCTTCTTCTTCTTTTTTTGTTTTAGATGGAGTCTCATGCTGTCAGGCAGGCTGGAGTATAGTGAATCTTGGCTCACTGCAACCTCTGCCTCCCGGGTTCAAGTGATTCTCCTGCCTCAGTCTCCCAAGTAGCTGGGATTACAGGCACCCCACCATGCTAATTTTTGTATTTTTAGTAGAGATGGGGTTTTGCCATGTTGGGTTAGCTGGTCCTGAGCTCCTGGCCTCAAGTGATCCACCCGCCTCAGCCTCCCAAAGTGCTGGGATTACAGGCATGAGCCACTGCACCTGGCCTCGTTTTTCTTGTGGTACAAGTTTAGCAAACATGATTGATCCCCAAGCATGTTTTAGGTTGGGGTTTGTGTTTTTTTGATACCTAAGCTATAATTTAATTGATGTAAACTCTTACCTTTAAATAATGATTATACTTTCCTTTGTGTTTTCTAAATACAGATATGTTTATTATGCTGTTTTATTTTAAATCAGGTATTCCTTTGTTATTCTTCTATCATATGTGTTCTTAAAAATCTATGAGGTATACATTTTCTGTGATGTAAAAATTATGACCTTATCATGTCTAATCTTTGATCCAGCAACTCTACTTCTAGGATTATGTCCTAAGGAAACACTTGGATAAATGTGCAAAGGTGTGTGTATAATAAGTAGGCTCATTGGAGTGTTGTCAATAATGAAAAATTGAATACAACCTCAGTGCCCAACTATAAAGATTGATTACTTAAATTATGGATTATCCACATAATTGTAGTTTCAATGTAAATGATGGCAATGAGTTATTAGAGAGTCTCTATAGAGGATCAGTATTTTAAAGATAAGTATATGAATTTATACTTTTAAGAGTTCTGAAAGAGGCCTGTGTAGCGGCTTATGCCTGTTATCCCAGCACTTTGGGAGGCGAAGGTGAGTGGATCACTTGAGTTCTGGAGTTCGAGACCAACTTGGGCAACATAGTGAGACCCCATCACTACAAAAAATACAAAATTATTAGCCAGATGTGGTGACAGGTGCCTGTAGTCCCAGCTACTTGGGAGGCTGAGGTGAGAGGATGACTTGAGCCTGAGAGGCAGAGATTGCAGTGAGCAGAGATCATGCCACTGCACTCTAGCCTGGGCAACAAAGTGAGACCCTGTCTCAAAAACAATAACAAAAACAATAACAACAACAACAGAAGTTCTGAATGAAACAGATTCTGACTGTTCATACTGGTTCTCTTTGATAGTGAAGTTTGGGGTTAATTTTCTTCATGCTTATTTGTATGGTTTATTTTTCTGTAGTAGACTTGTATATCTTACATAATTAAAATAATTGTTCAGCCATTTAGTAACTGATACATGATGCAGCTACATAAAAAGTTCAAAATTATAAGTGAAAATATTTTTGTGGCATGAGAATTTATACAAGTCTATTTTATTGTCACATAATGAAGGATGTTAGATAAAGAGCATTATCCCCAGAGATTAGTGACATGTTGCAAACAAATTGTTTTGGTAGTAAAGTAAGGAGTAAAGAAATGTGTACTCTCTAAAAGATAAAGTTCTTATTTAAACACCTTCTGAGGTCTACCCTGGATTCTCTGTTTCGCTACAGTTGTGATCGCCAGTGACTTTTCCACTAAAATAATTTCCTGAATATTTAAGTGCTTCATGGCTAGTTATTTTTAAGTGACCCAGCACAGGAAGGATGTGGAGGGGGTGGAGTATTATGGGAACTCCTGCCAGTTTGTGGAAAAACTGAAAGTGAACTAAGGCCACCAACAGGAGTCTGGAGAGAGTGTTAGGTATGAAGCAAAGATTTTTATTTTTGAAGATAAATATAGAGTGTGTGCTTGACTCCAGTAGGTCTTTAGGGGTGTGTGTGTATGTGTGTGTGTGTATGTGTGTGTGTGTGGGTATGCATTTTGTTTGTTTCCATGGTGAAATTCAATGCGAAGAGTCAGTTTAACAGTTGAAACTTCAAAAGGTAAGAAAATGGTTTTTGTTATAGTAGTTAACAGGTGAGCCCTAGCTAGCAAGCAGACCTCTACCAGTGGGATTTACCTTTCACATTCACAATATTAAATAAAGCTTAACAGATGCCATCACATAGTCTATATCTGAAACTGTATGTTTTGGGAAATTTAAGTATAGCTTCAGCTAAGTTAATGGGAAATGTCACTGGCAATATGCACATCGTTTAAAAAATTGGTCATAAATCTTTTAGATCATTAAGACATTCACGGAGTTAAATGCTACCTTCTCAGTCCCCACCAAGCACGCTGGAAGTCTCCTTTGCACATTCACTGCCTCATACACAGCTCTTACAGCACTGGGATATTGTTGGTTATTATCTGTGTATCTGTCTGTCTTTTATTCAACTCTGAACTCCTTAGAACTCTATCTTATTTGTTTTTGTATTTCTAACTACCAGTACAGGTGTGTAGTTAGTTTCACATAGTCAATGTTCACTGAAAGAAGGAAAGTAGGACAGGGGCATTCTGTATGGTAAAATTTTTAATTAGTCTCCATATTCAAAAGGCTGTAGTCTGAATAATCTGAATTGCTCCATAGTGGATGCCTTGGGCACATAAGGAAATGCGACAGTCTCTAACTTGGAGTTTAAGCTACATGTTGCAAGGAGAAATCCACCATTCGTATCTGTTAAGGTTCATCTTTTCATCTTGCTCATCACTGCTTGAATTCAAACCTTTATATTACCTCAGTTGAACTGCCAGGTGACCTCCACACCTCCTTTCCAATTCATTCTCCACACTGCCATTGCACCGGTTTCTCTAAATTGGTCAGATCATATTATTTTCCTGCTTAATATCTGCTGTTGGCTTCTTGTAACTGCTAGATAATCCACTCTCTTTCCAGAACATTGGAGCCCTGGGAGGTCTGGCCCCTCTCCTCACATTGCCTCCATATCTGGGCCCCAGTGACGCCATACGAAGCTGCTCATCACTGTTGAACAGGCTGTGTGCATTGCTGTTTTCTTTGCTTGAAATGCTCTCCAGCTTTCTCCTTCTGCCAGATGAACTCCTTTTCTATAGAAGACCAGCTCTCTGACCCTCTGGGAAGTTTGCCACAGCTTGCCAGTGGTCTCTACATAGTACTTACCAACTCTTTGATTTACAATGACCTTATGGGTCTGGCCTTTGCTTCTGGACTTTTTCTTTAAATTCCCATTGTTCAGCTACGATGCTCAAGAGGTGGGAGCTTCCATTTGTTGAGCACTGACTGTGTGCCAGGCACTGTGATAGACTTGGTTCCCACTGGATTAAAAAGTCCTTGTGGGTAAGAACCACAGTTTACCCTAGGCTAAGCATTCAGTCGAGTGAGAGCTCTTTAAATAAAACGCATTGGTTGAGTGTAGACCTCCCCATCATCATTTTAAAATAGACAAGTAGTTCAGTCATTTGAATTCCACACTAATTTTATTTCAGCTTCATGAGAAGACAGTTTTTGGAAATAAGTGCTGGGTGATTTGTAGTGACATCACTTATTTACTCTGCTAGTTTGTTTTTGGACACATGATGCGTGCTTGTGGGAGGGCACACGAGGGAGGGAGCGCAGGGAGCTGGCTTCACTTAATACTCAGAAGGTTGCTCTGGAACACTGGGAAAAGAGGGGATAAAGTCAGAATAGTGATGAGCGTACAATGTAGATTCTTCGTTAAAGAAAACCACTGTGAAATAGCTCATCACAGTTTCATACAACTTGAAATACTTCGTGACATACATTCTATTCTCCAGCTGCCACCTCCATGTCTCCTGTTCCTTTTTGTCTCTGTTTTTGATCACGGTGTGAAATTTTCTTCTCCCATCACTCTCTAATCCAAGCATTATTTTCTTAGAAAGCTACTTAGAGATCACCTCCACAACACTTCCTATTATATCTGTCATCCTTCTCTTTGTTTCATTTATGCCACATTATCATCTCAACTCATATGCAGTTTTGAAATAAATGTGTGTGTGTGTGTGTGTGTGTGTGTGTGTGTGTGTAGTCTTCTTCTCTAGGACAGAGTCTTGCTCTCACACCCAGGCTGGAGTGCAGTGGTATGATCTTGGCTCATTGCAACCTCCACCTCCTGGGCTCAATCAGTTTTCCAACCTCAGCCTCCCAAGCAGTTGGGACTACAGGCTCATGCTACCACACCCGGCTAATTTTTATATTTTTTGTAGAGACAAGGTTTCACCATGTTGCCCAGGCTGTTCTCAAACTCATGGGCCGAAGTGATCCCCATGCCTCGGCCTCCCAAAGTGCTGGGATTACAGGGATGAGCCACCACACCCAGCCTATCATCTCTTTAATTAGTCTGTAAAGTCCTTTGAGCCAAGGACTATGTCTTATTTTTCTTTTAAGTTACCTAGAGTTCTTAGTACCATTCTATGAAGGTTGTTAATAAATGTTAAAGTCTTGCTGAATTAAATCATTGTTAAGTGTTTAAAGTCTTAATTGATGTATATAGTCCAGGTGCTGGTGGATACTTTCTGCACTTCTCTGTCAATTGCTACTTTTTTTTTTTGAGACGGAGTCTCGCTCTATCGCCCAGGCTGGAGTGCAGTGGCCGGATCTCAGCTCACTGCAAGCTCGGCTTCCCGGGTTTAGGCCATTCTCCTGCCTCAGCCTCCCGAGTAGCTGGGACTACAGGCGCCTGCCACCTCGCCCGGCTAGTTTTTTGTATTTTTTAGTAGAGACAGGGTTTTACCGTGTTAGCCAGGATGGTCTCGATTTCCTGACCTTGTGATCCACCCGTCTTGGCCTCCCAAAGTGCTGGGATTACAGGCTTGAGCCACCGCACCCCGCCTGTCAATTGCTACTTAATAGCAATTGAGAGAGCCACATACTGTCTGCTTTGGGGTGCTGACTTTGGCACATATTAGCAGTCTAACCTTTCTGTGCTTCTGCTTTCATCTCTTAATGAGGCAGAAGTAACGTCTCCTCATACGGTTGATTCAGGGATAATGTTAGAAGGCATTTGTAAATATTGCTTAACAAACCTTCCTTAAAAGTGTTATAATGTTGCTTAATAATGTCTGGCACATAACAAATGCTTGATAAATATTAGCCATTATGTATAGTTTGTACATACAAGCAGAAAAATAAAGCATAACAAAATAGGCATAGTTTGGACATGCATAATTTGCCCTAATGATTGTAAATTTTACTTTTGAAATTGCAGACATTAAAAAATTAAGGTGACATTGAGCATCAGAAAGTCGAGCATTGTAACTGAATTTTTTTTTTTTTTTAGATAGAGTCTTGCTCTGTCGCCCAGGCTGGAGTGTAGTGGTGCAATCTTTGGCTCACTGCAACCTCCACCTCCGGAATTCAAATGATTCTCATGCCTCAGCCTCCTGAGTAGCTGGAATTATAGGCATCATGCCTGGCTAATTTTTATATTTTTAGTGGAGATGGTGTTTCTCCATGTTGGCCAGGCTGGTCTCGAACTCCTGACATCAAGTGATCCACCTGCGTCTGTCTCCCAAAGTGCTGGGATTACAGGCATGAGCCACTGTGTCTGGCCATATAATTGATATTTTTTAAAAGAAAGCACTCCTTTACTGTGTGTTGATATTCAAAATCAGATTAAGTTACTCTAAATCAGATGAAGTCAGTTGTATAAAGCCTTACCTAAGGATACCAGATGTTAAAAGAATTGATCCAAACATACTTATGAAAATGTTATTCATGATTTTGCTCATTTCTGTGTAGCTACTGTTTTTTGTTTAGACATTCTACTATAATGAGGGATGCTTAAAGACTCCTTTGTGTGGAATTCTGTATTGGAGCAACCTTTATCATCAGAACAACTAATAATGTTGTTGCAGACTTTGGCACTATTACTGTAGAGTGAAAAAATGTTTTCATAAAGTGCCACATTGTGTTAGTAAATGAGATCTGGAAGATGGAGATGGACTATGAACAGAGAGGGAGCTAGCCTGCTCTTCTCACATGCCGAAATAAAATGTTCCATTTTGAAGCCTGGCTTCATTATATTCTTAGATTTTGAAACGTATACTATTCTGGTCATTGTAACACAGTGTCGTTATACTGTAGTTAATCATGCTATCAGTCAACTTGTAAAATTCAATATAATTATTTTGTTGTAAAATACAATTATAATAAAAGTTATAATGAGATGAGAGGGATGGTGAGCCCTTGGAGAGCTATTTCCTCACTTCAGACCACTATTGTTTGTCTGGATTGTTTATTGGACTCGAGAATTCTCTGCTCATGTCCTCTGTGTTCCCCTTTTCCCCTTCTACCTTAGAGGCTGCCAAGGTGGGGAGGGCAGATGCCTTTGTGTATAAAGGCTGCATACATGTTTTTGCTGGGGACAAGTGGGAGCTGTGTCCCCTGGAGAAAGTAGGGTCATTTTCTGAGAACTTACAACACAGGCTGTTTGCTTAGCCCAGTGCTCTGTCACCTAAAGGAAAGACCTCTTACTAATTTGACTGCCAGATGTTTTTTTAAATTTTCTTTTTCTGCCCTGCTGGAGCACCATTGATTAAATTGCACAAAGGCACCAATGTATTGTTTAGTGGTGGCTTGATTTCCAGGTTCTGTAGGAAATAGGTGAGCTTCCCTCGTGCCCAATTTCATATCCAACCCAGAGCCAATACTTGGAATCCTGAGGATTTTGCAAACACTCTTGTCATCCTCTTGCCAGTGAAAGGAGTCAGGAGGGGGCTCCAGGAAGAAGTCATCTAGACCCCCATTGCTAAGCCAAAAATGTTCTTGTGTTGGGGCTTCTGTTAGGCGCATTTTCCCTTCTCTAGCTAGCTTCTATTAGGAGCTCTTTGTGGCAGGAGCCCTGTTATGTTGAGCAGGTCTGTGGTCCACATCTTTACTGCCTCACCCCAGTGCCCCACTGGGCTCCTGTTTAGTGTCGTCCTTTTGTATTTCCAGGCTAGGTTTTTCCTTCCCATGGGTTGAATCACTGGCTGGCTGGTATCTTTCACTTTCTTGTGATTTCTAAACTCTAGTGGGAATTCCTTGTTATAAATCTGGGAATGAGCACAGGTAAGGACAGTGAGTTCAAATGTCCATTGTACACTAGAAGTGCTAACTGTTCTAGTACATAGAGGTTCACAAAAGGTGAGCTGCATAGCTCAGGTTAGTGATAGTGCTCTTGTGGGTCATAGGAGTTTGTCAATTTGTAGGTCATAGGAGTTTGTCAATTAGACTAGAGCAGGAAAGTTATTTACCTTGAGAAATGGCATAATCTCATTTTTCATATCACTGTAGATGTCTGGGACCCATTTTTTTTTGTCAGCACTTCTTAATTTTATATGTTCACTGACAGAATATCTGAACTTCAGGTACCTTAGAGCAAGGCCTCTCAAACCTTACAAAGATCTGCAAATTCCCTGGAGGCATTGTAAAATGCAAACTCGGGCCAGGTGTGGTGACTCATGTCTGTGATCCCAGCACTTTGTAATGCCAGCAATTCAGGAGGCCAAGGCAGGCAGATTGCTTAAGCCCAGGAGGTTGAGACCAGCCTGGGCAACATGGTGAAACCGCATCTCTATATAAAAGTGTGTATGTGTGTTGGAGGGCCTGAGGTGGGAGGATCATTTGAGCCCCGGAGGTGGACATTGCAGTGAGCAGAGATGGTGCCACTGCACTCCACCCTAAGTGACAGATGAGACCTTGTCTTTCAATAAATAAATAAATAAATAACAGAATCTCAGGCAGGACCTGAGAGTCTGCATTCCTAAGAAGGTCCAGGAAGACCTTATCAGCCTTCTCTCACTCAACAGGACTTTGACCTTTTCCACCTTTTTCCAGTTTTACCCCAAAGTCCCACCTTACACACCCATTTTTATTTTGTTTTATTTTATTACTAGAGCCATCTCTAGTGTGCCTGTTTGCTTTAATGTCAATGAAATATATATTGATGTACATTTTTAAAAAACCTTCTGAACTATTGAATGCATTTCCAAGATAATATTTACAAAAAGTAGTTGCTCTTATTTTAAAAACGTTTTTCACTTTAAGTTATGTGGTCATGTTCCAATTTTACAGAAATGCTTTTTTGAGAACCTGTAGTTTACATAAACCCTTTGCCAGAGACAGCGGCTTTTAACCTAACAACATTGATGTGAATTTTGGAGGCAAAAGGCCCTTAGATAAGTAAGTGCTGCTGTGGCAGGTGAATTTAAAATGTAAGGAGACTGCATGGACAAGGGAATAATGACTCTTTGGATGAGATGTCCTGGGAAGAAATTCCCATTAGGAAGGTTGTAATGCACACGGGCTTCATATGGATGCCTGCTGTATCTGTTCCAACCTCTCCTGGCCCTGTGATGCCCCACTTCCACCCCCATCCTGGACCAGAGAAGGCCCCAGTGCCTCAGTTGAATTTCCTTTTAATATACACAGTATCAGTCTTTTTTTTTTTTTTTGAGATGGAGTTTTGCTCTTGTTGCCCAGACTGGAGTGCAATGATACCATCTTGGCTCACTGCAACCTCCACCTCCCGGGTTCAAGCGATTCTCCTGCCTCAGCCTCCCGAGTAGCTGGGATTACAGGTGCCCGCCACCATGCCTGGCTAATTTTTGTATTTTTAGCAGAGATGGGGTTTCATGATATTGGTCAGGCTGGTCTCGAACTCCTGACCTCAGGTGATCCGCTCGCCTTGGCCTCTCAAAGTGCTGGTATTACAGGAGTGAGTCACCACACCTGGCCCAGAATATCACTCTTCTTTCTGTTACATGCACACAGAGATACACACACACACACACACACACACACACACACACACACATAGAGAGAGAGAGACAGAGAGAGAGACAAGAGACAGGAGAGAGGCTCTAAGAGACCAAGACTCTCAGGAAAGCCAGGACTGTCCTTGGTAGGACCCTGTCTCTTAAGGTCTGAATGCTCCCTTTAGTGTTGAGGCTGCAGGAGCAAATTGTCTCCCCTATCCCACGCAGGGGCATCAGTGGCCTTCACATCCCCATGCCTGCAGGGAATTGACTTTTTTGAGGGTTTCTGCAAGTTTACTCAATGTAGTGTAGTATGTATTCCACTTTTATTTCTGGTTAATAAAGTGGAAAATGAGAGTTCTAATTTGCAGAAGAGAATAGGAGGGAGATACAACCAGGTTCTTGCTTGTGAAAGAGGGAAGAAACTCTCTGACAAACAGAAAACAGTTGGTTCCAGGATAAGCCTCAGGGTAAGTTATAAAAGTTCTCATTTCAATTTGAGCTTGTTTATTGTTTTAATGGAGTAAATATAGATTAAGCTTCATGAGGAAAGATACATGTCACTATTTTCAGTCTTTTTTGAAAGTTCATTCTGAATTTATCCCTGCCTCATTTCAAATGGGTTTGATACAGCCCACAAAGATACACCTACAAAGATTAAAAAATAAAACAAAATACACAAGGAGATGAGGTGGAAAGAAAAGAAGCAGGGAGTATGGTCAGCACATGAAATATTTTCTAGAAGATGCTATTTACTTGTTAGAAGTGAGGTACGAATTCAGCCAAGAGCCTCCAGGCTCCTTGAGTCAGTGATAGGATTCATAATATTGAAAAGAGTAACGTAAAACCATTTTTTCCTGGGCTGAGACGCGGAAGAAACACCTCATAAAAGGATTCCTGTGTGTGTTTTGAACTGTGCTCTCAGCAACATTACTGAAATAAATAGTACAGTGTTTTGTGGGGTCATTTTTCAATCTGTCCCTTGCTAGAGGTTGATGGCATAATGCCTATGCATAATTCAGTGAAGCCTTTTCTATACGGGCCCCAAATGATAGAGTCTAAGCCTGCACCTCTCTGGCTGCCTCCAGGGATGAAATGACAGTGTCTGGAAACGGACGGACACCATATCCATGATACAGTCTTCCGTGAATATGATTTTGCTCAACCAAACTATGTTTTTAGAATATGTTAAGTTAAATGGAAATATTTTAGATTAATCGGTGGAACATTTGTGCCTAAAACTTTTGATAGCAGAAAGTCAACAACTTTAATTTCAGGACAAGTATATACAAAATAGAGTAAATCCAGTGGCTTATACTCATCACTCCATTTCCTAATTTATGTAGTGAGAGCATTTAAATGTTTCATCCAGGTCCTTTTTGTCTCCAAAGCCCTCTGTAGTAGCCAGGATCTTGGCAAGAAAGAGCTGACATTCTCACACTGGGTAATCGAGGCACGTTCAATAAAGAGACGATTTATCAAGGGAGGGCAGAGCTTTGGGAACCAGTAAGGCCTAGTGCAGTGCCTGGGGCTGGCTAGAGCAGGGAGCCATTCTCATCTGTAGGCCTGAAGGCAAGAGGGAAAGGAGTGGTTATGGAAATTAGAGATTAGCTTTAAGGAATTATTTGACAAAAGCCATAGAGGGGTGCAACCAATCGTGGTAGGGAGTTGAGTTGGAGAAATGGCTACCTCAGTTTCACCCCTTTCCCCTCTCATCTCCTAACGGTGGCCCCTGTGGGTCAAATCCAGCAGGAAGCCAAAGGGTTTCCATGTACCTCGGCCTCCAGGGGCACAAATGGGTGAAGAGGGGTGGAGAGGTTGGAGGGGCAAGTGAAAGAGCCCTAGCACTTTCCATAACTTCATATTTCTAAGCAAATGCTTTGAGTCTTTCCTCGAGGTAAGGAAATTCTGCCTTCCTGTCAGCTTCAGGAGGGCCCTTATTTCTGTGGTTACCAGTGTGGCTCCAGGGCCCCCTGGGAAGTACACTTTAAGAAGGGGTAGTAGTAGGTCAAAGCAATGATCAAACTCTACAGTGCTGAAGAAATCAAACAGAAAGGAGCAGCTGATGGCTTTGTCAGATTTCTTCAAGTCTTTGTTGTCCTAGTCCTAATGAAATCTGTAAGAAGATAGTTTTCAGGCTGGAGGGTAAAAATAAAACCTTCATAAAATTTCATGTGCTGCTTTCATCTTTCTAGTGTTGGAGAAAGCTCCCCATTTTCTGATCCATACATCTCACAGATACGCAACAATATGGTACTGCGGACTCTCCTGTGTGGCTGCCTCTACTGTGAAGAACCCCTCTGAGCTGGTGGCTGCCTCTACTGTGAGGAACCCCCTCTGAGCTGGTGGCTGCCTCTACTGTGAAGAACCCCCTCTGAGCTGGTATTCACTGATGTGAGAGCTTGAAGCAACATTGCCTATGCCACAAAAGCATGATTTGAAATTAAGCATGGGTATGCCCTCTCTTGAGGGAATTACAGTGGATTTTCTCCATGCTTTTCAAACCATTAGTGCAGTTTTCAAAAAGTTTGATTGGGGTAGAATTTATAGACAAGAAAATTTATCCATTTTAAGTGCCTATCTCCATGAATTTGGGCACACATATACAGTTGTGTAATTACCACACAATTAACGTATAGATTATTTTTTTTCACCTCCAAAAGTTTACTTAGGCCCCTTTGTGGTCATTCTCTCCCTAACTCCAACTCTAAGCAATCTGTGATCTGACTTTTGTCACTTTAGTTAGAATTTCATATAAATGGAATTTCATGTGTATATATACACACACATATATATGAGATATGTGATATTCATAGTTTAGAACCAGCCTTTATACATGGTAACAATATTTATTCAAGTATATACACATGGTAAAAATGACCTGGGTACTATAAGAGGATTTAAAATAAAAAGATGAGTCTGCCATACCCCACTCTTTCTCATTTCTAATCCCACTTCTCAGAGCCAACAGCATCATGTAACCTTTAGTTCCTCTGGAAGTTTTAATTAATATACAAATCATTGTTTCTTTCCTTTCCTTTCATTTTCCATTTTTTTTTGGGGACACAGAGTCTCACTTTGTCCTGTCACCCAGTCTGGAGTGCAGTGGTGCAATCTCGACTCACTGCAACCTCTACCTCCTGGCTTCAAGCGATTCTCATGCCTCAGCCTCCCAAGTAGCTGGGACCACAGGCATGAGCCACCACACCTGGCTAATTTTCATCTTTTTAGTAGAGATGGGGTTTCACCATGTTGGCCAGGCTGGTCTCAAACTCCTGGCCTCAAGTGATCTGCCCACCTCAACCTCTCAAAGTTGTTTTACTTCTTTGGTGAATGTATTTATAGGCTTAGTAAAGCAAAGTCAGGAAATTTCCTTTTTCCAGCAAAAACATGAAATTTAAAAGCATGAGGCACATGATAAAAATTAGCTGGCAATAAAAATTTTACAACTAAAGTCTCCTTATTTGGCAATTAACTGAGTCAGAACATTTTCAGCCAATATTACAGAAACAAAACTTTCAGGGGACTATTTGTGAACTTGAGGCTACTTTCTTCGCACTTTTATAAACAATCATCTTTGAGATGACTGTGGTTTTCCCTCTAGAATAAGGAGTTGCAGATGCAAACAGGATGTCTTAGCAATTTACCTTCTCGACGGCTTCTTGGAAGTTGTAGGATTTGACTTCATCATCTAGCATATGGCGTCCAGTTTGCAGGTCCACCTTCTCCATGGACACTGCAAATTAGAACGTCTTCACTAAGCAGAGGGCTTCTCTGATGCTCAAAGATACTACTAATAGATTTGCCAGTGCTTGAGGACCTCACTTAAAGTAAGTACAAGGAGACTTCTTAATTCAGAAACAGACCCTTCTTACAGCAACCACAGTTTCAAGAGATTTGTTTAATTCAGTCTAACAACAACAACAACAACAAAGTGTGATCTTAATGAAGCCCAAACAACTATTTGTCTTTCTTGGTGTACTTATCCAGGCAAGTTGGCTAAAATGAGAATTCACTGAAACAGCAATAGCTTCACAGTTCACATCAGGAAAAGTACTGTTTTGTCCCAAAATGAAATAGTTTCAGTAGTTCATATAAAAGTGAAATGTAAAACATGGAAGGAAATCAGTGAATATTTATCTTTAAAGTTGTTAAGACTTTGGGCTCTCCATTGACAACAGCTGCATCTTTAAAATAGGAAGATGAGTGACATTAGGAACACAGGGTAGGAACTAGTGCCAAAGGAGGGCATTGAGTGACCAGAACCTGAGGACATTGTGTTTGCTGAACACACTTTCTTCCCGAAGCGGAAATGTCTGGGTGTTCACATGTTGTGTGGCTGGAGTAACCTTCCCCCACTTGTTACCATCTTCCCAGTTTATAACTTTTAATAATTCTTGTAAATTTCTATTTCCTGTTTCATCCTCTTTGAACAGTACATTTTGATTCTCTACTTTCTGCCCTACCTCTTCCTTTCTTCCTCCCACCTTTACTGTGAGACTATAATGTTTGATACCATACGTTCTGAGATTTAATTGGTCATCTGGGCTTTACATGTAGGTTGATTCTTGAAAGATAAAAGCTGAAAATAGGTTTTGTTTCAGCAGATAGGGGTATGCTCTGATTGCTTTCCTTCTCTGTGGTTTCTACACCACAGCTTCTTTAATAAATGAGTTTAAATATATTCTCTTTCCAGTGTGCTCACTGCATCGTGCCACATTTTAGCAGACTTCCTATTTGCACTTGACTTTCTTTTACATTTTCCCCTTCCTGGAGTTTCTTACTGACTTTCATTTTTCTCATTGGAATACACATAGAATGCCTTCTGCTGTGCCTTCTACGCCCACACTCCACCCTTTTTCACCCTGCTCTGCCTGTATAAGTTGCATCAGCAGACAGCCAGGCTTAGGGGCTTCTGGCTGGGTTCAGCCAACAAGGAGCCAGGTAGGTGATGAGCAGGAGTGGGGAGAGTTAGCTCGGGGTTCTTTCTGCTGTGAGATTGCCTCCGTTTGGCTGTGTACATCTGCTGAAAATTACTTTCCCTCTCGAGATAACTTTTTTTCTTTTTTTAATGGACCCTTGACCTTTTTTACTTGGGTAAAATACTCTATTGGTCTCTGGGGCTTGGAGGAGTGATAGTTCCACTTTTGCTAGCCCCCTGTTATTGCACGATCTCTTTTTCTTTTTCTCACATTTTGGCAAAGAGACCCCAAATTATCCTAATCTGAGGGTGCCACTGGTTTCCTGTTGGGATTTTGACTGATGCAGTGGGGTAGGAGGAGGAAGCAAGATATATTCAGAGATCAGAGTTTGTTCACCCATTCCTATTTAAGATGGAAGAACCAAGAGGGCTGGCGGGTCTCTCTGTGTACTTGGCTGGGAGGATCTTCACTTTATGGGGATCAGATGGGGAGCCCTCTATCCGACACTATATCTCACCCCTAGAGCCCCCTCTCTCCTTAACCATTTTTTATTTTTATTTTTTGGTGTTAGAGAAAGGGTCTTGCTCTGTTGCCCAGGTTGGTTGGAGTGCAGTACTGCGATCATAGCTCACTATAGCCTCAACCTCCTGGGCTCAGGCAATCCTTCCACCTCAACCTCCTGAGTAGCTAGGACTATGGGTGTGTGCCACCATGCCTGGCTATTTTTTAAATTTTTTGTAGAGATGGGGTCTTGCTGTGTTGCCCAGGCTGGTCTTGAACTTCTGGGCCCAAGCAGTCCTCCTGCCTGGGTCTCCCAGAATGTTGGGATTACAGGTGTGAGCCAACCATACCAGGCCAAAATGGTAACAGTCTTAATTCTGGGTGTGGGTGGAAGGGGGTGTGGGTTTTATGTCCATGACGTCTGCTTCAGTTCTCCTTAGTTTAATTTCTTTAACGAAGAGCTTTCTGTGTTTTTTATTTTGTTTTGCTTTTTGTTTGAGCCTGCTGATAAACTGCTTAAGCTTTGTGCCTTGGGGCAGGAAAAGCAAAGAGAAGTTGATTTCATAACACACTAACCCACTTACCCCACTAAATTTTAGCAGTTTAAAACATCAATAACTTTATTATGTTTACAGATTCTGTGGGTTAGGAATTCAGAAAGGGCATGATGGGGAGGTCTCTTCTGTGTTCCACGGTATCTAGGACCTCTGCTGGGATGGCTGGGGCTGGAGTAGCTGGACTGGGAATGGCCAGGATTGCAACAGCTGAGGCTGGTACTGCAGGACACCAGGGCATATTTCGGTCCTTATCTCAACCGCATAAGACAGACACTCCCAGAGTAGTTGTTTCTAGACCCCGCCCACGGAAGGCATTCCTTTCCCAGGGTCTTAATTATTAATATTCCTTGCGAGGAAAAGAATTTAGCGATATCTTCCCTACTTGCATGTCCATTTATAGGCTTTCTGCAAGAAGAAAAATATGACTCTATTCTGCCCAACCCTGCAGGCAGTCAGATCTTATGGTTGTCTTCCCTTGTTCCCTAAAATCGCTGTTATTCTGTTCTTTTTCAAGGTGCACTGATTTCATATTGTTCAAACACACATGTTTTACAATCAGTTAGTACAGTTAGCACAATAATGGTCCTGAGGTGATGTACATCCTCAGCTTACGAAGGTAAGAGGATTAAGAGATTAAAGACAGGCATAAGAAATTATAAAAGTATTAATTTTGGGAACTGATAAATGTCCATATTAAAATGAAATCTTCACAATTTATGTTCAGAGATTGAAGTAAAGGCAGGAATAAGAAATTATAAAAGTATTATTTGGGAACTAATATATGTCCATATTGAAATGACATCTTCACAATTTATGTTCAGAGATTGAAGCAAAGGCAGGCATAAGAAATTATAAAAGTATTATTTGGGAACTAATATATATCCATATTAAAATGAAATCTTCACAATTTATGTTCCTCTGCCGTGGCTCCTGCCGGTCCCTCTGTTCAGGGTCCCTGACTTCCTACAACGTTCTTGGTTCACATTCTGGTACCTGGGCTGGGGTGGCTGAAGGAAGGACTTGCATATGGAGCCCTGAGACTGTGTAAGCAGCCCACCTGCCCTGCCGATGCCAGGCTGGAACGACCACATATCCATGCTTTTCTTTAAGTCCCAACTGAGCCATGACCTCAGTCTGCAACAGAGTCTCGCTCTTGTCACCAAGGCTGGAGTGCAGTGGTGCGATCTTGGCTCACTCCAACCTCCATCTCCTGGGTTCAAGCAATTCTTCTGCCTCAGTCTCCCGAGTAGTTAGGATTACAGGTGACCACCACCATGCCTGGCTAAATTTTATATTTTTTAGTAGAGACAGGGTTTCACCATGTTGGCCAGGCAGATCTCAAACTCCTGACCTCAGGTGATCCACCCACCTCGGCCTCCCAAAGTAATGGGATTACAGGCAAGAGCCACTGTCTCCTACCTTTGAACAACTTATTTCAAAACAATACTGTTAGTAAATGAGGCTCTTGTACTAAGTCATTAACAATAATTTATGATTTTTTTTTTTTCCTTAGTAAAAGTTAATGTGTCAAGAGCAAATCTGACTTTACCCAATGCTGGTGTTTTTCAAGGCATAAGACTGCTCTGATGGCATGGGACTGGTGTTTGAATACAGCGAGTTTCACAGGGTGCATTGCCTTGGTTATGTCCTATGCATCTCTACACGTCAGCCACTTTAGCAAAGAAAGGCTCTATTCAATCTGGATTTCTTCAGCATGATACACAAAATACAGAACAACATGCATAACTGGACATAGCAGCTAGCTGCTGAATCTAGCCTCCGTCACTCTGGACACATGTTCTTAAAAAATAAGAATCTGTTAGGAGAATGGTGAATTGTTGCATTGCCAAGTTATGCACCAGTGAATGCAATCTCAATTGCTTAATATATTTCCTCATTTACTGTTTAGATTGGGCATGTCTACCAGACCCTAGGATGCATACAGTCTTAGTTAAGAAGTTAAGAAGTACTGTTCTAAGAAGATGAAACTGATATTTGGATCCTACAGAGATTTGTTTTCTGTTGTTCTTCATGTCTTCACTCCTGGGAAATACAATTACTTCCCAGACAGTAGCCTTCCAGCAGCAGTCTTTTTTATTAGATTTATGAATGAAGCTAGTCTTGATTAGATGGGTCTTCTCTAAGATAATTTTAATCAAGGATAAAGTACTAGGAGCTAATGAGGGTTTTGAGCGGTGAGTTGCCTTTTTAGGCTTCTTTGCTGTCTGAGTTTGGGTTCATGACAGGCCTGTGTTCCTGAGGACCCCATAGACTTCAGGTGCACTATTTGGAATCCTCACACAATGCGCCTCTGCATTCTTGGCGGGCTTTATCCTTTTTGCACATGAGCATGTCTGTTTTCACAGCCATTCTGGGCCTCAGATCTCGTGATTTTTCCCTTGGGAACATGAAGATGTTTCTTGACACTCTGAGAATCAGGTGTTCCCCCCATTTTTGAGCATGGATCCTATTCCTGGGCTATTGAAAGGATATAATGTGAATGTTTGATGCCCAAAGAGCCTTCCCACAGTCATCTACACATACTGTTCTCCTCTTGTGAAAACCCAGAGCAACCTTTTCGAGATAATTGTACCCTGACTTGTATTTATTTACTTGTTTTCTTGCCTCTGTTCGGCTGTAGGATTATAACCTCCTTGAGGGCTGCAAGGAGGAATTTCTCATCTTGATAGACAAACAGTGCCCAGCATAGATTCTGCAATATGGTAGACACTTGGAAATCTATATTAAATAGAAGGGAATTGTGGGTTTCTCCTCATCGACTGGTTTGAACAAGGTCTTTGTCTTCCATGTCCTATTGAGGGGTGACAGAATTGGTAGCTTCTAGGGGAACTGTTTATAATCTGGTCAGTTTGTCTATGAAGAGACATGTATGTGTGATAATTTGGTTATCACTGTAGTTTTTTAGCAAATGGCTTTGCAGCAGTGGTCCAGTTGGTAAAATACTGTATATATTCAGTGGTAAATCTATTTTTGAAAAGGATATCAACCAACTTTTTTTCCTTCTAGTTTTGCTTTGCTGGAGGAAGTAAAGATAGCATATTTAGCATTTAACATCCATTCCCATTTATAGAGGGAGTAGTTATCTAATCTGTCAACTTTCTTTTCAGGGCTTTTTTCTTGTCCATAATACATGTAATTATTTAGTTGCATTTTCCCTCCTGCATTTGTATGCCGGGTATTGGATTTAGTGCTTTGTTTTGATCAAAGTATTTACTAGAGTAGGTAGATGATGATTAAGATGCCATTCATTTGCTACCTGTTTTAAACGAATAATGATGAGGGATGAAAACAAAACTGTAACTGAGGGATAGCCAAGGAACATCTGGACAATAATTTGTGGTAACCTGTCCATTTTTAATATTTTCTGTGACTCAGAAAACACGATCTTATCATTGTAAACAAGGGAAGAGCCTTTAATTACTACTGGGTAAATGCATCTTTGGAAGAAGTGAAAAAGAAAAAGTCATTTTTGCTGTGCCTTTATTTAGTAATGATCTAGATTTTTAAATGTTTGTATTTATTGAATATCAAGGCTGTATAAATAAGATTATTTGTTGTGCAGATCTGGAAATTTTGTAATTAAGCCATAATCTTGCAGGATATTGCAAGGTGTTATCTTACTAGGCAGAATGAGAGAATATTTGATAATAGGGTTATTTTCACTGACAATAAATTATTAGCATCATATTACATTTATTATGACAGGTTTAGCAGCTAGAATGGCAGAACTCCCTTTGTTCATTGGGCTGCTTATGGGGAAAAAGTGCCTTTTGAATATCTTCAAACCACATGGAAGCTGTCAGTGAGGGTTCCTTGAACTCTTTTGTTCAGTTGACATGAATTTGGTCAAAGTAATTGATTACTTGCCAGAAGAGAGTAACTATGAAGTCTCAGTATTTTTTAATATCACAAAGAGACTATTTTTTTTTTTTGAGAGAGAGAGTGAGTCTTGCTCTGTTGCCTAGGCTAGAGTGCAGTGGCGTGATCTCAGCTCATTGTAACCTCCATCTACCAGGTTCAAGTGATTCCTGTGCCTCAGCCTCCTGAGTAGCTGGGATTATAGGTGTGTGCCACCACACCTGGCTTTTTTTTTTTTTTTTTTTTTTTTTTTTTGAGATGGAGTCTCACTCTGTTGCTCAGGCTGGAGTGCAGTGGCGCGATCTTGGCTCACTGCAAGCTCCGCCTCCTGCCTTAGCCTCCTGAGTAGCTGGGACTACAGGCACCTGCCACCACGCCCAGCTAATTGTTTTGTATTTTTAGTAGAGACAGAGTTTCACTGTGCTAGCCAGGATGGTCTCGATCTCCTGACCTCGTGATCTGCCCGCCTTGGCCTCCCAAAGTGCTGGGATTACAGGCGTGAGCCACCACGCCTGGCCCACTAATTTTTGTATTTTTAGTAGAGATGGAGTTTTGCCATATTGGCCAGGCTGGTCTTGAACTCCTGGCCTCAAGTGATCCTCCTGCCTTGGCCTAAAATGCTGAGATTACAGGCATGAGCCATCATGCCTGGTCAAGACAATTTTTTAAATAATGGAAAAGTAAGTTGGCTTGGATTTTAAGATTTATTCATAAAAATATTAATAAAATGTTTACTTGCAAGTATCAAAATAGAAATCTGTGTAACACAGGGCCAGTGCTGAGGCTGAACTACAGACCTAAAGAAACAGAATGTCTACTTTTTCCGCATTTTAGGAAATAGAAACCTGTATGTTTCACCCCATACCATGGTGAGCTGAGCCTTCTGAAATGTTTACAGTTGTGTTAGATCTTTGGCGAGAGTCCTGGAGATCACAATTAGGGCACTTTAACTAGAGAGGGGATCATTTAACTTTACATCAATGGTGCTAACAAGGGTGCTAGTCAGTTGCACATGATCCCACCCTCCTGTTTAAAAATTTCCTCCTGAAAGCAGAGTCCCTGCCCCAGAGCTGTTGTTGATATGTGAACTGGGAGTTGAATTCTGTGCCTTGTGTTTGTGTTAATATTGGCAGGCACCTCTGATCACAGCCTAAGAGCATGTAAAGTTCTCTGGAAGGATTTGAGGCCTGTAGTCAGAGTAAAGTTCCCACTTGCTGCTAAACTGTAAGCGCAATGAGCAGTTTCCTGTCATTTAACGGGGGAGACAAGTATGCTCAGCTACTGTTTTTGATGTATTTGGATTATAGGTCTCCTCCTTTATCTGAAATGTGATAGGATGTGGCATGTTATGTGTTGCAGCCCTTTTTGTATCTGGGCAGTGGCCGACCTACTGATCACAGAGTGGTATTTACTTACCATTGAGTTCACGGATTTTCGTGGGAGAGAACTGGGCTTGCTAAGAGGCTGGGCTGGGTATGGCAGGCCATGAGGCTGCATGTCCAATAGCAACATTCCAACATTCCACCAATTTGGCTTGTGAGTGAGAATCACCAGACACGTAATTACTCGCTCAAACCATTTGAAGCAGATTCATTGCTTGCATCTTAATAATGTACTTTTCCTTAAAGCATGTGGCTGTCTTGGCCAAGCCTGGCTTGTTCCTTGAGATGGTATACATAGCAATTTAAGGTGGTCATTCCATCAGTTGAAATGGCTCTGGAGAATTGATCATTTTGGCAGATAGAGGCAAGAATCCAGTCTTGGATAACATAACCAAATGTGGTGCAGCAAATATGGAAAAGGTACAGATACCCTGATTGAAATGATAATCTATGTAGCTGATTGTTCTTTCCTCAATGTGACATTATCGGTATTGTTCTTTGCTTGGAACAGAAGTGCAGTGCATGTTGATATTAGCATTTGTTTTCAACTGCACCTGTCACCATACTGAATTTCCAAACATTTTCATTACCTCAAAAAAGAAACCCCTCAGCCCTTAGCCATCATCTCCTAATTTTCCAAACCTACCCCCAGTCCTGGGCAACCCCTAACCTACTTTGTCTGTTTAGATTTGCCTATTCTGGACATTTCACATAAGTGGAATCACACAATATACGGTCCTTTGTGTCTGGTTTCATTTAACGTTAGTGTATTATTCTGTTCTCACACTGCTAATAAAGACATACGTGAGACTGGCCAATTTAGAAAGGAAAGAGGTTTAAGTGACTCACAGTTCAGCGTGGCTGGGGAGGCCTCAGGAAACTGACAATCATGGCGGAAGGGGAAGTAGACATGTCCTTCTTCATGCCGGCAGGAAGAAGAAGTGCGAGTGATGGTGGGGAAATGCCCCTTATAAAACCATCAGATCTCATGAGAACTCATTCACTATCATGAGGACAGCATGAGGGTAATAGCCCCCATGATTCCATTACCTCCCACCAGGTTCTACCCACAACATGTGGGAATTATGGGAACTGCAATTCAAGATAAGATTTGGGTAGGGGGCACAGCCAAACCATATCAGTTAGTGTTTTTAAGATTTATTCATATTGTAGCATGTATTTGTATTTCACTCCTTTTCATGGTGAAAAACAAATCCCATTGTATGGATATACCACATTTTGTTTATCCATTCCACAGCTGATGGACTTTTGGGTAGTTTCTGCTATTTGACTTCTATGAATAGTGCTGCTGTGAACATTCATGTACAAGTTTTTGGGTAGACATATGTTTTATTTCTTTTGGGTACATACTGAAGAGTGGAGAGACATATTTTGCAATGCTTTTTTCCCTTTCTATCTGGAAGATTGTAGGGGAGTGTTCCTTGGTGAGATGGGCTGTCTGTGATAGAGAGGGCGTTAAGTCGGAGGCAGGAATTGCTGACTAGAGTTCCAGGTCAGCCCCTGACTGGCCATGTGTTCGGAAATTCACTCTGTTTCCTCAGCTGTAGAATGAAGTAGTTTTATCAGACAATCTTTAAGGTTGCTTCCAAGTTAAAATGTTCCAAGTTGAAACGTCTTCCTGAGTGGGATTGAAAGGCTTTCAAGATATGAAGGGAAATATTTCCAGCAAAGTCTATGTAGTAAACCACACCCCACCAAGGTCCCGAGCTGCTGAGGTTGTTTATTGTTTCCTATTTGAAAACAACTTGGACTTTAATATTTATTTAGTTAAGTTTTGTGTTTTTAATAAAAATAAATCTTTAAAAATTGGATGGATATAGAACCAAACTTACTCACATTTGTATCACCCAAGGACATCTGCTTTAATTTTTGGTGTATTTCCTGTCTAACTTGCCCCTTTAGGTTGTTTAGTTGTTTATTGGGCTGTAGTCACACTCAGTGCAGAGTTTTCTATGGGGATCCTGTTTTGATTGCCCTTCAGACTGGTCTTGATTTCACTTAATATGCTTCTAACTTTGGTTGAAGGACCTTTGAAAGTGAGAAGTCTTTTGAGTTCAGTGGTTTTGGTAAAGCCATGATAGTTTTGAAAGTGTAAAGATGTTTCTGAAAGTATGTTTACCTTCTAGAATAGTTGGTAGAAAGCTTCATATGTAGTAGACAGAGATAAGTCTGTGTTAGAATCTAATAGTTCCATACCCCAGAACAGCTGACCCACTTCTTCCTCCTGTGTTTTGGCTGATTTAGAAGCTATCAAAATGCTTATTCGCTTTGCTGGGGTTCAGAAGCTGATGCCCCAAACTATGGTGCTTTGTCATGCTGAACCGAGGAAGGAGCCTCAAGGCCTCTCTGATCCCCCTTTCCCCACTTCTCGGTCTGCCCCGAAGCACAGGATGAAATTGTTTTCTTAAGTTCCCTTATCTGCCTAAAGTCCAGACCTGCCAAAGAAGAAAACAATTACTTCTGGTCACTTTCCTGAGTTTTCATGAACTGAACACAGGTTTCAGGAAGAAAGATTCCAAGTCCATCAACACACTTGTACAGACTTGTCACAAACCATTGTCTATTCTGCGGGCCCACGAGACGTTGTCCCAGGCCATTGTATGTTCCATGGCGTTCTCCTAAAACTGGTTTACACACCCCCTAAAATAAGCCACACTTCCCCATCTCCGTTTCTCCTCAGAAGAAGGGTACATAACCATTAACCATCTGTACCTCAGAGTGTGGTGGAGTAATCACTGTGTGATCCGCCCACCTCCATACGCGATTATAAATGTGTATGCCTCTTCTCCTGTTAACCTTCCTTTTGTCAGATGTGGCTCCTCATTGGGAGGAGGTGTGACTTTCAGGAAACCCGCAGAAGGTGAAGGGGAGGAGTTTTCCCTTGGCCTCTACACTTTCATAATGCTCAAAAAGTTTCTGATTGCGGTTTCAAATTATTTCCTGTGTTGGAGGAAGGTTGAACTTGTTTTTCTTTTTGCCTACTTTCTGGTTTTTAAGCTCAAGCAGCTTCGTTAACTTTTCAAGCTCCTGAGAGACCACTCTGTACAGTGAAGCAGGCTCTTCTGCCCTGAGGAAGGCGCTCGTTCTTCCCCAGGGACCCTCTCCCTGGAGCTGCCTTGAGGCCAGAACATCTCCACACTGGCACCAAGTGTTCACAGAGCCCCATTGTCAGCTGCCCCGGGATGTCATTTTTTCCTTCATGGTGAGGGTTAGTTGGCCATATACTCCCTCACTTTCTTTTTCCATTAAAAAAATTCATACCAACAAACTCAACTTTCTCAGGGTGGTCCTTGCATTTATGGTAAATATTGAAGGCTGGCGTAGGATGAGGAAAGTGAACTATTCAGATCAGCTGCCCCTCCACGAAAACTGCTTGCCTTGCTCACCTAATCGCAGGTGCAACTGAGAGAGAAGGATAACCATGTATTGATCTTCAAAGGAGTGACCTCATCCACAGAGGAGTCACCCAGTAAATGCAAAATGCTGAGCAAGCAGATCCGATGCAGCTTCTCATTTGGGAGGAGTGAACTGAAGATAGAGATGTGAGCAGGAAAAGCAATGGAAGCATCCTCATCCCTTTGCCATGGCAGTAATGGAAGGGTTCCAATACCCTCAGCTTCCCAGGGCCATCCAGCAAGAGACTTGTCTCACATGTGCCAGTCTTTTCACACCTATTCTCTCCATATTCTGGACCATTCTTCTTGCCTGAGGTGCTCTAGTCTTCTGGGATTCATCCTTTGGGAGCAACTCAAATGTATTTTGCTCTGTTTGTGCAATGAACTTTGATATTTATTGTCTTCATCTATGGTAAACACTTTCTGTTAGGCCAAATTTACACTGTCTAGTCTGATTTACAGAACCAGCTATCTCAAATGTGTAGGAATTGGAAAAAGTGGATGATGATGGATTCAGTTTTCTTTTTCTTTCTTTCTTTTTTTTTGAGACAGAGTCTCTTCTTCACCCAGGCTGGAGAGCAGTGGCACGATCTTGGCTCACTGCAACCTCCGCCTCCCAGGTTCAAGCAATTCTCCTGCCTCAGCCTCCCCAGTAGCTGTGATTACAGGCATGTGCCACCACGCCTGGCTAATTTTTGTGTTTTTAGTAGAGACGAGGTTTCACCCTGTTGGCCAGGCTGGTCTCAAACTCCTGACCTCAAGTGATCCACCTGCCTCGGCCTCCCAAAGTGCTGAGATTACAGGCATGAGCCACCGTGTCTGGCCAGTTTCAGTTTTCATACAGCTTATTTTAGCACTTTGACACATCTTGCACTGTTACTTAATCTTATAATGTTATTTAATTGCTTTATGAGTGCCTAATTTAGCTCTTCAGCTAAACTGTAATCTTCTTAAGATCAGTGTATGTGTCTCTGTAAAATACATATCAGCATGACACTTTCAAAAATAAGATGGTTGATAAAATAATGGATAAAATGGATTGCTCCCCTCTTCCTTCCCTTCTTCCCTCCCTCATTCCTCTCCCTTTTGCAGCACCTCCTGTCTCTTAGGCTGCTAATGTAATATTAGAAATGAGAACAGAAATGGCTAGGGTGGCATCTAGAACCATTATAAAATTCAAGGGCAGAATAGAGCTTTGTAAACTTGATGATTTTTTGGAAATGTATTTTCTGGACATACCTCTTATCTATACAGGCTCCAGCCCATCTCTTTTTTCCTTTCCATGTGATCCATCCTTTTGTGGTTGATTGTCTCGGCAAGTAAAGCTTCATGTCAGATTCCTGGGTTTTGGACTCATATGACCTGGTTGGCTTTGCCTCATAGATAGCTTTCACAACAGATACTCACAGCAGAGTGTGGTGGACCAGTGGGAGTCCACTACTACCCCTTAGCCTGCAGCTTGAGAACACATGCCCTGATGGGTTGTGGGTGAGTGTCCTGCCTCTTTCAGCCTGTTTCCTCATCTGTAAAAGGGGAATAAATTATGGGCTCATCATGAGAACTCAATGAGAAAATGCAGGATGAATCTCAGAGCAATGCCTGCCATATATTAAGCAGTGAATGGATATGTTACCATTTTCATGCCTAGATAGGCAGATAATGAACATCATCATATGCTGCCCAGGTTAGTGAACTCCCCTTATACCCTGAGAGCAGATGTAAGCTTCTAGAGGGTAGGAGCCATCAACTGCCTAGAATTTCCAGATATAGCATCACATATGGGGCCACTCAGTCGCTAAAATTGTGATGTGAGTGTTGTTCAGTAGCTGATTATCATGTCTGTCAGATGGAGCATCACATCAGACTTGGCAAACAGGAGGAGCAAATATCCCTAAAGCAAGTCTAAAAACAAGCTTCCAAAAACCAAGTTATTCATGTCTTTCATCTGTTCTTGAGAATCTCCACCAATGGAGTAACCCAAAAGTCAAATAAAAAATTGTATATACCAAGATTTATAAGGAATAATTAAAAACCTTCCAAATGTTAAAATAGGCAAATATAATTTAAGTAAATATTTAAGTAGTGTATCATCTCTATGTAACATTATGTATGTTTTATAAATGTTTACTACATTTTTAAATAATATGCAAAAATGCTTAAGCTATCATGTGACCTGGAAAATATGCTAGAATAGCATTGCATATGCAGCATAAGCATGACTGTATTAAAATGGTTTTAGAAAATAGATTAGAGAGGTCGGGCACATTGGCTCACACCCGTAATCCCAGCACCTTGGGAGGCAGAGGCAGGCGGATCAGAAGGTCAGGAGTTTGAGAGCAGCCTGGCCAATATGGTGAAACTCCGTTTCTATAAAAATACAAAAATTAGCCGGGCATGGGGATGGGTGCCTGTAGTCCTAGCTACTCGGGAGGCTGAGGCAGGAGAATTGCTTGAATCCGGGAGGTAGGTTGCAGTGAGTTGAGATCATGCCACTGCACTCCAGTCTGGGTGACAGAGCGAGATTTCGTCTCAAAAAAAAAAAAAAAAAAGAAAGAAAATAGATCAGAGAGCTATACATCAAGATTTAACAGTGGCTGTCTTTGGATGATGGTAGGGTTATGAATGAATTTTCCTCTCTAATTTTGCTCTCTGTATTTTCCTTATTATATATGTGTATTATTTTCATGAACATAAAACTCAAACTTTTTCTTAAGAGGGAAATAATGTGCATAGATGGACAGAAGCCATGGTATTTGGCTTGTATTTTTACAATGAAAAAAGGTCAAATGTGTAAGGCACAGAACTGAATTATTTGTTATGTATGAGAAATAAGAGTGTGGTGTGGTGTGAGCTCAATGAAAAACACGTTACTCTGGAGAGTTCGAGAGAAGTTTTGCTTTTTGAAGATTTTTGGAGAAGCAGCAAAAATGTAAAGCTCTAGGTAATGCACATGAGCAAGTGCCAATTTTCTTTCCCAGCACCGAAGTTTGGTATTCTTAGCCATTCTGATTTTGCGTGATTTGAGACTGTCATTTTCTTCTAAAAGTCTGACAGCTGTAAGCTTTCAGCTATCAGCAAATGAGGTGAAAATGTATTTTTAATATTAAAAGTCTTCTTAGGGAAAGAGGCCCAGCAAAACCATCGTTAGTAGTCACATTCAGGCAACATTGTAAGCTCCCTTCCTAATCCTGCGCCTGTGGTTTTTAATAGCCAGACATGTCCACCAGATGTGCTTCATGTTCTTTTATTTACATAGATGTTTCCAGTAACTCATTGTATATTTTTCTACTTCCAAATAAATGCATACCAAATAGCTCTCTTTTTCACATTGCTATGTTGCAGCATTACATTTGTATGTTTCAAAGCAGGAAAATGTTCAGTAAGCCCTGAATATTTTTCGCATCTTTACTGCACATAGGACTGTTGACATATTTTAAGATGTATATGGTATACTCATTATGGCTAATTTGAAAAATGCATAAAATATATGGATAAGAGGATAAAAGTTACAGGTAACCACTATTATCATTTTGGTATATTTCCTTCCAGTTACTTTTATGAATACTTTTTCATAATGTTACTGATTCTGTATTTTTTCTCTAGCTTGCTTTTTTTAATTGCCTGTCCTATTTATCTTGGTACATGTAGATCTAACTCATTCTTTGAAACTATTTATTCATGATATGACCGTGTTATAGTTTATTTAGCTATCACTTTACTGGTAGACATTTAGGTTGTTGCTTCTTTTTGCCATTAAACCAATATTCCTGTATGTGCTCTTTGAGCATCTGAGTGAGTATTTTACTAGAAAATAGTTACTTGGGGCCCGGCATGGTGACTCATGCCTGTAAACCCAGCACTTTGGGAGGCCGAGGCAGGTGGATCACCTGAGGTCAGGAGTTTGAGATTAGCCTAACCAACATGGAGAAACCCCCTCTCTACTAAAAATACAAAGTTAGCCAGGCATAGTGGCACATGCCTGAAATCCCAGCTACTCCAGAGACTGAGGCAGGAGAATCGCTTGAAACCGGGAGGTAGAGCTTGCAGTGAGCTGAGATTGAGCCATTAAACACCAGCCTGGGCAACAAGAGGGAAATTCCGTCTCAAAAAAAAAAAAAAAGAAAGAAAAGAAAAAAAAAAGTTACTTGGAATTGTCATTTACATAATTTACATTTTCCTCATTTAGTATATACTTTCAGTATTTTTCTTTATCCATTTACAAACATACATGTTATATATACATAGACATTATATATATTTCTTTTTCTTTTAGAGTAAAGGGTCAGTTCAAAATTGCTCAAAATCTTGCTTTTTGTCACCTATTGACATAAGTGCAAAAGCTGTACAATGTTGCTGGTGGCCTGAACTTTTATAGCAGATTCATGATGCCTGGAGCTATGACCATGAACTTGCCTTCTAGCATCCCAGCTTTGAAAAGCTTTTCATTTTGTTATTATTTCAAACATCAGGAAAACTGCAAGAGTAGTACAAAGAACTCGTGTCCTTTACCCAGATTTCCTAGCTATGAACATTTAACCTCATTTGCCTCTACACTCTCTGTCTATATAAACTTCTAATTTTTTTCTTGACCTTATTTACTTGGGTATGATGCTGCCTGCCAGAGTTCTCCATGATAAAGTGATTTTTTTTCCCTGTGGAATTAATAATAATTTATGGGGAGATTCATTCATGTTGTTGTACATATCAGTAGTTATTCTTCTTGCTGAACAGTTTTCCACTGCATTAACATACCACACACCATTTATTTACCTGATGGTAGATAGTTGGGATTTTGGTAGACAGGGAGACATTTACATCCAGCAGATCTCTGCCCCAGAGAAGGAGTTGCTCCCCAGCTGTAGTGTGTGGTCAGCAGACAGGCTCTAGACAGCTTCTGTTGGCTCTTTCAGAGTCACTGCAGCTGTAGAGAACTACCTCGTCCCAGGTTATGCCCTTCCTGAGGCAGCCCACATTCAGTGCCTGAGTGAGGGGGTGATGTAAAGGTCCAGCCACTTCAGACTGAGGTGGGACAATTCTGACAGTTTTTACTATTCACCTCCATAGCATGCACCACTGTTAGAACAGCACCCCTTTCTCAGCAAATGCTCATTGCTGTCTAGAGGATCCTGTACAAGCAGAGGAGGCAAAAGGAAAAAGCCCAACCTTGGGTTATGGATGGCACAGCTCAATACGGCCTTGCAAGACTGTGTGTGACAAGGTTGTGCACCTGGTCATCCACTTTGGGCGGGAAGGAAAGCTGCCTGATGTTCAAGTACGTACAGAAGCATGGCAGTGGTGAATAGCCTGGCTGGAATCAGGGGATTGGAAGGAAAGTGACTGAAAGTTTAGGGACAACAGACTTGGAAAGAAGCATATGAATGGACCAAATATGAAAATGGCTGCATCACCCCCAGAGAGTTTTAAGACACTCTGTATTCTGTTATTTTCCTCTGAAGAGTGTTCATTTTAACTCTATCAGGCAGTTTACTTGGCTGACTCAATCTCTAAACTCTGTCTTTCCTTTAGCAGGTAGCAGCTGAAATATTTGATCAGTTTTTCAGTCTTCCAGCTCTTGCTTTCTACTGGGTTCCTTGGAACTTCCCTTCACAATTCAGGGTCCAGTCGAAGATTTGAGCAAAGTTTCTAAGGCAGATTTTAGGACATCCTCTCTGTGGTTCCCTTAACCATTCTTTCTCCCTTAAATTTTTATTACTCTGGCATATCTCAGTTCTGTCCTCAGTTACTCCTCAGACCCGTGAAACTGTGGCTTTCTGCTTGACTTGTGGCTGTGCCATACCACCTGAGCTGTGGTGTGCCCTCATGTGAAAAGCTATATAAACATGGAGCTCATGCTCAATGCAGAAATTCCCTTCTTCCAATAATCAAATTCTCTCTTGAATTTTGTTGTCAGATAGTTATATATGTTGTCCCAAATATATTTGTTTTTTTATATATATATATATATGTTATGCTACATATTATGGTGTGTGTGTGTGCATATATGTTATTCCAAATGTATGTATGTTGTATATATTATCCCAAATTTCTAATTGTTTTCTGCTGGAGGGTTAGTGAAAGCTACTATTACTGGAACTAGAAACTTATTTAAAATTTTAATAGATATTATCAAATGACTCTCCACAGTTGGTGTTATCAGTTTTGTCTTACCAGTGTTGTATCAGTGTTCCCATTTCCCCATGTTCAACAATAATTTTGTAAAGCTGTTATAGTACCCTGTCTGATGGGTGACAATGTTTTGATTGGCTTTTCTCTAAATTCTAGTGAGAGTGAGAATGTTTTTACATTCATTAGAAAGTTCTCTTTTTTGTTTTGTAACTTGCCTACTTATAGTTTTCCCATTTTCCTATGGATCATCTTTTTCTTATTGATTATATATGTGGATTATAATCAGTTAACCTTTACATTGTAAATGACTTCTCAGTCTATTTTCACCTTTGCTCATGGTGTATTTTATCCTGCAAAAGTTTTAAATTTTTATATAATATTTATCTTTTATGTCTTCTTCTTCCATTTACTAGTGCTTTTCTAGACATATTATTATTATTATTTACAAAATTTGTTTCATACTTGTATTAGTCTGTTTTCACGCTGCTGTTAAAGACACACCCAAGACTGGGCAATTTACAAAAGAAAGAGGCAAGGAGGAGCAAGTCATATCTTATGTGGACGGTGGCAGGTAAAAGATGAGAGCTTGTGCAGGTGAATGCCTCTTTTTAAAACCATCGGATCTCATGAAACTTATCCATTATCACAAGGACAGCACAGGAAAGACTTGCCCCCATGATTCAGTTCCCTCCCACTAGGTCCCTCCCACAACATGTGGGAATTCAAGATGAGATTTGGGTTGGGACACAGCCAAACCACATCAACACCCAGTCACCAAACTCTGTATTCCTGTGGTGGGCAGTAACTGAAATGTGCTAATATGCTCTTTTACAACTTGCTTTAAAACTTATTGTTTAAAATAAGTAATGTTCCTAGGAATAATCCTGAAAATATTCTTAGGGAGCATGATTTTTAATTTAGTTGCTCAGATTATTCCAGTATAAATATTCCACAGTTTATTTAACTTGTCCCCTATTGTTGGACATTTTTATTATTATTAATGATGCTAAGAACATTGTTGTACATAGTCATTGTATATATTTCCAATTATTTTATTGGTATAGAATCCTCTATGAAAATGGGAATCATATATTTATTTGTTTATTTACTTTTGAGACAGGGTCACATTCTATTGCCCAGGTTGGAGTGCAGTGTCACAGTCATGACTCACTGTATCCTTGACCTCCCGGACTCGAGCAGTCGTCCAACATCAGCCTCCCAAAGTGTTGCATTACAGGTGTGAGCTACAGAGCTTAGCCTGGGAATATTTTAAAGCCTGTCATGCAGATTGTCAACCATCTTCACAAAGATTGTAGCCATTTTTATTTCAATCAGCACACTACACTTTCCAACTCCAGATTTTATTATTTTAAAAAAGTTGTAATTTGACTGCAATAAACATGTGTGCATGTGTGTTTAGAGTAGAATGATTTATAATCCTTTGGATATATACCCAGTAATGGGGTTGCTGGGTCAAATGGTATTTCTGGTTCTATATCCTTGAGGAATTGTCACACTGTCTTCCACAATTGTTGAACTAATTTAGTATTCCAGAACTTAAAGTAAAATTTAAAAACTAATAATAAATAATAAATAAATAAAGGAATCAGCTCTAAGAGCTATTTACAAAAAAAAAGTTGTAATTTTGGCAAAATTGTCTTAATATGCAAATATACATTTCTTTGATTATCAGTGATTTTTTTCACATTTTCAGGTGTTTTATAATTTTTTCATTTTGTTTTGTTTGTGGGCATGTGAATATTCTGTTCCTTTGCCCACATTTCTATTGGTATATATAGCTTTTTCCTACTGATTTAGAAAACCTCTTTATAAAGCACATTAGTTAGTCTTTTTATATTATCTAGTTGTTGCTTCATGAGCATATGACATTTTGGATATATATGATAATTTGATTATTATATGATTATTATTAGGGCTTTCATCTCTGAGTGTTGGTCAATGAATTTGTGTTAATAATTATTGCACTTAAATTCATTGAGTAGTTAGCACTTAAAATGCAAAAAATGAAACAATGTTTTTCAGTATTCTTTCTGGCACTTTTAGAATGTAATTCACCCAATGCTTCTGATTAAAATTCATCAATGCAATGGTGTTTCCAAGCTAATTTGATAAGTGTAACTGATGATTACCAGTATAAACCAGGCACAACCTTATAAAAGACTTAGTCATCACCCTGTAAGAGAAGATGGTGACAATGGTGACTGAACTCATAAGTGCGCTCAGTCAGTGGCTCTGAGGCTGATGAGCGTTGGCTATCTCTCTGTAAACAAGTAAATGAGAGAGCTGGGAGTGGGCTGAAGAGAATCATATAGATCAAATGTTATCTTCAACATCAATCCCTAGCTGGAATGGTAATACAAGAGAAAGACAGGAACTTGTATGAGAATTTAACAAAACACAGAGAGGAACCATTGTCTTTGCCTGCAGATTGGGGATTATGACTTAAGCCCCCATGCAGCAAGCTTCCCTTTGCATAAATCTCAATAGGCTTGGTGACTTATGGGAGCTCAGATTCTCAGATTCCTTGGTTGATAAAAGTTTCTCTGTCCACATTTTTATAAGATAGCCTTTCAGAGATTTGAAGAGCAACTTAATATATTAAGTTCTCTTAGCCATTCTTAAAATGACAGGCTTTCTGACTCCTTGTTGTCCTTGTCACTCTCCAGTGAGCACAGTTTAATTTGCTTCGGTTTGTAAAATTTAGAAGCCAGACTGAATGTGTTTTTCCTGTTGTGGGAGAAAACCGCAATAGGATGCAGCCAAACTCCAGGAGCTGGATTCTGAGTGCAATTCTTATCTATCAAAATGCATTTAATAGAAGAATATATTCATTACCTCCTTTAAGAATGTAAAAAGTAGAAATAAAAAAGGAAGAATATATTTTAAGGCAGTGTATAAAAGCTGATCTAGTAGCGTAGTGTGGATTTTATAAAGGCTCATGCTTTGCTTTATTCATAATTTCAAATTTCTACTCTGTGTGTTGTCTTCTATTGGGACAAATGATTTAGAAAACTCTTGCCTCTGGGAGAATCAGAACTGTTTTCATTGTGACTGTCAAACATCTACCCAAAAGTCCGCAAAAACAAAACGACTAACAACCACCCCAACAAAGATAGCATGACAACACTGGGTCATACTGTTTTTGTATGTGCTGGTTGGTAATCGTCATACATCCCTTTCTTCTTTTCCCCATGCATGAGCACATTTATCTGAGGCAAGAAGGGCCAAAAAAAGGAGAGAACACTGAAATTACCCAGTTTCACAGCTCCGGCAGGAGTCCAGTGTCCTAGGCAGCCTGGAGGTGACTAGTTTCCAGGTGCACTCTGGCGGTTCCACTATTACAGCAATGACAGGATGCACTTCATACTTTTCAAGGCATGTTGATGTGTGTTACTGCATTTGATCGTCACCTAGGGGTTAGTAGGAAGGGTAGGCTTGTTTCCACTTGACCCAAGAACAAACTGAGCACAAAGTGGGACTTGCCAGAGTTCACACTGTTTCCCCAAGAGAGTCCCGATGTCTGCTTTCTAGCCTCCGGCTCCTGCTGAACCACAGGGCCTGCTCAGTGCTGGTGTAAATCTGAGAAACTGGCTTCTACTGAAGCAAAAGTGCCCATGGCAAGGCCTCTGAATTGAGGGGTTTAAAGGGAATGGAACCAATAGGGCGGGAGTGCTAAGAATTCAGCCTCTTAGATCTTTGTTCCTCAGAAGATGTGGAGGTGGCAGCTGGATGATTTGATAATAAAGAATGAACTTTAACATGCTGTATAACCATGATATGAAAAGATAGACTCTATAAATGAATTGGGAAGTCAGTCTTCTTTAATTCATATAGAATATTCTTGGAGCTAAACCTGCCCATGGGATAGAATTATGGTAAACACCAGTCACTGAGCCACGAAAATGAAATATTTCTGCTCCTAGAGAAAAGCTGGGACAAAGATAAGACTCTAGACTTTTCTGGACAGAGTGCAGTGGCTCATGCCTGTAATCCTAACACTTTGGGAGGCCAAAGCAGGTGGATCACTTGAGGTCAGGAGTTTGAGACCAGCCTGGCCAACATGGCAAAACCCCGTCTCTACTAAAAATACAAAAAAGGAAAGAAAAAAAAAAGTAGCCAGACATGGTGATGGGCACCTGTAATCTCAGCTACTTGGGAGGGTGAGACAGGAGAATCACTTGAACCTGGGAGGCAGAGGTTACAGTGAGCTGAGATTGCGCCACTGCACTCCAGCCTGGGCGACAGAGCGAGACTGTCTCAAAACAAAAAAAAAAAAAAAAAAAAAAAAAAAGAAAGAAAGAAGGAAAGAAAGAAAGAAAGAAAAAAAAAGAAAAAAAGACTCTAGGCTTTTCTTCTTCAGTTGATGCCCCACCAGCTGGCACAATGATTAGCTGGGACAGGTAGAGAAACCCCTTGCAAGTAACATTTTAATAGTGAGAAGTATGAAGGAGTAGAAGTGTGAGGAGAAGGGAGGGAATGGTATCAAGAAACAAAGTATTTCCCCCCGTTTTATGCTGACCCTACTGTTATTTTTGTTCTGCCTCATCTTAGTTCTCTCTCTCCCATTTACTATCTTACAGTGGCAGCAAGTCAGGTTTCGAGGGAGTTCTCTGTGCCTCTAGGGCTCAGGGATGGGAGACTCTACCCTTCTGAAGGGCCAGACGTACCAGGAAAACATTAGTTGAAGCTCCCATGAGTGTTAAAGACAGCTCAGTTGTCAGTTTGGGTTAAGTACTGAGATATGTGAAGATTAAATTCAGAGTAAACGTTAGAATAAAGAACATAAAACTCAGTTTCATCAATATATCCAATGTTTAAAATGCATTTCATTTCTACCTCATAAGCAGCTACAGAAAGAAGAAAGGGAAAAAACAAGAAAGAGGAGGAGGTAATGAATCATAGGGTGAATAGCATGACCATGTACTTTTTTACTGCTTTTGAAATGTACCTAGACTGGAGAATTGCTGTCTGGTTTTGTCCATCTGCCCTTTTTTTTTTTTTTTTTTTTTTTTTTTTTTTTTTTTTTTTTTTTTTTTTTGGAGATGGAGTCTTACTCTGTCACCCAGGCTGGAACGCGCAGTGGCGCAATCTTGGCTCACTGCAACCTCTGCCTCCCAGGTTAAAGTGATTCTCATGCCTCAGCCTCCTGACGAGCTGGGACTACAGTCACCCACCACACCCAGCTAATGTTTGTATTTTTGTAGAGATAGGGTTTCGCCGTGTTGGCCAGGCTGGTCTCGAACTCCTGACCTCAAGTGATCCCCACCCCCCCCCACCTCAGCCTCCCAAAGTGCTGGGATTACAGGCTTGAGCCACTGCACCCGGCCCATCTGCACATCTTGAAACACTTGGAATCTCTCCTCTGACTGGGATGGATGGTCATGGCCACCCATAGGATGTCAGGGAAAAGAATACCCTGGACTTCAGAGGGCCATTCAATAGCATTATTCAAATTTCTGGGGAGTAGGAAGGCTGGACTGCAAGGCGGGTGAGATGGAGAGCTTCACCTCATTTTAGGGCCCTGATGGAATCTCAGAGGCACTGCCCTCCAGGCTGCTGCGTTACTGTTACTATGATGGAACAGTAGTCCCCTGTGTGTTGAGATAAGTCACGGAGCCAGGCATGTGTCCTTTGAAAGGCAACCACTTCTTTATCCATCTAGCATCTGACTTGTGAGGTCAGGGGTACCGCAGCCTGAGAGGAGGTGGGAACCTCCCTTCCCTCCCAACAGGAGCCTCGATGGCTGCACAGAGCGGGCTGGAGTATCTGTGAGAGGCGAGGCTTTCATTCTCTTTATCTGAAACTGAAAAAACTGTCCAAATAGTAGTATGTGTGGAGCAGCATATTTTTTTGAAATTATTTTTCTGCTGTATGCTTTTAAAGAAAACCAAAAATGTTTTTAAATCTTAATTTGAACATCCCTGATTTGGCCAGTATCATTTACTATCTATAGATATATGAGCAATATTAGAAGAACCTGCACACAGTTTTGAAAATTGAATAAATATCTTTATTGCTGATTATAAAGTGATACATGTTTATTATAAATGATTCAAATAATATAGAAAGGGAAAGTAGCCTGGTGATACCATTCTCTGGAAATTGCCACTGTTAGCTGTAAGTCTGTTGCAAAGCTGCAGAAGCTTAAGGACCCGAGTTTTAAGTGAGCTTGTGTTCTCATATTGGGTTACATTTGTTCTCTGCAAAAACACATAGCATAAACAGCGGAAAACACTTTATAATAAAAACCAGAAGACTGAAAATGAAAATTCACACAAAGCTACAACTGATACCAGTAAGACTCAGAACCTTTACATTTCCTAGATGTATTCATTTTGTTGTCTTTCTGGCATGTTATGGTCTTTGTAGATGAGAGGAAGAGTCTTTCGTGAACCTGCCAACCTCAGTATCTGTTCTTTCTGTTCTACTAGGGGTTTGTGAGATCATTGTAATGTTCTGGTTTTCCATGGCTTATGATAAAAAGATATATTGGGAGGCTTAAGAGGTCTTTTTTTTCTTAGAGCAATTTACCTGTAATCTTTTAGGAATCTGTGTATAAATCCCTTCTCTGAATGATTACTTGCATGTGACTATGTAGTCATCATCGTGTATGACTGCGTGAAGCACATTTATTAGGTTCATTACATCTCACGTTTCTTTATGGATGATCATTTATTCACCCAAATATTATTAAGGACTTTCTGTGTGCCTAACAGTGCTAGGATTGAGGGTACCACAGGACAAGGCTGACCGGGAAGAGAGACACATTAGTGGACAGCCCTCAGCCTGTGTGAGAAAAGAAGGCGCAGCGGAGGGAGGGACTGCTTTCTGCCGGAAGGCTCCAGGGGAGGATTCTTTTGGAGTCCCGGTGTTACATTTCAGTGACATGAGTCAGAAAGTCCAGCAAGAATCTGTAGGTGTGGAATGGCCCAGGGATGAAGAAAAAATCAAAATATGTCAAGACAAAGAGATACACTAATAGAGAAGGGAATTGGCATTTGTTAAGTGCCTACTGGGTGCCAGGCACTGGATGTCAGCTGCACTCAGTCCTATGAGGTACTTATCGTACATACTGTTGTCCTCATTTTGCCCATGAGGAAACTCAGGCTCTGAAAGGTGAAGTAACTTGCTCCCGGTCTCATAACTTGAATTACCACCTGGAGGCATCAGGATTCACATACAGGTGTGAACGCGCCACAGATTACAGTGTCACAGCACAGGGCTGAGGAAAGAGCGTGGCTTCTTTGGGGAGTGATGTGTTGATGGAGCTGGAGTATGGTGTGCATTGGAAGAAACTGGCAGAAATGAAATGAAAACAGAGAATGGGGCCAGTTTGTGAAGGGCACTCGCAGCCTATGTAAGATTTGCTATTAGAGTTTGAGAATACCAGCAAAAGTTTGTAAGCAGATCTGACAGCTCAGATTTATCTTTTAGAAAGAAAACTTGGCTGCCTTGTTTGGGATGAATGGATTTGAGAAAATTGGAGGAGGGTCACAGATTTATCCTCACTATGCTTAGATATACAAATACAATATTTTTCTGAATGTAGTCTTTCTCCTTAAGATCCCCTCCCCACTGAATAAGTAGAGAAAAATGAACCTGCATTTGGTGGAGAGTAATAAACTCAGCTAGATATTGAAACAGTAAACTCTAATCATATAAAAGGCCCCTTTTAGTAATTCACTCATCCTTCTGTGCCTCACTAAAATGGTGTCATAGTAAAAGAGGGCTCATGTGTTCTTGAGGTTGTGCGAGCATGTGTGTGTGTGTGTGTGTGTGTGTGTGTGTGTGTATCAGAGGGTGAGGCAGGGATCTTGCTGGTGCTGATTGGGAGCTGGCACTGCTCTGCTCAGCCTTGGCTGTTTTGTTGATATCTGTTGCTGAAGTGTGTGGCTGCTGTAACAGGTGGTTCTATAACCACAATCCATCCATTTGCCCAATGCACAGTGGTCAGCGTACCAGGGCACTGGGATAGAGCAGAGAAGGAGTTTCATAATTGTAGGGTGGCCAATGAGGAGATGGGAAGAAACCCCAAATTCACGTCCTTGAAAGGTTTGGGGATAGGGTTTTTAAAGGATCTGGACAGGGCTGAAGTGTGGGGATCACTGATTGGTCAAGAAGTGAGAGAAGTCATGGGACAGGGAGGTGAAAAAACTGCATTCTTGTGCTGAGTTGGTTCCTTGGTGGGGGTGTTCAGACCGGTTGGTGTCAGCCATTCCACTGGAATTCAGAATCTGAAAAACACCTTAAGCAATTCTTGAGCAAAAAGAGCTTATGATTGGATCATTGGAGATTCTATGTATAGGAACGATGGGGGAGCAGTGGCAGGTGGTCAGCATGCTACATGACTCGCTCGGCAGCTGCAGGAGAGTGGGTCGAAGTGCACCAGTGCACAGGCCAGTGCCTAACTATGATTCTGCCCAAAGCAGTGAATTCTCTCCCAGGTCTCTCTTGCTGGGACTTCATGGCTCCAGGCCATGAATTCTGATAGTGCACTTCCCTCCGCAGTCCTCTACAGCATAGTTGGGAACGTCCATCCTACGGAGATGCTCAGGGAAGCTCTCAGACCCTTTCTTTACCTAACTACTGGGACACCAATCTTACTGATTTACAGGATGTGGTCCCCACCTCTAGGGTCACCACCCGTATTGTCCTGAGGCTTGGGGTGGGGCGAGAGGACACTGTGTGAGAGGATGTCCTCCAGAGCCCCTGAGGGAAGTGGCACTGAAGCTCTTTGGCATCAGCTTTGTCATCAATGCTTTAAACTCCTCACCCTTCTCTAGGAGTTTATCCAAGTGGGGAGAAGCTGTACCACGTGTGTCCCTGCCTCCCTCTGTTTTCTCCATGTACCTCCGACCTCTCCTTCTTGCCACACTCCTCCTTGTGCTCCCAACTCACTGAGACTTTCCCTAGTTCATGCTGTCCTTCTCCCTGGGAGGGGGGACACTAGCTTCGACCTTTGGGCTGTAATGGCAGCTGGGATACAAGGAGAGAAAGAGACCCGCTGTCAGACAAAGCAGCATAGCTTGGAAAGTGTTTCACAGCTGTGACATCTGCTATCCCAGTGATAAAGGGGCGCATCAGTGGGTCTAGTTCTAGGTGAGGGCTAATAAATTCCAAAGAGAGTCCCAGGAGGGGGCACCGGTGAAACCAAATGGGCAAGGGTTGATAAGGGGGTAGAAATTGGAGATAACTTTGAGGTTCCTAGGTGGAGCAGCTGTTGAGTCCAGATGCACTTTTCTCGAGAGAAAAGACAAGAGAAGGAATCGTTGTGAGTGCAGAGGGTAGAGGGTGGGAGGGAGGGAAGGAAGGTAACAAGTACATTCCATTTTGGATGTAATAGGAATGCTGTTTAGTGTAGAAATATAGGGCTGGTGCCTGGGAGAAAATCTGCCTGGAGAAATAAATTTGGAAACTGATGAGAATATCCAAGGAGGAAAAAGATGAGGAACTCATTGTCATTGTAGATACTGAATTTGAAGACACAAACAAGGTCATCACTCTGTTTTAATTCTTTCACTTTGTGGTGACCCAGTGCTTGGTAATGTCTGCTCCTGTTCCTGCAGTAGGACAGGTAAAAGGTCACAGAATACCATCCCGCTGCTCTTTTCCATCCGCTAGAGGACCTGTGAAGCCCCAGGTCTGAGACAGATCTGTGATGCACTCAGTTCTTATCAGAGTGAGACTAGACATACAAGACTTTTTGATGAGTGGCTACAAATAATGATTTGCAGGCACATGCAGGGGCAGTGTTTGATTTTTTGTGATTTAGCTGAATTTGTTTAACTCCTAAAAGTGTAACATGTACTTCTCGTAACTCTTTCCATCATTGTTATGCCTGAGACATGCTTTAACCTTTGGATGTACTCTGCTAATGTAATTGCCTTGCTGTCTTTTAAAGGCTCCTTTTAATTGGGTTCCCAAGCAGCAGCTGCTGTTAAGGTGCAGGCTGCAGCCTTTGGATACATCGGGCTGGTTCATTAAGTGTTTCCTCTCCCCGGACTGGGCATTTGGGTTTGGATGGTAGCCAGCAGTTACTGAAATGCCATCAGTTACAAGATTGCCCTTTAAGCCACTGATTTGTTATTTTATTGAGTTTTGACTCTTTTCCTCTCAAATTTAAGTGGAGATTTATTGAATGTGATGTTAACCTCAATACTTCCCATTCCCAGTTGTCTTTTCATAAGGGTTATTTTCCCCTAGTTTATAGCATTTAGTCCTCTGCCTGAACTGGAGATTTAAGAACTAACGACAGCTGTCATTTATGGGGCTCATGACTGTCTGGGAAGTGTGGTGGATTATCTCATAGGCAAGGCCCAGAGTCCTTAGTCACTGATGACATGCACAGGTAACCTGAGAGGTCTCTTAGCTAATTTTTCCTTTTTGGTAAAATTCTGCTGAAAATTTCCCTCTCCAGGACTAGACGTATTTATTTATTTATTTATTGGAGACGGAGGTTTGCTTTTGTTGCCCAGGCTGGAGTGCAGTGGTGTGATCTCGGCTCACTGCAACCTCTGCCTCCCAGGTTCAAGCAATTCTCCTGCCTTAGCCTCCCAAGCAGCTGGGATTACAGGCACCCACCACCACGCCAGGCTAATTTTTGTATTTTTAGTAGATATGGGGTTTCACTCTGTTGGCCAGGCTGGTCTTGAACTCCTGACCTCAGGTGATCCACCCACCTTGGCTTCCCAAAGTGCTGGGATTACAGGTGTGAGCCACAATGCCTGGCCTCATAGGATTATTGACCTGAGGGTTTTTACTTCATTTGAAGAAAATGACTACGTAACTGTCATACGGAATAAGCAGGACTGGGGTAGGGGGAAGTGGAACAACTGGAAGAACTCTGTTTCGGTTTTTGGTTTTCTTTTTCAGAGCAGCTCTGTGGGGCTGGTTCTTTTCATGCTTCAGGATGAAGTCTTGGGCAGGCCCCAGGTATTTTCTGTTCACTCTGATACAATAAAAAGTTTTCTGGTCACATTTTCCTTCCAGACAGTCTCAGTTTGGTGATTAATATGTCCAGCCTCAGGCAGACGAATTTAAAGTGAAAGCTTCTCCCATCCCATCCCTGGCTGGAACTTGCTGCAGGGAAGGCCGATGCCAGCTGTTCCTCTATCCCTGGGTCTCCTCACCAGCTTCCTGGGCTACTCTGACTTTTCCAAGTTGGGACCCATCCCGCATGGGTTTCCTCTGTGTGTGGTCTGAGTTTAAAGCTCAGTCTTTGGGGCTGCTCCCCTTTCGAGAAGCAGGAAGTGTGTCTCCTCTGCCCAGTCTCCTATGATCCCCCATCCCATCTCCTTGGCACCGGGTGGGATTCCTGCAGCCTGTCTGTGCTGCAGCTTCTTGCCCTGCAAGCTGCCCTCTTCGCGGTTCTTGCAGCTGGCTCTAAGACAAGCCCAGCCTGGCTTTCTCAGGTGTGGCCAGCTTGTGGCCCAAAGGAAACACTCCGTTTCTACTTGCCGTTGGTGGGAATATTCCTTCCCACGTGCAGCACCCTCTACTTTGAGCTGCCTGGCAGGCAGCTCCCAGACATTAGCCTTTCAGATTCTTGCACAGGCGAGGCATCAACTTGGGAGGACATGGGAACAACCTTTAACGAGCTCCTTGGAGCCCCTCTCACTAGCTTGAGGCCAAGAGAACACCCTTCCCCCTTCCCCAGGGTGTGTGTTGGGGCATAGGTGGTGGAAGTGGGGGACCAAGCACACACAGTTCTCCATGAAGAAGTCTATGATCTCCAAGAGTTTGGCCATTTCAAATCTAACCCTTTTATGGCCTTGGGTGAGTGAAAGTCAAAACCATTTTTAGCCACCTCTTTTCCAAGTCCAACATGGTGGTTCAATACCTCACCTTGACACATGGCATTGGTTTCTGTTTGTTGTCTGGAGGCAGCACTGAAACTGAAACACAAAAGTCCCATTTTAATATTTGATTACATTTCGCTACATTGCCAGTTGTGTATAGTATGATTCTTAGATATAAAATATGGACTGCTACTGTCACTGTAGTTGGGGGCCACTGGAGTAAAAGGATCTCCAAAGTCTTTTGCTACCTCCGATTAGCTAGAAATGGTGATCTCTTCCCCCCACCAACCTAGTTTACCTATTTGGTAACCTGTTTGTATTTTTTATTTTTTTTCACGATTAAACAAACTCCCTCCCTCCCCACACAGCCCTTCCTCCCTCCTTCCTTCCCTCTTCCCTCCCTTCCTTCCTTCCTTCTTCCTTCCTTCCTTACTCCTTCCTTCCTTCCTTCCCTCCTCCTCCCTCCCTTCCTTCCTCCCTTCCTCTGTTCCTTCCTTCCTTCCTCTCCTTCCTCTCTTTCCCTCCCTTGCTCCCTCCCTTTCTTCCTCACTTCCTCCCTTCCTTCCTTTTTCCTTCCTTTCTGCTTCTTCCCATCTTCCTTTTTTTCTATTCGTCCTTTCTGTCTCCCCTTTTCTTTTTTCTCTTTCTCTCAGGTCTGTGTTCTTTCTCCTGGCCAGTGAAGGAGATTTTCTTTCTATCTTCTCTACTTAAGCTCCCCCAGTGGTCTCCCTAGGGCCAAGACTCTGTAATGTGTCCCCCAAGGAGCCTTTTTGCCTCTTCATCCAAACTTTTGCTTAGGAGATGCTCCCCTCAGTCCTGGCTGGGATTTATATATGTACCCACACTGGAACTCTTGGCACACATCCTGGAACCCATGACACCAGTGCATTCACTCCACTCTCAACACTCCCAACCACATACAAACAGAAAAGAAGTAGATAGAAGGCAGAATAGTGAATGGGAGAGAGAATGCTTGGCAAATGGTAAAGTAACTGTTGGATGCTGCTGCACTTCCAGTCAACTTCATTAATGTAGCTAATCTAAGCAGGAAATCCAGGTACGTTAATTAAAAAGTATGACTAATGAAATGGTTTGAAAAAGCTGCGTATGTATTTTTAAGGGCTGAAAAAAAAGCAGGCAACTTTTTGGACGCAGAGGGCAGGTTGAATTAACTTTTTTATACTTCAAAGGCCTAATACAATGTTTTATCAGTAGTCGCAGGAGCCCGATAAACAATTGTTTAATAAAGTACAGGTCAAAGTAAACCAGCTTGTTGAAGCTGACACATTTTGGGAAAAGATTTTGTGAGTAGATAAGAATGAGTGGAATTGAGTAAATCCAAGAATTTGCACATAGGTGTTTTCCCCCTAGTTTCCTGCTGCTTATTTTTTCCCCATTTAAGAAAGTTGAGATAGAAACCACATCCCATAAAATTCACCATTTTAAAGTGTACAATCCAGTGGTTTTTAGAATATTAGCCAGCTTGTGAAACCATCACCACTGTCTATTTCCAGAATGTTTTCATCATTCAAAAAAGAAAACCCACTAATAGTGGATGCATGACTTTGTACATTTGTCAAAACCCATAGAACCCTAATGTAAACTATGGGCTTTAGTTAATAATTATGTATCAATATTTGTTCATCAACTGTAACAAATATGTCACATATATGCAAAATGTTAATAATAGTGAAAACTGTTTGTGGGGGGGGGGGGAGAGAGCATATGGGAGCTTCCTGTACTTTCTGTTCAGTTTTTCTATAAACCAAATACTATTCTAGAATGTCTGTCAATTAAAAAATAGTAATAAAGAAACTCCTCACCCATTAGCAGTCACTCCCCGCTGCCCATTCCCTTCGCTCCTGGCAACCACTGACCTGTGTTTTGTCTCTTGCACAAGTTCTTTTGAAGAAGCATTTAAGCCATTTGTTTTGGTAGTTACAGTTAAGAGATTGCTGAGTGTTTCTACATTAAAATATCACATCCTTATAATTCCCATCTGCCCTTGCTGAAAATATTAGTGAAGGATGAAATATGCTTTGAAAAATTAAAATGGCATAGCTATTCATAAAAATAGGAGAAAAATAAAAATCTTGTCAGTCTAGAAGTGTAATAAAAACATTTCTGCTATGTGAAACCTGAAGCTCCAGGTCTGTAAACTCTGCAGCAGGCAGAGACAGCTGCGACTTTGACACCATGGGGCAGAATCACTGAAAAGCATTCTGGGAATGGCTTGGGATCAGAGTCACGCTCAGAGAACTTGAACTGGGAACTATGTTGGGGTCATTCTGGAGCAACATGCATATGGCAGCTTACCTATAGTGGCTGAGAAATCAGAGAAAATTATAAAGAGATATATCTGTGTGGAGAGGCTCGATGACTATATCAGCAGTATCTGCAACAGCACCATGGAGTGGGGGTGGGGAGTTGGAATTTGATCTGCCTATCAAAGAGCTGGTTCTGGTCTGGGATTCTTGAGGGGCCAGATATACAGAATTTAAAATTAAATGCAAATTAAAATTTATGATTTGCCTTTCACTGAGAAAAAATTATTTCCTAATGGTTTGTATTTCTGATGTCTTTCTGGTAATATGGTGTTTTAGAATCTCAGTTTTCAGGCTCCTCTAGAATGAGAAGATTTCTCTCTAATTCTGTATATCTATCTGGCCCCTCAAGATGAGATATAATTTTAAAAGTACATTTGGGACTCATAAAGATATGGAAATAGTATCTATGAAAAGGACAAGAAATTATAAAACAAAAACAGGTAGCTATGACTCAAGGACAGGTAGATATGAAAATGATTCTACCAGAAGCCATGAAAATAAAAAATTGCTATTAAAATAAAAATAACTTGGGAGGTAGGTTCCAAGATGGCCGAATAGGAACAGCTCCAGTCTACAGCTCCCAGTGTTAGCAACACAGAAGACGGATGATTTCTGCATTTCCAACTGAGGTATCGGGTTCATCTCACTGGGGCTTGTCGAACAGTGGATGCAGCCCACAGAGCATGAACAGAAGCAGGGCAGGGCATTGCCTCACCCAGGAAGTACAAGGGGTCGGGGAATTCCCTTTCCTAGCCAAGGGAAGCCATGACAGATGGTATCTGGAAATTTGGGACACTCCCACCCTAATACTGCGCTTTTCCAATGGTCTTAGCAAACGGCACACCAGGAGATTGTATCCCACGCCTGGCTTGTAGGGTCCCACTCCCATGGAGCCTCGCTCACTGCTAGCACAGCAGTCTGAGATGGGACTGCAAGGCAGCAGCAAGGCCGGGGGAGGGGTGTCTGCCATTGCTGAGGCTTGAGAAGGTAAACAAAGCGGCCAGGAAGCTCAAACTGGGTGGAGCCCACTGCAGCTCAAGGAGGCCTGCCTGCCTCTGTAGGCTCCACCTCTGTGGGCAGGGCATAGCTGAACAAAAGGCAGCAGAATGTTCTGTAGACTTAAACATCCCTGTCTGACAGCTTTGAAGAGAGTAATGGTTCTCCCAGCATGGAGTTTGAGATCTGAGAATGCACAGACTGCCTCCTCAAGTGGGTCCCTGACACCTGAGTAGCCTAACTGGGAGACACCTCCCAGTAGGGACCAACTGACACCTCATACAGCCAGGTGTCCCTCTGAGACGAAGTTTCCAGAGGAAGGATCAGGCAGCAACGTTTGCCGTTCTGCAGTATTTGCTGTTCTGCAGCCTCCACTGGTGATACCCAGGCAAACAGAGTCTGGAGTAGACCTCCAGCAAACTCCAACAGACCTGCAGCTGAGGGTCCTGTTAGAAGGAAAACTAACAAACAGAAAGGACATCCACACCAAAACCCCATCTGTACATCACCATCATCAAAGACCAAAGGTAGATAAAACCACAAAGATGGGGAGAAACCAGAGCAGAAAAGCTGAAAATTCTAAAAATTAGAGTGCCTCTTCTCCTCCAAAAGAATGTGGCTCCTTGCCAGCAACGGAACAAAGCTGGATGGAGAATGACTTTGACAAGTTGAGAGAAGGCTTCAGACAATCGGTAATAAAAAACTTCTCCAAGCTAAAGGGGGATGTTCAAACCCAACGCAAAGAAGCTAAAAACCTTGAAAAAAGATTAGACAAATGGCTAACTAGAATAAGCAGTGTAGAGAAGACCTTAAATGACCTGATGGAGCTGGAAACCATGGTATGAGAACTACATGATGCATGCACAAGCTTCAGTAGCCGATTCGATCAAGAGGAAGAAAGGGTATCAGTGACTGAAGATCAAATTAATGAAATGAAGCAAGAAGAGAAGTTTATAGAAAAAAGAGTAAAAAGAAATGAACAAAGCCTCCAAGAAATATGGGACTACATGAAAAGACCAAATCTATGTCTGATTGGTGTACCTGAAAGTGACAGGGAGAATGGAACCAAGTTGGAAAACACTCTTCAGGATATTATCCAGGAGAAATTCCCTAACCTAGCAAGGCAGACCAACATCCAAATTCGGGAAATACACAGAATGCCACAAAGATACTCCTTGAGAAGAGCAACTCCAAGACACATAATTGTCAGATTCACCAAAGTTGAAATGAAGGAAAAAATGTTAAGGGAAGCCAGAGAGAAAGGCTGGGTTACCCACAAAGGGAAGCCCATCAGAATAACAGTGGATCTCTCAGCAGAAACTCTACAAGTCAGAAGAGAGTGGGGGCCAATATTCAACATTCTTAAGGAAGGAATTTTCAACCCAGAATTTCATATAGAGCCAAACTAAGCTTCATACGTGAAAGAAAAATAAACTCCTTTATAGACAAGCAAATGCTGAGAGATTTTGTCACCACCAGGCCTGCCTTACAAGAGCTCCTGAAGGAAGCACGAAACATGGAAAGGAACAACCAGTACCAGCCACTGCAAAAACATGCCAAATTGTAAAGACCATCGATGCTAGGAAGAAACCACATCAACTAACGAGCAAAAAAATCAACTAACATCATAATGACAGGATCATATTCACACATAACAGTATTAACCTTAAATGTAAATGGGCTAAATGCCCTAATTAAAAGACAGACTGGCAAATTGGATAAAGAGTCAAGAGCCATCAGTGTGCTGTATTCAGGAGACCCATCTCACGTGCAGAGACCCATAGGCTCAAAATAAAGGGATGGAGGAAGATCTACCAAGCAAATGGAAAACAACAACAACAAAAAAAGTAGGGGTTGTAATCCTAGTCTCTGATGAAACAGACTTTAAACCAACAAAGATCAAAAGAGACAAAGAAGGCCATTACATAATGGTAAAGGGATCAATTCAACAAGAAGAGCTAACTATCCTAAATATATATGTGCCCAATACAGGAGCACCCAGATTCATAAAGCAAGTCCTTAGAGACCTACAAAGAGACTTAGACTCCCACACAATAATAATGGGAGACTTTAACACCCCACTGTCAACATTAGACAGATCAACGAGACAGAAAGTTAGTGGATATCCAGGAATTGAACTCATCTCTGCAGCAAGCAGACCTAATAGACATCTATAGAACTCTCCACCCCAAATCAACAGAATATACATTCTTCTCAGCACCACATCATACTTAGTCCAAAATTGACCACATAGTTGGAAGTAAAGCACTCCTCAGCAAATGTAAAAGAACAGAAATTATAACAAACTGTCTCTCAGACCACAGTGCAATCAAACTGGAACTCATGATTAAGAAAACTCACTCAAAACCACTCAACTATATGGAAATTGAACAACCTGCTCCTGAATGACTACTGGGTACATACCGAAATGAAGGCAGAAATGAAGATGTTCTTTGAAACCAATGAGAACAAAGATACAACATACCAGAATCTCTGGGACACATTTAAAGCAGTGTGTAGAGGGAAATTTATAGCACTAAATGCCCACAAGAGAAAGCCAGAAAGATCTAAAATTGACACCCTAACATCACAATTAAAAGAACTAGAAAAGCAAGAGCAAACACATTCAAAAGCTAGCAGAAGGCAAGAAATAACTAAGATCAGAGCAGAACTGAAGGAGATAGAAACACAAAAAGTCCTTCAAAAAAATCATTGAATCCAGGAGCTGGTTTTTTGAAAACATCAACAAAATTGATAGACCACCAGCAAGACTCAAAAGAAGAAAAGAGAGAAGAATCAAATATATGCAATAAAAAATGATAAAGGGGATATCACCACTGACCCTACAGAAATACAAACTACCATCAGAGAATACTATAAACACCTCTACGCAAATAAACTAGAAAATCTAGAAGAAATGAATACATTCCTGGACACCTACACCCTCCCAAGACTAAACCAGGTAGATGTTGAATCCCTGAATAGACCAATAACAGGCTCTGAAATTGAGGCAATAATTGATAGCCTACCAACCAAAAAAACGTCCAGGACCAGATGGATTCACAGCCAAATTCTACCAGAGGTACAAAGAGGAGCTGGTACCATTCCTTCTGAAACTATTCCAATCAATAGAAAAAGGGGGAATCCTCCATAACTCACTTTATGAGGCCAGCATCATCCTGATACCAAAGACTGGCAGAGACACAACAAAAAAAGAATTTTAGACCAATATCCCTGATGAACATTGATACAAAAATCCTCAATAAAATACTGGCAAACCACATCCAGCAGCACATCAAAAAGTTTATCCACCACAATCAAGTCAGCTTCCTCCCTGGGATGCAAGCCTGGTTCAACATATGCAAATCAATAAACATAATCCATCATATAAACAGAACCAAAGACAAAAACTGTATGATTATCTCAATAGATGTAGAAAAGACCTTGGCCAAAATTCAACAGCCCTTCATGCTAAAAAGTCTCAATAAACTAGGTATTGATGGGACATATCTCAAAATAATAAGAGCTATTTATGACAAACCCTCAGCCAGTGTCATACTGAATGGGCAAAAACTGGAAGCATTCCCTTTGAAAACTGGCACAAGACAGGGATGCCTTCTCTCACCACTCCTATTCAACATAGTGTTGGAAGTTCTGGCCAGGGCAGTCAGGCAGGAGAAAGAAATAAAAGGTATTCAATTAGGAAAAGAGGAAGCCAAATTGTCCCTATCTGCAGATGACATGATTGTGTATTTAGAAAACCCCATCGTCTCAGCCCAAAATCTCAAGCTGACAAACAACTTCAGCAAAGTCTCAGGATACAAAATCAATGTGCAAAAATCACAAGCATTCCTATACACCAATGACAGACAAACAGAGAGCAAAATCATGAATGAACTCCCATTCACAATTGCTTCAAAGAGAATACCTAGGAATCCAACTTACAAGGGATGTGAATGACCTCTTCAAGGAGAACTACAAACCACTGCTCAACGAAACAAAAGAGGACACAAACAAATGAAAGAACATTCCATGCTCATGGATAGCAAGAATCAATATCATGAAAATGCCCATACCACCCAAGGTAATTTATAGATTCAATGCCATCCCCATCAAGCTATCAATGACTTTCTTCACAGAATTGGAAAAAACTGCTTTAAAGGTCATATGGAACTGAAAAAGAGTCTGCATTGCCAAGACAATCCTAAACCAAAAGAACAAAGCTGGAGGCATCATGCTACCTGACTTCAAACTATACTACAAGGCTACAGTAACCAAAACAGCATGGTACTGGTACCAAAACAGAGACATAGACTAACGGAACAGAACAGAGCCCTCAGAAATAATACCACACATCTACAACCATCTGATCTTTGACAAACCTGACAAAAACAAGCAATGGGGAAAGGATTCCCTGTTTAATAAATGATGCTGGGAGAACTGGCTAGCCATATATAGAAGGCTGAAACCGGATCCCTTCCTTACACCTTATACAAAAATTAATTCAAGATGGATTAAAGGCTTAAATGTTAGACCTAAAACCATAAAAACCCTAGAAGAAAACCTAAGCAATACCATTCAGGCCATAGGCATGGGCAAGGACTTCATGACTAAAACACCAAAAAGAAAGGCAACAAAAGCCAAAATAGACAAATGGGATCTAATTAAACTAAAGAGCTTCTGCACAGCAAAAGAAACTACCATCAGAGTGAACAGACAACCTACAGAATGGGAGAAAATATTTACAATCTACCCTTCTGACAAAGGGCTAATATCAAGAATCTGCAAAGAACTTAAACAAATTCACAAGAAAAAAACAAACAACCCTATCAAAAAGTGGGCAAAGGATATGAACAGACACTTCTCAAAAGAAGACATTTATGCAGCCAACAGACACATGAAAAAATGCTCATCATCACTGGCCATCAGAGAAATGCAAATCAAAACCACAAGGAGATACCATCTCACACCAGTTAAATGGCAATCATTAAAAAGTCAAGAAACAACAGGTGCTGGAGAGGATGTGGAGAAACAGGAATACTTTTACACTGTTGGTGGCACTGTAAACTGGTTCAAGCATTGTGGAAGACAGTGTGGCAATTCCTCAAGGATCTAGAACTAGAAATACCATTTGACCCAGCCATCCCATTACTGGGTATATACCCAAAGGATTATAAATCATGCTGCTATAAAGACACATGCACACATATGCTTATTGCAGCACTATTCACAATAGCAAAGACTTGGAACCCACCCAAATGTCCAGCACTGATAGACTGGATTAAGAAAATGTGGCACATATACACCATGGAATACTGTGCAGCCATAAAAAAGGATGAGTTCATGTCCTTTGTAGGGACATGGATGAAGCTGGAAACCATCATTCTGAGCAAACTGTCGCAAGGACAGAAAACCAAACACAGCATGTTCTCACTCATAGGTGGGAATTGAACAATGAGAACACTTGGACACAGGGCAGGGAACATCACACACTGGGGCCTGTCATGAGGTGGGGGGAAGGGGGAGGGATAGTATTAGGAGATATACCTCATGTAAATGACGAGTTAATGGGTGCAGCACACCAACATGGCACATATATACATATGTAACAAACCTGCATGTTGTGCACATGTACCCTAGAACTTGAAGTACAATTAAAAAAATAATAAATTTAAAAAGTAACTCAGTAGACTGGCTAAGTTTATGCTAGTTACAGCTGAATAGAGAATTGGTGAATTAGAAGAAAGTCTTAGATAATTCAGCACAGAAAACAGAGAGATAAAGAAATGGAAAATATGAATGTAAACGTGTTGTTAAGGCATATAGATGGTGGACTGAAGGATTCAAACGTACATCCTATGGGAGTTAAAGAAAGAATAAGGGGCATGGCAAATTAGTAACATTTGAGCTGAGAACTCAAGCACTGAACTCAAGAAGCTAAAAGAACCACAGAACAAATATCCAAAGAACAGATGATAAAAGGAATATGGAGAAGAAATTAATAAAACAGAAAAACAACAGCAATAATCAGGAAGTCCTACTGATTTCAGAAAACATTTGTAGAATTACCATTTTTTAAAAAAGGCACAAATAATATTAAACATGGAGAAAATGTACCAACAAATACTATAAAGAAAAATGAAAACTTAGATGAAAAGGATAATTTAGAAGGAAATGTTTTTCAAATTGGCCTTTTTTCTTTTCCTGTTACCTTCATATTTTAAAATAATATGCTTATAGAGGTATTTCTTGGGTTATGAATTTTAAGTATTTCCTATTGAATTGTTATAGTCATTGCAGATTTAGCTCTATTTTCCTCCTGCCATCTTCTTACCTTCTGCCTCCCTCTCTCCTGTTCTGTATATATGATTATATCAATAATTTTGGTAAAATCAGCAATTTTGATTAACACTATGATAGAAATACTGTTATTAATTAATTGTTATTAACACTGTCATTGGAAATATAGTTCACTGCAGACCCAAATAATATACTATTTTTACTTTTACTTTTCCGGATAAGTTTATGTTTTCTTCCTGGAATTAATAATTGCCACCCCCCACATCGAATTTGCTTAGTTTTCTGTTTGCATGTCCTTATTTTTTGATAAATATTTTAATATATCTGTGCCACTCTTAACTATAATTTTTTCACCAAATACTTAGGGACATTGTATACCTATTCCAGATATTTTATCCGTTTTTTTAAATTCCTAGTGGCTTCCCTTCCAGATACTCCCATCTTGTCAAAATTGGGCTGATTGTTCTCTGGATCTTTTGTACAGCTGTCATTCAGATATTTTCCTGTGTTACATTCCTGTGTTGGAACCATAGTTTCCTGGGCCCTCTGTATTCCTATTTCTTAGTTAATCCCTTTATTTGCAATAGAATATATACAGTAACTTCCTTAGGAAGGGATTTGTATTAGTCCATTCTCATAATGCTAATAAAGACATACCTGAGACTGGGTAATTTACAAAGAAAGGAGGTTTAATGGACTCACAGTTCCATGTGGCTGAGGCGGCCTCACAATCATGGCAGAAGATGAAGGAAGAACAAGGGGATGTCTTACATAGCAGCCACAAAAGAGAGAGCTTGTGCAAGGCAAATCCCATTTATAAAACTATCAGATCTCATGAGAATTATTCACTATCATGAGAACAGTATGGGGGAAACCACCCCCATGATTCAGTTATCTCCCACCAGGGCCCTCCCACAACACGTGAGAATTATGGAAGCTACAATTCAAGATGAGATTTGGTTGGGGACGCAGCCAAACCATATCAGGATTCTACAAGGAATATTTTTCAAGCTGCTAAAAAATATGTATTCTGTCCTAATACTTGATTGGTAGTTTAGTTGAATACAGAATTCTATGTTGAATATATTTTTCTCCTCACGACATTAAAGGCATTGCTCTACTTTCTTCCAGCAACTCTCAATGCTATCCTAATTTCACATCCTTTTTATGTGGCTTCTTTATTTTCTGTCTCTCTCTGGAAGCTTGTAGGATCCTCTTTTTGTCAGTCCTCTTCTGAAATTTCATGATAATATTCCTTTGTATGGATCTTTAGTTATTTGTTTTAAATTTATTACACAATGAATATAAATGAGGCAAAAAATGTTAAAAGGTGCACCTAGGTGAAGTCTTTATTGTGCTCTCGGAAAATTTTTAAAGATTACAAAGAAAATCAAAATAAAAAGTTTTTTTTAAGAAAAAAAATTCAGTTGAAATCCCATGTACCCCTCCTTGAAACCTCTTGCTATCCTTTCTCCCCTAGAGAAACCTATTATCTTCAGTTTATTGTTTATATTTCCTTGTATTTCTTTATATCTTTCTAACTATGTACATATCTAAAAATAAATAGCTTGATATGCATAGTTTTAAGCCTTATGGAAATGATATCATACTGTATATACAGAAACATTTTTTGCTCAACATGGAGTTGGTTCATTTGTGCTGTTCTTTGTAGCTCTAATTATTCATTTTAATTGCTTTATGGTATATTATTGTACAGATACTCCTTGTAGTATTTGTCCTTTCTCCTGTTGGTGGACATTTAGATTGATTCCAGTTGTTTTGTAATTCTAAAATGTGAATATGTTTACTTGTACCAGTATGTGATTGTTTATGGTACATGTGGAGGAGTGATATTGCTAAGGTGAGAGGATATGTGTATCTTCAGCTTTACCAGGTTTTGTCAAATTGCTTTCCAAAGGACTTGTTCCAATTTGTGTAACCATAGTATATAATTCTTTCCAGTGCTGTCTCCTTGTCAACATTTAGTATGGTCAGGTGTTTTAATTTCTGTCCATCTAATGGAAGTGAACTGTTGTTTATTTTTTTTTAATTTTCATTTCCCTGATTATGAGTAAAATTAAATGTCTTTTAAAATTTGTTAATCATTTGTATCTCATCATCTGGATGTGGTGTGTTCATAACCTTTGCCTGTATTTATATTGAGTTTAAAAAAATAGTGATTTGTAAATATTTGTATATTCTTTTTTTTTTTTTTTTTTTTTTTTTGTAGAGACGGGGTTTCAGTATTTTGCTTAGGCTGAAGTGCAGTGGTGGAACCATGGCAAACTGCAGTCTCAAACTCTTGCCCTCAAGCAGTCTTCCTGCCTCAGCCTCCCAGGCAGCTGAGAACGCAGGTGCATGCCACCATATCTGGCTAATTTTTAAATTTTCTGTAGAGATGAGGCTTTGCTATGTTGCTTAGGCTGGTCTCAAGCTCCTGGGCTCAAGCAGTCCTCCTGCCTTGGCATCTCAAATTGCCGGGATTACAAGAGGAGCCCCTGTGCCTGGCCTATATTCTTGACACTAATTTTTATCAGTAAAATTTGTTGCAAGTATGTTTTTCAAATCTGTGGCTTGTCTTTCACTTTTATGGGTATCATTTGTTGTATAAAAGTTTTAAATTTCAATGCAATCAACATTTTCAATCTTTTTTTATGATTTGGGCTTTGTGTCTTGTTTAACGAGTACTTTTCCATCCCAAGATCATAAAGATATTCTCTTATATTACTTTCTAACAGTTTTAAAGTTTTGCTTTTACCAGGATTTGACTCTTCTTAGAATCAGATAATAAAATTTTCTCCTTAGCCTATTCATATGGTAAGTTATATTAACAGATTTCCTAGTATTTTGCTGTATTTTGATTTTTCCAACTTTCTTTTTTTTTTTTTTTTTTGAGACGGAGTCTCGCTCTGTCGCCCAGGCTGGAGTGCAGTGGCCGGATCTCAGCTCACTGCAAGCTCCGCCTCCCGGGTTTACGCCATTCTCCTGCCTCAGCCTCCTCAGTAGCTGGGACTACAGGCGCCCGCCACCTCGCCCGGCTAGTTTTTTTGTATTTTTTTAGTAGAGAAGGGGTTTCACCGTGTTAGCCAGGATGGTTTCGATCTCCTGACCTCGTGATCCACCCGTCTCGGCCTCCCAAAGTGCTGGGATTACAGGCTTGAGTCACCGCGCCCGGCCCCAACTTTCTGATAAGCTTAAAATTATTTCAAAAATATGTTTACAAATTGAGTTACTGTAAAAGTGATTTAAAAGGGATATACCTAAAATATAAAAAGAGAACATTAAAAATAAAGTGATAGAAGAGACATAATATGTAAACACTAACCAAAAGACAAAGTTAGACTATGATGCCAAATGTGTATAATTTGGGCTAAAGAGGGCCACTATATCAATAAAATATTTAATTCATTAGAAAATGTAGCAGGTCTAAACTTGTCCACACCCAATAATATATATTATGCATTAAAACACATAAAGCAAAAACTGACAGAACAAATGGAAAAAAATGTAATGTGCTCCATTTCATTGGATTTTAAACTGGCTCTCATTAATATAAACATCAATCAAAAAAGAAAAAACAGAATATAGAGGATATGCATCTTTCAACTTATGAACTACATAGAACGTTGTACATACAAGTAATATAACTGTAGAGGTTGTAAATATTAGTACATCCATTAATATAACTTACCATATGTATAGGCTAAGGAGAAAAACCACATGATTATATTTATTAATGATATTATCCTTTTTATACAAATTGCTTATATTTTTCCAGTTTGTCACATGTCTTTATGCATTGCTTACAGTAGTTTTGTTATGCAGAAGTGTTTTATTTTTGTGTAATCAAATCATTAGTCTTAATGTTTCTGGATTTCAAGTCCTAGTTAGGACAGTTCATCCTATTCAGAGGTATAGTGGCATTCACTCGTTTAAAAAAATACTCTTATGGCTTAATTTTTTTACTTTAACTTTTTGTTTGTTTGTTTTGAGGCAGAGTCTCACTCTGTAGCCCAGGCTAGACCAGTGGCCCAATTACTGCTCACTGCACCCTGCAGCCTTGACTTCCTGGGCTCAAGCAATCCTTCCACCTCAGTCTTCCGAGTAGCTGGGACTACAGCTGTGTGCCACCATACGTAGCCAATTTTTTCATTTTTATTTTTGTAGAAACAGGTCTCAAAAAAAAAAAAAAAGAAAAGAAAAGAAAAGAAAAGAAAGAAAGAAAAAGAAACAGGGTGTCACTATATTGCCAAGGATGATCTCAAACTCCTGGGCTCAAGCGATCCTCCTGTCTCAGCCTGCAAAAGTGGTGTGATTACAGGTGTGAGCCACCATGCTCAACTTATTTTATTTTTTTAAGTGACTTGATACTATTCCTCAACTAGGGAAATGGAATTGTTGGGAAATAAGCAGAAGAGGAATAAGATACTTTATAATTTCTTACTACTACTGATAGTAATATTTTAAGTAGTATTTGATATTATTGTAATAATTATCAATACAATAGAGCATTAACATTTCTGATTCATTTGGAAATTTTCCTGGTGTTCAGTGGATTTGGGGGAGAGTTTTTCTAGTCTCTGTTACACGGAGGTGGTAACCCTTCATAGTTCCTGATGTTATGCATGGATCTTAGCTCCAACTTGGTGCCCTGCACAGAGCCAAGACCATGGGGAACACCCCCTTGGATGTTAGAACCTTGGTTCCTGTGCTTTTGGCTATGGCTTTGCCTTTCACCTTTGTTTCTATACCTGAGGATTCCTTTTCTTCTCCCCTACTTTAGCTTGGCTATGTATATTTCACCCAGTTTGGGATTTTCCCTCAGCTTGGTTTACTGCTTTGCCCTATATCGGTTCACAGTGGTCAGGAACTTGGAGAGGACATAGCCTAAGGGGCTTGGAAATAAAATGGGGTAGAGATGAGCATTAACTCTGGAGCACTACTAGTTTTTCTGGATCTAGTGGCTTGTTTTAAAGCATTTTGAAACTTGATAGGCTAGAGCAAATCTTCAGATAGCCCATGTGTTCAATTACAACTTAAAAATATCTGAGATTGGCGCGGCGCGATGGCGCACGCCTGTAATCCTAGCACTTTGGGAGGCTAAGGTGGGCAGATAACGAGGTCAGGAGTTCGAGACCAGCCTGACCAACATGGTGAAACCTCATCTCTACTAAAAATACAAAAATTAGCCCGGCGTGGTGGTACATGCCTGTAATCCCAGCTACTCAGGAGGCTGAGGCAGGAGAATCACTTGAACCTGGGAGACGGAGGTTGCAATGAGCCAGGATCATGCCATTGCACTCCAGCCTGGGTGACAGAGCGAGACTCTGTCTCAAAAAAAAAAAAAAAAAAAGTCTGAGATTTTACTGACTGATCGTGATCTACTGGGTGTATTGTTATTCGTGAATGTTGTCGAAGGGCAATGCATCTTCAACTCAAGACATCTGTCACTTTGTCTAATTCAAAGCACACTCTAAACTCAGCATACATATATATTTCTGCATATTTTACATGAGAATTCTCCGCTTCTTAACACAGATTATTCCAAGATGATTGTAAAATATTTCTGCTTTAGAACTGTCATCTGAGGACTCTGCTTACTGTTGTAAAGCTCCCCATTCCATGTCTATCTTTGCTGGAACACGGAGTGGTTGAGTAAACTAGCATGAATTTGGGAGTCTTTGAATCTTGGTTATATGATTATCTCTGTTATAGAATCCTGAGAAGCCATTTACAAATTTTTATCTGTGTATTTATAGTATAAAATTGTCCCTTGTTTGGTGCATAGTTCTATGAATGTAAACACATGCTTGGATTTGTGTAACCTCCATAATCAGGATACAGAACCATTTTATCACCACCTAAGCTCCCTCATGTGATTCCTTTATAGTCACACACTCCCACCCCTGACCTCTGGAAACCCCGATCTGTTCTCTGTCCCTATTTTAAGAATATCACACAACAGGAATTGTATATAGTATGTAACCTTTTGAGACTGACTTTTCTATTCAACCTGATGCTTTTACTCCACGTTATTGCTTTTATCAAGAATTCTTTTCTTTTTATTGCTGAGTAGTATTCCATTGTTTGGATGTACTGCGTTTATTTATTCACTCACTTATTAAAGGATATTTAGGTTGTTTCCAGCTTTTGGTGATTATGAATCAGGCTCATATGAGAGAAATTATTTTATCCCTGATAAATGTCAGTCTTTTCCCTACTTAAGCCCAGTTCCTTTCATCCAACAATAACTTATGTTACACTTCTACCAAAAAGGAATTCTGATCACATATTGACCCCTAGGATGGCAATTACATTTCCTTTCCCATGTGAAGTATGCATTCTGGAATACTGTGTTGAACACAATTGCAAGGCTACCTCTGGGAAAACAGGGACATAAGCAATTGATGACATCTGCTAAGGTTGCAGAAGAGGCAAATGTCAGCAATTGGACTGCGTAATTATAGGCATATTGCTTCCCAGAATGGAGAATAGATATAGAATATAATAGATAATAGATAATAAAATTAGCTAGTGCCGTGATATAAACTTATGCGTCCCTGCAGCTTTATCACACCACAAAAAAGGAAAACTTTTTGGAAAATATCATATTACCTTTCATTTATCTGCATAGCCCAATGTGTGCAATATTCTTTTTTGTACTTATATAGAAAGGTACATAATGGGAATGTTAAGGGTTGACCCTAACTGAGGGCTGTTCAGCTGCAGTCTGTGGTATCTTCTAGGTGCAAAGTCATTGCCGACTGGACCAAGAGTGAAATGTTGCATTTTGAAATACAATTTGCATAAGCGCTGATGTATTTTGTAAATATATACCCTTTGTAGGCAAATACTGTGTTATTATGCTGTTGTGCTTGAAAAATAGAACTAAACTTTTTGTGTTTGTTTTCCTTTCCAGTATTACTTTACTGTTCTTTTTGGCCATGAAGGTCAGAAGCCACTGGAGCTGCGCTGTGAGGAGGAGCAGGATGGTAAAGAGTGGATGGAGGCCATTCACCAAGCCAGGTATAGGCTCAGTCCTCCAGGGTGGTACTTAATTGTCTGGGTCCTGCATTGGGGTTATCATTGTTGGTGGTAGTTTTGGAAGAACTTGCAATTCTAAGATGAGTTTTCTCCTGGTACCTGCTCCTTAGTCATGTGTGAGATAATTATTTGAGCTTTCCGTGGCTACATTCCAGCTAAAGATTAATGGTAGTAGATAAAATGATAATAACAAGTAGTAGTAGTAGTCACTTTTATAGATTTCTTCCTATGTGCCAGGCACTGTTATATGTGCTTTCCAATTACAGAATGTATTGAATATATTGACTCACTTATCCTGTCAACAATTGGCAAGAGGGGCATTATAATTCCCCTGTCTGCAGATAAGGAAACTGAGGCCTGGAAGGTTAGTTTTCCTGCCTGAGGTCACACAGCTAGTAAACCACAGAGCTGGGAGATGGCCCTAGCCCAGCCTACATTTGTAAACCCTGCTTTGTGCATCTTGGTTATCAAAAGAAGGTGATGACATCCTCTATTTAGAGAAATAGAACAGTGTGAGTTCACTTCCGCCTAAGAAACATCAGGAAGGTGGAAAGATGTGTACAAGGCCTTAAATGGGAACTAGAAATCTGAAAGAGATGCAGGGCAGGTCCCTCTCTTTTGTTTTCTGATTCAATCCCTAAACCTGGTTCAGTTTTGTTTCCCATGGCTCTCAAGCTCTTGCTTTTTGCCTGTCCACTCCCTAATCCAGGCTGCCACTCCACAATTCCCTGCTCTCTTGTCTTGCTCATCTCGTGGGTATTTTGGGCCAACACTCTAGCTGTGGCATGCTTTCTTTTTCTTCACCTGATGAGCCTTCCCTTCTCCGTCTGTCTGTTCCTCTCTACCACTCCTGCCCTGAGACATCTCCCTGCAAGTCAGCCCTCACTGGCGCCCTCTTCAAATGGCTGCAGTACTTGCATTGTGTACTGCACGTGGGCGACAGCAATTCTGGTTATCATTGCCTTTTTAATGTAGTTAATGTGTTAGATTTCTGTTTTCTGGGTAGGATTGTATACACCTTGAGAATGAGGAGAGGGATTGGGGCACATTCATGTCTGAGTGAAGCGCATTGCTAATTATGTAGTAGGTGATCAGGAAATTTCTTCAGTTTACTTATAAGAATGAGGCATTTAGGATGGGCATGGTGGTTTATGCCTGTAATCCCAGCACTTTGGGAGGCTGAGGTGGGCGGATCACCCGAGGCCAGGAGTTCGAGACCAGCCTGGCCAACATGGTGAAACCCTGTCTCTACTAAAAATACAAAAATTACTTGGGCATGGTGGTACATGCCTTTACTCCCAGCTACTCAGGAGGCTGAGGCAGGAGAATTGCTCAAATCTGGGAGTCGGAGGTTACAGTGAGCCAAGATCACAGCACTGCGCTCCAGCCTGGGGGAGAGAGCAAGATTCCATCTCAAAACAAACAAACAAACAAACAAAAAACAACAAGAAAAAGAATGAGGCATTTTTGAGTGAGTTCAGGCTGTTCTTTGAACCCTTGATGCTGTCTCTTCAGCTACTTATATTTACCACCTTCTCTGACAAGCAGTGTGCCAAGTGCTTTACATGCTTATCTTTTTTTAATTCTTCACAACAAGCTAATAGGGCATTATTATCCCCATTTTACAGATGAGAAAACAAAAATTTATGACAGGCAGATTGGCCAAGTTCTAACACAAAGTTGTCAAGCTGCCGTTCTAGGATTCAAATCCAAGTCAATTGGACTTCAGGACCCTTAGCTAGTGTTCAATATTGTACTTACCTGCATTGTCCTCTTTATCTCTACAGTCTTTTCTTGTTCTATTTTTTTTCTCTTCCTCATTCAAAGACGAAAATAAATTAATGTGAGACTAGGGTTGAGAGTAGATGTTATTTGCAAAATTTTTCAGTTCCTTTTCTTTCTCTGAGTTGCATGGGGCTGGCAACTTAGTGCCGCTCTCCATAAAGGCCCCAGGGGAGCTTGCCACGAGTCATCATGACCCCGGCACATGGTTCGACCATCCTTGCTCTTGGTGCTCTCTGTTTGAGGGTTTTGATCCAGACTTGGGACTAATGCAGAATGACTTGCTGTAGAAAGAAAGTCAAGCCTTCAAAGATGAAAGAAGCATCAAGCTGGCAAGGTAGAGCCTTTGGGTCATTTCCAGACACAATCTTTTCCTTTTTACAATCTCTATTCCTTTCTACCTAAGAGTTAAAATACATAATTTAAAACATGCCCGTTTTCCCATCTTTTTCATTCCAGGAGAGCAAGCACCATCAGTAGCCCAAATGCCTTTGTAGTTGCCAAGCAAATATCTTGGTGAACCAAATACAAATAATGCAAGTTGCTTTAAAGATGATTAGATTTCAAGTAAGAAATCTTTTTTCTGTCCCAGGAATGCATTTTGTCATCTACAGGAAACTGAGTCAGTAATTATTTGGTGGCGTTTGACATACAGTCAAAACCAGGGCATGCGTGATCTTGTCAGGAGACAGACTTCAGAAACCACTTAAGTGGTTTAGGTGATACAATGGTGAAAATTCTCTTCTTTTCAGATTTGAAGATTTGGTTAATAATTGACTTTTTTCTTGATGTTTTGACTTTTTGGTCTATTAGGTTTGCTTTTCCCTTGACTTGAGACCTGGGACTGGGTTCTTTGATAACTTCTTTTAATCTGACTGCTTTATACTGAGTTTTTATATTTTACTTTTTGCATTGAGGTATTTCTTAAGTTTTTGTTTTCTAAATCAGGGAAGAAAACTTTTTGATCTAAGATTGATTAAGTTGAGTTTTTGGTGTGATTTTGTTCATGTACGAACAAAGCCAGAAAGTTAATGAAGCTGATTCGGAGCGAGAATTGATCAGCCATTTTTGCTTGACGTTGTAATAAAACACAATTAATTAATTATGGTTGGTTGACTAAACATTTCACCCTCAAAGGACAGTCTGATGGCATTAATTCAGTACTGCTGCCTTTCTAATATAAAAGTTTTAACTACTCCATATTTATGGTTTTATCGATCCCTCTTTTAAAAAGTCAAAACTTTTGATTAGTTTAGCACGAGACGTTCTTTCCCGAGCTGCAAATCCTCCTGTAGATGCTGCTTAGATTCAAAGACTGCTCAGAACCCCTTCTCTGTTTACTTTTGTTTTCCTGGGATGGCTTTTCAGTACCAGCCTGGGTGTACTGTCTTTGTGTGCTATGAAAATCACATTGTTCTACTGGTTTTCATATCTCAGAGCAGAATCTACTTGCCCCCACTTTGCCTTCAGAGAATCTTAGGGTTATTTTCTGGGATGTCCAGTTGCATGTTTTCTCCTTTAGATCCGGCCCAGAAAAAAAAATCATTTTGGAATTAACATTTTTCATTTTGAAGCTTTGACCAGTCCAAGAAGCTCATTTTAATGTTTTGCTTACCATTCGCCAATACTGCATTTCTAAGAACACGGGCACATTTAGGATATCATTTTACCACATGTTATGGCACTAGTTCAGGGGAAGCTGCTACCAAGACCCAGTCTTGTTTTTGTCTGGTCGAGCTGAGACCAGAGCATTTTCATAGCAGTTACGTCTATGCTTATTTCATACGTGGTTTGCTACTTGAGTATGGAACTCTGGACATAAAAAATAACCTGACATTTCTTCTTTGTTTTCTTGTCCATATGTGTCCATCATGGTTAATTTAGTTGTAGACACTAGGACAATCAAAGACACTGACCTGGTTGATTGTGAGTCCTTAGGGCTTGTTAGCTGAAAAGACAACTTTTCAGTGTTTCATCTGCTAGAACATGGACCAAGCAAAGTATCAGCAGTTAAGAGATAGTCATGGCCTGGATGTGGATCCAATTGTATATCTTCCAAGGGTCTTCCCATCTTGGACTAAGCCTAATACCCACAGGACCTAGACTATGGCATTTGGGAAGAAACGAGGAAGGTTAGACTAGGGTGGCATCTAACACATCTCTCAGGCCCCTAACTTGGACGGTGTCACTCACTGGGAGAAGAAATGTTGAATGAGGACAGGTTTGTGGGGCAAAGATGATGAGCATTGGCCAGAAAGCATTGGGCAATTTCTGCTGGAAATTGGAAGAGTATGATTATCGCTGGGAAAGGAAGGGAACTGTGAGATACTGAATTTATCCCTTGGTATGTTGAGTATCCAGGGGGCTGATAGAGAAGCAAGATGTATCCTGAGGAGAGAGGAGAGTTTGGGTTTCTACCAAGGTGGAGGGATTGGGAAAACAGATATTGAGAACGTTGAGCCTAGCACAGAGCACTGTTGAATATGTGTAGCTTCGCACACCCTGCAGATGGCTTGTGTGTTCTGTGTTTGAGACTGTCGCACTATCTTTTGCCTGCTTTCCGATTTCTTCAGCTGAACCTGCTCAAATCCCCACCTTGATTCTCTTCCCTCGCCTCAGGGTGTATCTTGTGCAGGTGGATCGCAGGCTTTCCTCTAAGGGCAGAGCATACAAAAAAGAATTACAAAAAGGAATATGTTTCCACTCCATAAAGCTCACGTCAGATGGTGTTTGGCAAGGGCCTGACCTGACCCTTTCTTTCACCCTATCAGTCTCCAACTTGACGAACAGAGAGACTTTATCTTCCATTAAACCTTTCAATTAAGCCTTATTCTCTTTTCCAGTGAAGAAAGCTGTAATGCAGCCTCTTGGGTCTGTTTTTAATGTTTAGTCCTTTCAATTACATATGCCTGAGACAGCTGTTGTTCATTCTCTCTCTCCCTTAAAACACACACACATGCACACACACACACACAATGTGGTAGCTGCACCAAACGCCCAACACCTAATGCTTGTGACCTCATCCTTGGAAAAAGGCTTAATTTGCAGCAAAGTATACAGTATAAAAATCTGTACAGCACTAAAGGCCGCTGTGTATATCATATCGTCCCCCTAAAATCAGCCCTTTAGAGAATGCACACAGAGAGAAATCCCTCACAAATCAGAGAAGAGTGATGACGTAGAAAAGCTGAAAATGTTTCATGTGTCACAACAACATCACAGGACTAGAAAAATTAGAGATGGGCAGTGATGTTATAGCCTAAAGCAATCCAACACCATAATTTATATTCTTCTTGTAATAGTAAGACTGTCACCACTTTAAAGCTGAAAATGTGAATTTTGTCCATTAAAGGTATTTTTTATATATATATATTTTGCTAAGAAATTCTGTCAGGGCTTTGCCTTCATATTTGCCACAATGAAAGAGAATTCAACATTTCTTTTTCTTTTACAGCCTACAAAGTGCAACATGAAAGAGAAGGGATACTGTGTAAACTGTGAAGTATTTCACTTGATTTGATGGTTATAATTTGTTTTCTATAGGGAAAAGCTGGGCTTGGATTTTCTTATTTTAATACTTTGTTAATACTTTTGTCAGGTGTCTTTCCTCCTTCTCAGTGTTTTTGTTTCAAGTGCTTGTCTTGCACCTTAAGCATCCAGCTGACCAGGCAGTCAGACCTTTTGCCTACACTCACCAGGCAGGCCCCATCCTCACGTGCACATCATCTCACCTGCAGGCGGGAGCCGTCCTCATGATTCTCTTTGCCTGCTCCAGGAGAACCATCTCCGGTTCAAGACAAATTTCTGCCTTGAGCTCTTTCTCTGATTTCTTGCTTCATTACTTATTCCATTTCTCTCTTATATTTCCAGTCTGTTTACTCCTCACTCCTTAGCTTTTTTTCCTGTGTTTTTTGGATCTCCTGAAAATCTCTCCTGTCTCAAAAGAGAAATGAAAGCCTTTTCTTGGCACTGATTACTCCTCTAGCTACTGTCTTCTCTTGTACGTGCAGCCCGGCTTCTTGAAGAAATGGTTCGGTTGCTCTCCTAGGCACGCAGCTCTTCCTCTTTCCAGCTCTTGCTGGTGGGTTTTGTCCCTATTCTACTGTAACTGTTGTCACCTGGATCAACAATGAATTTCCAAAGCTTTTCTTTCCTTATATAACTTCAACTTTCTGTTCATATTTAATACTTACTTTTGAATTACACCAGTAATACATAAAAGCAAGTTCCCTAAAAAAAAAAAAAAAAAAAAGAAAGAAAACTCCGACAATACAAAAGTAAAAAGATATAGTTCCACCCCCTCCCCCTTTATTTCCCCAAGCCCATTTACTTCCTCAGAATATTTACTGGTAACAGTTTGTTGTGCATACTTCCAGATTTTTCTGTACATTTGCATATGGATAGATAGGTAGAATGATATAATTAGAGACATTTTATTTGCTATTCACATTATTCGCCACCTTTTTATGTTCATTTTGAGGGCTTCTTTTAACATTAGTTTATAGGGATCTAAGTCTTGTCTTGACATTTTCATTCCTTTTGTTTACGATGTCTCTCCTGAGTCTCCCTCTACTCCTTTGACAATTTCTTTTTGTCCTATTTCACTACTCCTTGTGTTCTGTCGCTTTCTTTACTGTGGCTGCTTGTGTAGGGCGTTGCTTTTGCTCTCCCTGTTTCCTCACTTGGATCCACTCCCCAGACTTAGGCCATGTAGATAGAGCTGCTCTTTCTCAATACTTGCTCTGCTACATACCATGCTATATGCATGATATCTCATGAAGTAGCTCAGTGAATCTGAGTATTGGAGAAATGAAATGACTCCTTAGGGCCACCAATCTAGTAAATGACAGAGCTGGAATCAAGTCCTGGGCAGGCTGACTCCAAAGCCTATGCACTTAACCACAAAGATATATAGCCTCCATTATATGTAGAAATTCACCCACATGTATTTTTCTATATTGAACTATCTATATATCATCTGTCACTGGGTGCTCAGAGTTACTTGATACTAAGCAAGACAAACCCAAACTCATGTATTTCTCTAGGCAACTTCATATTCTTTCCCTGGATAGGAATGCAAAGCATAGTCTCCTATACACTCAGTCACTCAAACCAGCAGGATATCATCCCCTGACCCCGTCCTAACTGCTCACTCCAGTCACTGCTTGTGGATTCTACGCCAGAACATGACTGTTCTCCGCTCCTCCACATGTCTGCAGCATTGCCCTGGTGCAGGCCACCAACACCAATTGCCTGGACTATTGCTCTGCCACCTCGCCTGTCTCTTCCAGGTCGGCTTCCTTCCCATCCATTCTCTACAGTTTTACTAGAGTGCCCTTTCTAAGCAAACATCTGATCTGCTGAAGGAATTCCAGGGTTCCTGGTTGCTTTTAGTTATTATAATTCAGTTTACTTCTTATTGTAGAAAATTTTAAATGTATGCAGAGAAAGAGAGATAATGGTCCTCCATGTTGCTTTTAGAAGATAAAATATTCATTATTTCACTAGTATTTATTGCTTCCCTACCCAATGCTGGGCTTTGCCCTGAGTTCTGGGATGGAGTGAGCCAGTCCAAGCGAGGCCCCTCCGAGCTGACCTCTGTGAACTCCTCGTGCCACTGCTCCCCTTATGTCCTGGGCGCCAGCTGGAGCCACCACATACAGGAATTTTAATGTGTGGGAATGTCTCTTCCAGTCTGACTTAAACCAACACATCTTTCAGGATGGAGCCCTTAGCAGCTTGCATCTTCTTTCCTGGTCCTCTTCCTCTGCCAGCAGGAAGGCCTGACCATTCCCTTCTTTGAGCCCTCACTGTAACTTCTTATTTCGCTCAAAGCACCTAAGAGATTATTTCATTGATTTGTTTATGTGTCTGTATCTCTCTGTCAGCCTCAATTCCTTCAAAGCAAATTGTGTACTACTCATCTTTTGTGCCCTGCCCCAGCATGGTGCCAAATTGCTTTTCAGAAATGCGTGTACTGATTTAATCTCCCTCCACTAGGGCAGAAGAAAGCTGGAATCACTTTTTAAAATCTTTACTGTATCAGTGGGTTAAAAATGATATATTGATATAATAAGCATTTTCTTGATTATTGGTAAGATTGTGTTTTGCTATCGCTAATATCTGTCTATATTTCCTGTATAAATTATCATCTCATATCCTTTTCCCATTTTTTTCATATTGGTGTTTTTCTAGAAGTTTTTTAATAAGCTCTTTGTAAGACAAAAATGTATTCATCTTTTATATTTGTTCAAATCACCCTGCGTCATTTTTTTGTCTTGTAGTTATACCTATGGGATTTTTTTTGACATTAGAATTTTTGAATTACAATGCAATGAAAGTATATTACTTTTGGGGGGAAGTATCGAGGTATACTTCATATACCATAAAGTTTATCATTGTAAAGTGTATAATTCAGTGTTTTTCTAGTATAGTCACTAGGTTGTACAACCATCACCACTAATTTCAGAGCATTTTCAACACCAAAAAGGAAACCCCATATCTGATAGCTGTCACTCCCATTTCCCCACTTCCCCTAGCTCTAGCCAACTGCTAATCTCCTTTCTGTGGAGATTTGCTCATTCTGGACATTGCATATAGATAGAATCATACAAACATTTTGCATCTGATTTCTTTCACTTAGCATAATGTTTCCAAGCTTCATTAATGTTGTAGCCTATGTTAGTACTTCATTCCTTTTAATGGCTGAATTCTATTCCACTGTATGGATATACCACATTTTATTTATCTACTCCTCAGTTGATGGCCATTTAGATTGTTTCCACTTTTTGCTAGTATGAGTAATGCTGCTGTGAATATTTGTGTGCATTTGTACGTGAACATAAGTTACCAACTCTCTTGGGTATATGCCTAGGAGTGGAATTGCCAGGTCATTTGGTAACTCTACGTTTAACTTTTTGAGGAACTGCCAAACTGTTTTCTACAGTGGCTGCACCATTTTACATTCCCACCAGCAACGTATTGCGGGTGCCAGTTTCTTCACATCCGTACCAACACTTATTTTTGTTGCTTTTTTGCTTAGAGTCTTTATATATTCTCATATATAAGCCCCTTTAATCTATTCTGGTTGGATTAATGCAGTTATATATGTACTCTTGCTGAAGAATTTTCTGTGATGATAAAGATAATTCTACCAATACCTACTTATGCACATTTGAAAAGAAATGAAAGTCTCAGTGTTAGGAAAGACTCATTAATGTCTATTGTGATATTAAACATTTTCCTCAGCTTCATAATATAGTACTATGAAAGATATGCACTTTTAGAAGCACTCCTTAAAATTTCTCTGTCCCAAGGTAATAATTTTACCACTAATGATGTTCTGTTGTGTTTCCTAGTAACAATATTTTGCCTGCTTTTATATTTAATTGTACTTTAGAAAGGATTATCGACAACTTTCCACGTGTCCCAAAGTTTAGTGAAATGTTTAAGTAATGAACTGTGACTGTGAACAGGAAAGAAGGAACAATATTTAGAAGAGGGGTTTTTAGTCTTTAATTTTTGTTCCTCTTTTTGATCTCTCTTAACTAAGATACTTGTGTTTCCGTTTACTGTAGAGGGGACAGCTTAGGAGGGAAGAGCCTGTCAGTAGAGAGAGAGATTGGTGGAGGAGACAGTGTTAGGACCTCATGTTAATGTGGTATCTAAAAAATATTAATTCGCCAATGAAGTAGAGATCCTGACATGAGGGAACCTGACACCAGAAACGGTATATGATAGTAATGCCGAAGGAGTGTGAGTAAAGATAGAGAAACTGGCCTTGCTTAGGTAAGGCCAAAGCCAACGTTGCTTTGATAGGAGCTGTACTATTGTCATCCGTGCTTGGATTTTCCCCACTCCCAAAGGCATCATGATTCTCTTGACATGAGCAATGCTGATTCCAAACAGTTTTCTGGATAAAATTTAGCATAACCCTGGAGATAGGTGGAGTTTTTCCTTAGTGACCTGGGCTATGACATTTCATCTTGGGTTTGCTTCATATCTACGTCTTCAGTCAAAATAAGTGGGGCAGAATTCTGGCCCAGCAACAACAACCTCTTGCTAAGCTAATATAATTTCTACCCTTCTATAAAATAACTAAGGTCTGTAATTTCACACTGTGCCTCTGCTTTGGACTTTTCAACATTTTATTTGAATGTTCCCTTTTCTCCATATGGAGTGATGTTGATTAGGATTTAAAAAAAATTTTTATTTGTTCATTTATGATTGATACATGATTATTGTACATATTTACGGGGTACAAGGTGACGCTTCAATACACACATAAATTGTATCATGATAAAATCAGGGTAATTAGCATATTAATCAGCTTAAACATTTATTATTTCTTTGTGATGAGGACACTAAAAAACCTCTCTTCATCAGGGCACAGTGGCTCGTGCCTATAATCCCAGCACTTTGGGAAGCTGAGGCCAGTGGATCACTTGAGCCCAGGAGTTCAAGACCAGCCTGGGGAACATAGTCAGACCTCATCTGCACAAAAAAATCAAAAAATTAGCCACGCCTGGTGGTGTGCACCTGTAGTCCCAGCTATTTGGCAGGCTGAGGCAGGAGGATGGCTTGATCCCAGGAGGTCAAGGCTGCAGTGATCTGTGATTGTACCACTGCACTCCAGCCTGGGCAACAGAATGAGAACCTGCCTCAAAAATAAATAAATAATTAAATAATTGAAAAAACCTCTTTTCCAGCTATTTTGGAATATTATAATACATGATTATTAATTCTTATAAATATTACACACTAATATTTTGTTCCCATATATATCCTAATGTTGACATCTGTTTGTACTCAACAGCTGAATTTTGAGTTATGCTTTCACTATGTTGATTTATATGTCCTTTGGCAGGGGAAACCTTTTTTTGTTGTGGGAGTTGAACTAAAAAGCAAAAATACAAAATAAAAAAAAAACCAACCAAATGAAAATAATGAGGAGATTAGGCAAACATTTTAAAACTTGAGTACTACCTAGAAAATGGAAAATTTAATCACATAAAATATGTATTGGCAATATAGCAGAATAGAAATGCCAGTGGTCTGAGAAATATTGAAGAGAAGCCCTGCATGTGTTTTTAGTTGATTTGATGAAATCCTGGAGCAGACATCCATTTACTAGTGGGATATGTAAAGTTTTGTGATGCAGAGTTGGGGGAATACCCCAGTAAGAGCAGAATAGGAGTAGTAAACTAGGGAGCCCTAATGAAACCGATGGCATGACCTGAAAATTACTATGTGAAGAATAAGGAGCCATGCATCCTGGGCAACATAGTGAGACCTCATCTTATAAAACAAAAACAATTGGCCATGTGTGATAGTTTGCATCTGTAGTCCCAGCTACTTGGGGGGCTGAGGTGGGAGGGTCGTTTGAGCCTGAGAGGCCACTACACTCCAGCCTGGGCAACACAGCAAGGCCCTGTATCAAAAAAAAAAAAAAAGAAAGAAAGAAAAGAAAGAAACCGTGCAAAATAAATCATATTAGATAAAATAAATCATATTAATGATAAATCATATTAGATCATATTAGATGATTTATTTCATTTGAATAATATGATTTATTTCATTTGACAATGACATTGAATCATTTGATTGACTATTCTGTGCCAAGTCCCCAGGCCTGGACTTGTCTTTAATCTTTTTGCCTGGATTATTATTGTAATAGTTCCAACTCTTCCCCCTTCTCCTCTTATGCTCCACCCCTATCCTCCTTTCTCATCACAACAGCCAGTGTGATCCTGTTAAAAAGTGAAATCTTGGTTGGGCACAGTGGCTCACACCTGTAATCCCAGCACTTTGGGAGGCTGAGGCGGGCAGATCACAAGGTCAGGAGATCAAGACCACCCTGGCTAACATGGTGAAACCCCGTCTCTACTAAGAACACAAAAAATTAGCCAGACGTGGTGGCGGGTGCCTGTAGTCCCAGCTACTCAGGAGGCTGAGGCAGGAGAATGGCGTGAACCCGGGAGGCAGAATTTGCAGTGAGCCGAGAGCGCAGCACTGCACTCCAGCCTGGGTGACAGAGTGAGACATTGTCTCAAAAAAAAAAAAAAAAAAAGTGAAATCTTGTAAGGTCTTTGATCAAAGCTTATTCCTCGCACTGGAGGAAAACCTGAGACTTTCTATTGATCTACATGCTTTAGAATCCTGTTCCCTCTTCTACTTCTTTCTTACTCCTTGTCTTAGGCCATTCTTGCATTGCTATAAAGAAATACCTGGGCTGGGTGCTGTGGCTCACGCCTGTAATCCCAGCACTTTGGGAGGCTGAGGCAGGTAGATCACGAGGTCAGGAGTTCAAGACCAGCCTGGACAAGATGGTGAAACCCCGTCTCTACTAAAAATACAAAAATTAGCCAGGCATGGTGGCGGGCATGTGTAATCCCAGCTATGCAGGGGACTGAGACAGAGAATTGCTTGAATCCAGGAGGCAGAGGTTGCAGTGAGCTGAGATCGCATCACTCCACTCCAGCCTGGGCAACAGAGAGAGACTCTGCCTCAAAACAAGCAAACAAACAAAAACCCGAGGCTGGCTAATTTATAAGGAAAGTAGGTTTAATTGGCTCATAGTTCTGCAGGCTGTACAAGCATGGCACCGGCATCTGCCCCACTTCTGGAGAGACCTCAGGAAGCTTTTACTCATGGCGGAAGGGGAAGGAGGAACAAGTGGGTCACACAGCAAGAGCAGGAACAAGAGAGAGAGAAGAAGATGCCACACACTTTTAAACAATCAGATCTCATGAGAACTCATTCACTGTCTCGAGGACAGCATGAAGCCATGAGGGATCTATCCCCATGACCCACACACGACCCGTACACCTCCCAATAGGCCCCACCTCCAACACTGGAGATGACATCTCAGTGTGAGATTTGGGTGGGACACAGATCTACACCATATCGTTCCCCTTGAGGAAACTCACCACTTTGTCATTCCCTAGATAGGCTAGGCCCACTCCCACTGCAGGGCTTTTGCACATACTGTTCCCTGGGCCTGGATGCTGTTCCAGCAGCTCGCCACACGGCTTCCTGCTTCAAGTGGTTTCTCCAGTACCATTTCTCCATGAAAGCAGCCCTCACCGCTTGGTTAAAATTGTCACCTCTGCCCCCTTACTTCCTATTCTACTCTCACCATATTTTCTCTACAGTACTCATCACCAGGTGACATAGGATAGATTTGTCTTATTAATGTTGTCTTTCTCTCTCTACTACTGTGTAAGCTTCATAAAGACAGATTTTTTCCCTACTGTGTTTACTCCTGTGCCCAGTGCTTTGAACAGTTTCCAAATATACAACACTCAGTAAATATTTGTTGACTCAAAGAACCCATTTGGACTCACAGGAACCTATGAAGAAGGAAATCAGTGTTACTTATAATCCCAATGCATGAAGTAAATAACTACCATTAGGATTTTGTGTATTTTCTCTTTTCTCCCCACTTAATATTACAGAAATATTGGAAAGTACGGAAAAGCACAAAAGTAGTAACTCAAGAAGTAATTAAAAATCACCCATAATTGCTCCAGCCCGAGAAAGCTCCCTTTAAGTTTTGATGTATGTCTCTCATTAGAGTATCTTTCTCTCCGTCTCTCTCCTCCCTTCTCCTCTTCTGCTTATGTCTGTGTATATACTTAATTTTCTCCCTCTGTATATGAACATATGTGCATGTACATGTACATATAATGTTTATCTCAGTTTCTTGTTTTTTTCTGTTTATCAATAAATCTTGGGTATGTGCCATTATGTTATGACTTTTTTAAAAACATATTTTAAATGGCTTGTTATCATTCCATTATGTAGATATATTATTGCTTATTTAACCAGTTCCATATTATACATGTGTGTATTTAGATTGTCTCCATTTTCTTATATTTGTTTTAGTGAATGAACGTTTCGTTTCTTTGTATCTCATTGTGCAAGTATAAGATTATTTTTCTTGAGTGATATTAGAAATGAAATTACGAAGGCAAATGATATAAACATTTTGACCTGTTTTGATACATATTGTCTTCTACAATGACTCACTTCAGTGGTGCTATATGACAATATCTATTTACCATATCTTTGTTAGCCCTGAGTACTTTTTTTCTAAAAATCTTAACCAGTTTTGGTAAATAATTTGTACTCCTTTAAGAAGGACTTTTTAAGAAAATTTTATTATTATTATTTTTGAGACAGGATCTCTCCCTGTTTCCCATGCTGGAGTGTGGTGGTGAGATCATAGCTCACTGCAGCTTCAAACTCCTGGGCTCAAGTGATCCTTCTGCCTCAGCCTCCTGAGTAGCTAGGACTACAGGTGTGTGCTACCACACCCAGCTAATTTTCTTTTTCTCTTTCTCTTTCTTTGTCTCCTTCTCTCCTTCTCTCCTTCTCCCTTTCTCTCTTTCTCCCTTTCTCCCTTTCTCTCTCTCTTTCTCTCTCTCTTTCTTTCTTTCCTTCTTTCTTTCTCCTTCCTTCCTTCCTTCCTTCCTTCCTTCCATTTTGTCACCCAAGCTGAAATGCAGTGGCATGAACACTGTCATTGCAGCCTTGACCTCCTGAGCTCACACAACCCTCCCATCTCGGCCCCCCAAGTAGCTGGGACTACAGGTGCATGCCACTACACCTAGGTTATTTTTGTATTTATTTTGTAGAGATGGAGTTTCACCATGTTACCCAGGCCAGTCTCAAACTCCTGAGCTAAAGTGATCCGCCTGCCTCAGCCTCCCAAAGTGCTGGGATTACAGGTGTGAGCTGCCACACATGATCCCAGCTAAAAAAAAAATAAAATAAAATAAAAATAAAAAAAATAAAAGTAGATATGAGATCTTACTATGTTGCTGAGGCTGGTCTTGAACTCCTGGCCTCAAGCTCTTCTCCCACTTCAGCTTCCCAAAGTGTTGGGATTGTAAGCATGGGCCACCGTGCGCAGCAAGAAGGACTCTTTTTCATGCATTTATTGGTCATTTGTTTATTATGTTCTGTGAAGCCCTTTTGTCTGTTTCTTGACTTACTAATTTTAGCCAGTGTGATTGATTCTGTGGCATAAAAATGAAAAATTTAACACCCTTACAATACCTCTTATGTCCCCTGTCTTTTGCCCCCTCTGTTTTTGTTACTTACATATTTTTGGATCTTAAATTAGTTGACTTCATGTCCTAAAATAGTATAATTAAACCTCTGTTGATTTATCAACTTTAGACAGTATGAATTGACTGTGCTAGGAAAGATAAGTATAATAAGTTAGACATTTAATGTGTTTTCATTGTTTTTTTCTTTCCTAATCCTGAGGTTTTATTACTTTCATTATTATTTATTCTCACTTTATAAACTTTTAGACATTTATATTCTGTTCTCTAAATTATTCCTCTGTGTTTTGTCATAGGCTGATTCTGAAAAATTAAAAACCAATAAGGAACATTTCCATAGTGATTATAATAAATATTGTGTCCCAAAGTATCAAGGTTGGTGTTTGATCCCACAGAGAATGAAATGTACCGTATGTCATTGAATATTTGCCCCTTGAAGCAGAACCTTGCTTGTGTCAACTTCTAGTTTCTTTCTAGCTTCTTTTACTTCATCTGGCTTGTTTTCTTGCATTCAATTGTCATTTTATTGTCTTTGATTTCTGTTTTGTTTGGTTGGAAAACCTCCTCATAGTTTTTTCCTGCAGTACGTGTGTGGGGATAGTAAGTTTTTCCTATCTTGTCCTGGTACTTGGTCAGTGTTTGGTTGTCTGTGTATTGTTTATTGTTTTAGAAATTGTTAAGCAGGTTCAAAATATTTTCTCCACAATTCTCTGTTGCCACCTAGAATCCCAAGTTAATGATAAAAAGCATGACAGGAAAAAAAAAATGTATGGCAGCATGAGTCTCACTTCCTTTGGCTACCTGTTGTTTCTCTTTGGAAGCCTTTATAATTTTTCTCTATCCTTAGAATTCTGATATTTTATCAGGATGTATCAGAGTATGAAATGTTTTCATTTCTCCTGTCTGGTATTTGGATTATTCTCTCTATTTGAACTGTGCTGTGCTCACTTCAGGGAGTTTCTTCCATTTCTGTTTTTTCTTTTTTAGATGGAGTCTCACTCTGTTGCCCAGGCTGAAGTGCAGTGGCATGATCTCGGCTCACTGCAACCTCTGCCTCCCAGGTTCAAATGATTCTCCTGCCTCAGCCTCCTGAGTAGATGTGATTACAGATGCCTGCTACCACACCTGGCTAATTTTTTGTATTTTAGTAGAGATGGGGTTTCACCATATTGTCCAGGCTAGTCTCAAACTCCTGACCTCAGGTGATCTGCCTGCCTCAGCCTGCCAAAGTGCTAGGATTACAGGTGTGAGCCACCATGCCCAGCTCTCATTTCTTTATTATTAGTATTTTTTCCCCATTGCAGTCTAACATTTTTCCTTTCTGGAACTCCCATAAGACAGGTATTAGACTTCTTGGATCTATACTCTAGGTTGCTCAGTTTTCCTTTTGTATTTCCAATCTCTTTATATTTTTGTTTAGTGTTCTTTATTTGACCTCTCTGACCACCCAGCTTAGGTTTTAGCCATGTCTGGGTTATTGGTTAGTAATTCCATTGACCTATAAAATTTTAGTAATTATTTTTTGTTTCCAAGAACTCTTATAAAAAATCTGATTACTCCTTTTCCATGGCAGCCTCTTTTTGCTTTATGTCTCTAATATCCTTCCATATCTTTCTGAAGATAGTAGGTACCTTTTTACCTGAATTAGACTTGTTTCTTTTAGTGTCTTTTCTGTTTGTTCATTTGGGGCTATATTTGTTATCTCTTGCTGCTGAACAATTTTTAAAACAATAAACAATTTGTTGTTATACACAGTTTCTGTGGGTCAGGTATCCAGGCATAGCTTAGCTGGGTGCCTCTGCCCAAAAGTGTCTCACAAGGCTACAATCAAGGTGTTGGCCAGGTCTGTATTCTCATCTGAATGCACAACGGGGGAGGGATCCACTTCCAAGTTCACTCACTCTGCTGTTGGCTAGATTCGCTTCCTTACCAGTTGTTAGCTTGAGCTTAGTTCCTAAATGACTCTTGGCCAAAGGCCTCCTACAGTGTCTACTTTTCATGGGCCTCTCTGTAGAGTAGCTCAGAACCTGGTAGCTGACTTCTCTCAAAGCATACAGCAAGACAGCAAGAGAAAGCAAGTGAGATGGAAGCCAGAGTCTTGTAAACTAATCGTGGAATTGCCATCCCATCACTCCTGCTGTGTTGTATTCTTTATAAGTGAGTCACTTAGGTCCAGCTCACACTCAAAAGGAAGGCCCTGTTACCTAAGGGGGTGAATAGAAGCCAGGGGTCACTGAGAGGCCATCTTAGACACTGCCTACCATAGGGGCCTTTTGTGGTGATAGGGGAGACTGGTTTTCATGAGTGTCTGCTGTTCCTTGTTTCTAAATGAAGGACCCTGTGGGACATTATGGGTAGCTGGTCTGGGCTTACTCTGTGACTGTGAATGCTGGATCGTGTAACATGTGTCAGCTTCCTTTTCAGGTATGTGGGCAGACAGTAGGAAGGCAGGTTGGAAATTCTTCCTTGTGTAATTCTATACCCTTTAGCCCACACAGCTGGAACCTGTTACTTGCTACTACCCACTAAAATATGGAAACATGATGGAATAGTGACTTCCTTGATTAGGTTACATTATATGGCAAAGGAAAAGAGTTACTGAAGATATCATTACAGTCTTAAATCAGTTAATGTTAAAAAGGAGATTATCCTTGGTGGACCTGATGTAATCAGATGAAAGACCTTATAGAGCAGGTGAGAAATGTTCTCCCACTGGCTTTGAAGAAGGGAGCTGCCACGAGTTCTATAGCAGCAGGGAAATGAACTTTTCTAACAGCCTGAATGAATTTGGAATAGGATTCTTCCCCAGCCAAGCCTCATGATGATAATGCATCTTGATTGACACCACGGTCATAGCCTTGTGAAATCCTGACCTAAAGGTCTAGCTAAACTGAGCCTAGACTCCTAACCCACAGAAACTATGAGATAATAAATGTGTGTTGATTTAAGAACCTGGAAGTAAAATACACTGTATTCATTTTCTATTCTGTAACAAATTATCACCAAACTTAGTGGCTTAAGTTCTGTTGTTACAGAATAGGAAATGAATACAGTGTACTTTATTTCCAGGCTCTCAAAGCCTCTCCCTTCTTGGTTCTCCCTTGTGTCCACAGTGACTGTCTGGAGTAAACCCAAGCTCTGTTCTCAGAGTCCAGCTCCCTCATTGGAGTCCTTCTTTAGGAAGGTGCCACCCTTTTCTAGAGAAAGCAGACCTTGCACTGTCAGCTGGGGATGTGTCACTGCTGCCAGCTGTGCCTTTTAGTTCTTATTTTTGAGGGGTGTGAAGAGGAGGAGCCTAACTTCACATATTCTAAAGGTACTTGTTTAATGGAAGATCATAACAATTGCCCTTGCCTCCCCTCTGTTGTTTACATTTGTTGCTTCTGAGTTTGGAGACTCTCTGGGCCACTCTTGGTGAGAAGCGTGCTTATGCAAGGTATCTGTATCTGTGGTTTCCTCTACTCTCGTTTCCCCACCAAGCTAATTCTGCTTGCTTAGTTTTTCTCTTCATGAAATTTTACAAATTCCATTATATAGGTGCTGAGGATGTCTGGTCTATTGATGGCATATTTTCCTGTTTTTATAATGCTCTTACGGTTTCATTCTTTAAACAGAAAACAATTTTTTTTAGCAAAGACCTTGGAAGCACAGGGAGGCGGACGTTGGTGATGAGTCTGTGTGAAGTCAGCCTTGCATTCCAAACTGGACCTGCCTTTTGCTTTTTCTTTTTTAAGAGAAAAGAAAATACTGCTTTGCTACCTAACACTGATGTAATGTATTTGTAACCAATTTGGCATATTTCTAATAAAACTGATGAGAAAGGCAGAATTTTTATAACAATTGCTTTTCTTATGCTCTATTACTATTTTTCTCCCTTAAGTTCTCCCAAAGCATATTCCTATTAAGACTCTTCTATCTTTTCTTCTTCTTTTCCCTTCCTGTCACTTGTAATTTCATAGCCTCCCTTTCTAGTCTCTTTGGGTAATTTCTTAGAACGAGTGACTTGAAAATATTGCCGACACGGTTCTTTTCTAACCCTAACAACATGCACAATACAGGTGCTGAGGATGTTGAGATAATTGACCTTAAATTGTGATTTTTAGAAGTGTCTTAAGACTTTTAATTCCAAGCAACACAAACCAAGTAACCTAAACCTCAAACCGGCTTAGGTTAAAAAAAGAAAGAGTTTATCAGCAAGACACTGCAGTATCTCCCTAAACCCCAGGCTAAAGTTGTATTCCAGTGTCACGAGGGCCTGGCACCAGGAACTAGAAAGCTACAGGAGCCCAGGTAGCCGTTAACTTTCTGTCTCAGGCTTTCTGTCTCTCCTGTCTTTGCTTTTCTGAACATCTGCTTATTCTTTTCTCTCTCGTCGGACTCACTTTGACTGTTTTGGCATGGGTGTGGCCAAATATGGCTGCCCAAAAATGGCAACTAGAATTTCCAAGTTAATTTTATTGCAGTTCAAGCGAATAAGGCAGAGGTACAATCCCAGATTCCAAGGGGGAAAGAATCCATTTGGTTTAGCTTGCACCAGTTATCTCTTTTTAGTCTGGTTTAATGTGGTCATGAGGGCAGCTTTTGTGGTATAAACATGGCTTGCCATGGCCCAAGTTCCCAAAGAGAAGGTAAGTGAGTGGAAGTTTGGGCAGGTATCTCAAAACACTTCCGCTGCAACATTCTTTATGTCCAATGTGCGCTTTCTCATCAGAGAGGCAGTTTAGCTGGTGTTTAAGAACATAGACTTGGGGTCAGACATACCTTAATTTGAATCCCAGCCCTGCTGCCTACTAGCTGTGTGATCTGAGGTCAGTACTTTCCGTCTGTGAAGATCAAATTCCTTCTCTGGGCAGTTGGGATCACAAATCTCCTGGGGTTGCTGGGAAGATGAGATGAAATAATGTATGCTATATCCTATGCACTCAATAAATAGTAACTATCATGAATTATTACTATCATACCATTGGGGAAAGATGGTATGCATGGAAGAACATTCATTTCATCATCCTGAATGATGCAAGAAGATCTGGAGGCAAAATTTTAGATACCACAGAATTATATCATCAGTAAAAATCTAAGAGTTAAGTTTTGTTTTACCATACTTGACCAAAAACATAGATACAGGCTAGGCTGCAGGAGTTAGGGCCCAAATAATCTAAACTTATTTCTAGAATATAATTTCTATTTCTGTTGGCTTTAAAAACAGTCAATGATTTTGCAGTCTTAAAGAGAGCCCAACAGAGTTGGTGGTCACTAATACAGACATAATAGCTTTTTTCCAGTTAGTGCCTGTTCTAATGGTCTCTGCGTTCATTCTGTTTGGGAGCAGGTTTATTTTGATTGGCTGATATCTTACTTGGTGAAATATTTTGAATAGCATCCCTGGAAACCATGTGCCAGAATTCAAAAGACCTCAGTTTTTTTGGTTAAAGAAGACACACTACTTTCTTTTAAAAACTATTGCAATTTCTTTTGTACTTTTGTACCCACTTCTATGGTAAGATTTTTTGGGTAGCAAGTATCATTAAATGAATTCTTAGTAAAGGATATGTAAAATGATTATTTAAATCATTCATCATTGAAGGATACCAAATGTCAGCTGAAAGTTAACATTTATGTTAAGTAGAGATAGCTGAATAAATAATGCTCATTTCTTTTTCAAATGTAGCATATTATATTCTATATGGAACTATATATAGTAGAACAATATCTCAATGACTAACTGTGTAATTTTCTCTCAAGTTATGCAGACATTTTGATTGAGAGGGAAGTATTAATGCAGAAGTACATTCATCTAGTTCAGATCGTAGAGACAGAAAAAATTGCAGCTAACCAACTCCGACATCAACTTGAAGATCAAGACACAGAAATCGAAAGGCTTAAATCAGAGGTATTTCCCAGTTGATAGATTCCTTCTCATTGTTTCACGTTTTACCGTCATTTCCTCATGATTACTTAAGGCCAATTCAGGGCAACATTTTAATCCCAGGCTGACTTCCTCTGACGTCAAAACATACATGGCTGGGCCTGACGTAGACGTGGATCTAATGTCTATATTAGGATTAGGTAAATGTGCTACAGGAACATATCAGGATAATGTGCTTTTTTTTGGTGGAGGGTGGTTATTTGTTCTCTTGATACCCTTTATTAGCTCAGAAATTCAAGAACTGACTATAGCGTTTAACTGTTTTCAGATGCCCTACAGTAATGATAATTATGAGTCTGCCATATATTCCATTAAAGTCTAAAATGACAACTAAGGGAGGACCAGAAATGAATTCAGAAATACTTTACTCTTTTAGATTTGAAGGAGTCTAACCTTCTCCCCTCCACAGTTTTGAAAAGAACATTTGGATTAAACTATAAGACATTTGCTAGGGTGAATTTTTCCCTGGAGTTGGAATTCCTGCCTCCCTCTCCCTCCCGCAGAGTGTGAACTTCTCAGGCCTTGCATCCCCGGATAGTGAGGCTGATGCCCAGTGTGAGCAGAAGGCGGTTTTAGAGTCTACAGCCATGGTGTGTGCCTGGGTCCTCCCTCCCTCCCAGGCCTCAGTCTAGATAGAGATTCCTGAATGTACCTTTCCCGGTGTCCTGTCCTTCCTCATGGGCAGCAAGCAATCACTGAAGAATGGGAGAGGAATGCAGGGAATGAGATTTCCTCCCTCTGTCTGCCCAGGGATGCACTGGTATCTTCTGAGATTCAAAGAAGGGAACAGGACACAAGGAAACCTGCTAGTAATTGTATCCTCAGTGACAGAAACAGTTTAGGCTCCTCCGTTTTGGCAATGGTCTTGTCATTTTTATCGTCATCAGACAACATTTTCCTTTTTGTGTCTTTGCACCTTCCTCTGAGACACACCCTGTGAATCCTAGATGGGGTTTTCGCCTTCTGCTCCCAGCACACATCACCTCCGGTGTCGACAGCACAGGCACAAGCTTCTTCCAACTGGGATGTGGCAGCTCCTCTGATGATGACAACTTGCAGATGGCGTTCACCATATTATTACAATTGTTAACTTCCCAGTTCGACCCTGATATCTGATATGGTGAAAACAGCAACAGAAAACTTAACAAACCTGCATTTTAAAAGACTATATCAGGCACTGTTATTTAAAACAAAATTATCGTGTTCTTTCTTTGCCACTGTAAGCTAGAGCAGATGCTTGTCTGCTCAGTGAAAGAGGTTGGTATTTACTCCACGAGAGAAGCTCAACACCAGGCAATGTTCCTCAATATTTATGTGTGTTTATCTGCCTTCACTATGTTCTATTTTAGTCTGAATGTAGATTGCAGCAAAAAACTGTCAGTTGCAGGTATGTCTTCTGTGGTCTCTTGACAGGAGCCATTAATTTATTTCCTACTCCCTTTCTTTTCCCACTTCCTTGCCAGAAAATGGCAGAGGGGTGGATTTGGTACGGGGGACAAAATATAAAGACAAGCTAGAGAGGGGCCATTATGATCTCTTAACTTTTAGGGTATTGCTGGCTAGTAGGTCTGTATAGGTTCTTAAGCTTGGAAGAGCCTGCTGTTGAGTCTAGAGAATTTTACTGCTATGTGTAGTTGAGAGGCCACCCAGTCTTGAAATGCCCCTCACAGGTCACGGAACTGAGCTGGAGATATAAAGAGATCCCAGGTTATTTTGATCCTTTTTACCTTTTCTGAGGAATTCTCTTGGTTGGCTTGGACCAGCCCCAGGGCTCTGAAGTTCCCTTTGCAGTTGCCATTTTCCTAAGGATGTCTGTGAGTCTGGGGTGCCATGTGCTTTGGAAGGCTACAGGCCAATGACCAGACCCAGGGGGTCTGAGCTGAGTGTCACTTCATGTGGGGACCACAGGGCATTGCAGGCAGCCGCCTTCAGGTGAGGGGGTGGACACATCGCTGGGCTCCTGACAAGGTCTTGGCCTCTCACCACTGGCAGCTGGGGCTGAGTTTTGGGCTAACGTTTCTGCTAGCCCAGATCCCAGGTTACACTTTGCACAGTCACTTCTTATAAACACTTCCATTGGTGATACCGTGCTTGGGGTAAAGTTTATGTTTCCCCCATCTCAGCACCAAAGGAAGAGAGGGTGCATAAAACGTGGATGTTTCCTGAGGATCTCATTGAATCACCTCTGTAGGCAGAGCTTCCAGTGTGTTATGGCTATATTCCAGCATTTCCCAAGTCATGAAATGGACCAATTTTGTGTTCCAGATTATTGCTCTTAATAAAACCAAAGAACGAATGCGACCTTACCAAAGCAACCAAGAAGATGAAGATCCAGACATCAAGAAGATTAAAAAGGTAGGGCCTGGAGGTTTCCAGCTTTGCAGGAGCGTGGTGACCAGTCGTCTGTTCTATGGTGATGTCTTTGCTACCCTGTGCGTGAGCTGGGAGCAGCCTTGGTGTTTCTGTGCTGTGGCTCCCAGACTTGCCCTGCGGAGTGATCCAGACATGGCTACTCTAGAGAATTTAGGCTTGAGATGTCTTTACACTGTCTAGGAAGGATGCCAAAACCAGGCATGAAGACAATAGTGTTCTCCAGTGGGGTTAATTAAGTGCTGTTCAACCTCTTGATTTTGTGCGGCTTTCATATTTTGGGGGAATATTTTTTAAATTACATTTCAAAAATATTTCTTTTAGCTTTAATCTTTAGTGCTATTTAAGGAAGATTTTTTTGGGCATGTGAGACGGTTGAGTAAATCAGCACATCCGCTTAGATTTCTGGTTTATTGTTGTTTCTTATTTAACATCCACACAATCAGCAGATTTTTCCCTCTTACTGCCATTTATAATTGCACAACTTTTGCAATGAACCAAATGCTGGCTCTCACTCTAGTCCACTGTGTTTTGATTTGTCATTTAGGTTTTGATCCCATGATCCTGATTATCTTATATAAAGCACTTACTCAGCTTTGTTAATAATAAGTGAAAAGCATCATATTTGAGGAAATTTGCCTGGATATGCATCTTCAAATCTTATTTCTTTTAAATTTGTTATTATTCCTTTCATTTTATGCTAATAATCATTCCCCCTTCACTGTAACACAGCTTTAATGTGCTACAGTTTTTAAATTTACCTGGGCGTTTCAAAGATGATCAGTAAATGTTTGTTGATTGGCTGAAATACACAGGCCAGTGCACTTTCTCAGGCTAGCCTGTTATTTTTCACATCATCCCTAGGGAATCCTGATCGATTTTAGAGACTATGGTGCTTTCTACAAAATTGTTTTTAAATTTTATTTTATATTCTTTTTTACACCTTTAAATATTGCTCAGAATTTGAAATAGAAATGATTCTTAGGACTAAGCCAAATGTTTTCAGTTTTCCAGAAATATAAAAGTGAAATAACACTATTCATTGCTTAGAAATTATTATTTTTTAAACTGGTTTATGCTATTGTGTTATAAGATTAATTCGTTTTTTTTTTTTTTTTTTAAATCCCATCTAGTCAGTCTGGAAACAAGATTAATTCTATTGCCTTTCCTTTAATAGTATGCAGTTACAGGTAAAGAAAAAATTAATAAAATTCAATTTTCAGGTGTGTGGTAGAAACTGGTCTATTAGTAAATAAGTGAAGCAGCTATTGGTCAGCAAGCACCCCCTGCCCAACTAAATAGAAAAGTTTTACTTAACACAAAATCCGATTAAGGTGATTTAAAAAAATATTTCTGTTAAATGAAAGAACACTGATAAAATTTAAAAAATATTTTTCTACCTTCTTGTTTCTTAATAGAAATAATTTTTTAAACCAGTTTTTGCACTTGTTAAATAGGTTTTGAGATCAACTTTGTTGTTCTTTATGTCGTATTTCAAAATAATGTCCGCATGGAAAAAAGTGTTAACAATGAATGAATCATTCTCTATTCTGATCTTGGCAAATATCAACATAATTTTTTTTACCTTAATAGATTAAAACTTAAAATTGGTTATAGTTCATGGAAATTTTCGTTAGATGTCTTCAAATAATCTGAATAAAATATCCCCACATAATTGTGTTAAAATGTGGTTAATTTTTATTGAGGTAGAGTGACTTTAATGACTGTATAAAAATTGATAACATGGTGAAAACACAGGTAGGCAAACAAGAGAATTTTAGACATTGTAAAAGAAAGGTCATTGTTTAATATGTGATAATTTAGAACATAGTATGGAAAAAGCAAAAAGTATAAGGGTGTGTTAAATAGATAATAATGATACTTTGGTAGTGATTTAATACTTTCAATTATATGCGAATTTACAAACTACTTTGTTGCTGAATCTGCCACATCTAAAGTGACAAACCCTAATTATCATAAAACAAATCCTAGTTGTTATAATTTTTTATATTTAGAAAGGACTTTTATATTTTTTTGTTAATCGTTTTATTTTAATTTCATGAAAAATGAAAGCAGTCTGATAACATGAGATTAAAAACAGAGAAACATGAGATGGGGTCTTGCTGTGTTGCCCAGGATAGACTTGAACTCTTGGGCTCAAGCGATCCTCTCACCTTAGCCTCCCAAGTAACTGGGACTACAGGCCTGTGCATGTCCAGCTCTGTCAGTTATTTTATAGAGGAAGAAACAGAGAATCAGAGGTCAAGGTGGTTGCAAGTAATGGCAGAGCCTCTGAGTGAAAGGTTATAATATATACTTGACTGCTCAGTGCCCAGCATTTACCTGGGCATTTTAAAGATGATCAGTAAATGTTTGTTGATTGGCTGAAACACACAGGCCAGTGCACTTTCTCAGGCTTGCCTGTTATTTTTCACATCATCCCTAGGGAATCCTGATCAATTTTAGAGGCTCTCATGTTTTCTGCAAAATTGATTTTTAATTATATTTCATGTTCTTGTCCATAAATTAATCACCATTGCAACTAGTCAGATTCCCTTTCGGTTTTTTGTTCTGTAGGTTCAGAGCTTCATGCGAGGATGGTTGTGCAGAAGGAAATGGAAGACCATTGTGCAGGATTACATTTGCTCTCCCCATGCTGAAAGTATGAGGAAGAGAAACCAGATTGTGTTCACCATGGTGGAGGCAGAGTCAGAGTACGTTCACCAGCTCTACATCCTGGTCAACGGCTTTCTCCGGCCCCTGCGTATGGCCGCCAGCTCCAAGAAGCCCCCCATCAGCCACGATGACGTCAGCAGTATTTTTCTCAACAGGTTTGACATTGCATAAATCCAAGAGAAAAACCCCTTTGTATTTCCTACAAGAATTTTTACTTAATCTTCAAAAAGGTCTCAGAACTTCATCTCGATAGTTTATGATAGTAAAAATAAGAAAGCTGTTATTTGTGTTCCATTGTTATTTTTATATCTTTACTTGAATCTTGGCATCTAATGTTCTTAATTTTTTCTTCTCTATTTGACATACATTGTCTTGTCATGTGGAGATGTGTGTTGGGGAAGATAATCTCTCTCATAAACTGAAGAAAATGGAGTGATTTATGGGTTTTTACATATTAATTATACACAAGTATTTTAGGAAGAGCAAAAGCTAAGACAGGGCCTGAGGAGCTCTGGTGAATTTATTTGCTCAATACATCTTCAGTTTCCTTACTGCTGAGGATTCATCAATGAAAAATCAGAAAATGCCTGCCTTTATGGAACTTAAATTTTGATGCAGGAAGATAGACAATGAACAGCATTAGTGAAATAGATAGAATATTATATGGCGATTAGAGCTGTGGAGAAAAATAAAGAAGGGAAGGGGAGAAAGGGGACAAGGGAGTGTTTAGGTGTTTTACTTAGAATTTTAGCTATTTGTTTTTGGGTAGACAGTACACTCACATGGTTCAAAAGTCAAAATAACATGAAAACAACATTTAGCAGTTGCACTCTCACCCTGTCTCTGTACACTTGATTCCCCCCACTTTTTTTTTTTTTTTTTTTGAGGCAGAGTCTTGCTCTATCTCCCAGGCTGGAGTGCAGTGGCGCCATCTCAGCTCACTGCAAGCTCCGCCTCCCGGGTTCACGCCATTCTCCTGCCTCAGCCTCCTGAGTAGCTGGGGCTACAGGCGCCTACCACCACGCCTGGCTAATTTTTTGTATTTTTAGTAGAGATGGGGTTTCCCCGTGTTAGCCAGGATGGTCTCGACCTCCTGACCTCGTGATCTGCCCGCCTTGGCCTCCCAAAGTGCTGGGATTACAGGTGTGAGCCACTGCACCTGCCCCCCACCCCCGCCACTTTCTATACATAATATCTGTACTAGTTTCTTAGCTATCCTTTCAGTGTTTTTCAATTTTGATCTAAGAAACTATGAATATAGAGTCTTATTTTCCCTCTTCTTACACAAAGGCAATGTACTTTAACATATAGTTCATTGTTTCACTTAACATTTTTTTCTGAAGATCTTTCCATATTGATACCTAAAGAGCATTCTATTAAAGAAAATCATGACATGGTATTACAATCTGTGAATGTACCATAGTTTTTTTTACAGCAGGTTTTCAGAAAAGTTTCAAGGATAAGGTGACATTCGAGCAAAGGCTTGAAGTTCCTGGAGGAAGAGTGAGGCAAGCAGAGGGAGCTGTGTGTGCAGGCACCATGGGGCTTTAACATGCCCGGCGGGTGAGCTTGAGGGCCTGCTCTGCTCCGTGTCAGTGAAGGGAAGAGTCAGGGAGTTATCAAGGTGGGACATGGTACGTCCATTAACTTTTACTCTAAATGAGATGGGGAGACATTGGTCAGGTTTTGAGCAGAGAGGGGTGTGATGTGACTTCTGTTTTTGAAAGGCTCACTCTGGCTTCTCTGCTGAGAATAGTCTGTAGGGAGATCAATTAGGTGGCTATTTCAATAAACAAAGTGAGAGATGAGACACCTGTTAGGCAGCTATTTCAGTAATCCAAGTAAGAGATAAGTAGTTGGATTCTGGGTGTATTTTTAAGTCAGAGCCAGTAGGTGTCACAGGTGCGACTAGCTGGGGCCAGTGTCACGGAATATACCAAAACAGTTGTAGATAAAGTAAGGCAGATTTGTTAGAGAATGTGTGAAAACATGTTACAAGGGTGGAATGGGCAGCACAGCAGAGAAGGGGCTGTCTGCAGAGAGGCAGGGGCTGGAGGGAAGTTTTATAGGGTCGTGCAAGAGGGGGTTAGGTGTGGAAGAGGTCATTCCCTGTGCTAGTGGGTTGTGTTTCTCAGAACAATTGTTCATTCTTCTCCCCTACCTGGAGCCTTCCCCCACCGGAGGCCCCTTCCTTGTTGCTTACGTATCCATCAGGACTCAACAGTGGGATTTGCTGATGGGTTTGATGTGGGTTTTAAGAGAAAGCAAAAAGACAGGTAAGATTGCAACATTTTTTGGTCTGGACAACTAGAAGGATGGAGTTACTGTTTACTAAATGGTAAAGACTGAGTGAAGAACAGGCTGAGGGGAAAAGATGAACTGTTTTCTCTTGGATCTGTTGAGCATGAGATGCTATTAGCCATCTAAGTGGAGATGTCAAGTGAGTACGGATTGGATATTTGTTTGGAGTTCAGAGGAAGATTCTGGGCCGAAGATAGAAATTTGGGAGTCCTCTAGCATACAGATAGTATTTAAAGCTGCTGGTCTGAATGTTATTACCAAGCAAGTGAGTACAGATGGATAAGAAAAGAGGAGCATGGATATTCCAACATCTAGAGGTCAGGAAGATAAACAGGAGCCAGCAAAGAAGAGTGAAGAGGATCCACTGAGTTGTCAATGAAAACCAGAAGAGTGAGTTGTCCTGGAAACGAAAGCAAGAGGGAACCAACAACAATGCCAAAAAAGTCAAATAAGCAGTAACTTAGAATTGACCAAGTTTAACTCCAAGTTTAACAACTCGAAGTTTATTGGTAACTTTGATTAGAGACCAAAGCCTGATTGGAGTCTTAGGAGAGAACAGGCGGTGGGGCAGAAGAGGAATTGAAAAGGGTGGGTATAGAAAACTCTTCAGAGAAGGGCTGCTCTAAAGAGGAGAAGAGAAACAGGGTGGTACCTAGAGGCAAATGAAGAGGGTAAAAGAAGGATGGAGGAGAGAGGGAATTGCTGAGCAGTAAACTTGCAAAGGCGAAAGTGGACAGAATGTGCTGCACAGGTCAGGAGATTGTCATTAGCTGGGAGCATGGCAGGGCAGGAATAGTACATGGACACTTCTGTAGTCAGGAGGCAAGGCCATCTGCTGATGGGGCAGATGGGAGGGAAGTGTCAGAGTTGGAGAAGAGAGAAAGAGGTGTGGAATAGTGATAACTGGGGCAGGGGAGTAAATGGATTCAGGAATGTTGTATTAGTGCTGGGCAGCACTGAGAGCCTGTGTTAGCTTATTAGGCTAGTGGTTGTGACTTTCCAGTGAGATCAGTCAGAATGGTTGCATGTTTTTCTTTAGCCACTTTCAGCTGCATGGATGCAGGTGCAGAGTGGGTGGAGGATTGGGATTAATTAGGATTGGTGTTGTGGCTGCTGTGATGAAGTGAGAAAAGAATAAGGAAGTTGAAGGTGTATACAAGGAAGAGATTATAATAATGAGCCATGGAATCTAAACTGAGGAGAGAAAGTAGTGCTGGTATGAGAGGTTTTTGCCAATAAAAAGGTGGCGGGATCTGGGGATTTAGGTCGTGATAGTGTGAAAGAATTTTGGAGTCAGGGTTCTAAAGGCAGTGAACTGAAAGATTAGGAGTAGTCAGAGAATGTTGTGCTTGAAATTGAGATAGGGAAGGGATGCAGCTATTGACAATGACAAGGTCTAGAGTACAATCAAGGGGGTGTTGACTGAGGTCAATGGAAGACAAGATCTTTGGAGGAAGAGTTCAAGGTCCTGTGAGGCCAGGACATTGAAATGTTGTTTGTGTGCTTTTGGAGTCCCCAAGAATTATGACAAGAGTAGTGTTGGAGAAAAGGGCAACCGTAAGCTGAGAGCTCAGATCTCAAGGCATCAGAAAGAGCCACTGGTGTGTCTGTAGATGAGTATAGAAAAGAAGGGTGATGAGTGGTAGTCTGATAATGTGAGATTAAAAGCTAGGCTTTCTTTTGTTAAAAGGAAGGACAGAGATTTCCCCACCTTGCTGGCAATGGCTCCTCTCAAGTGTGTGAGACATCCAAAGGAGCCTGGGGGTAGCCCTTGATCCTCAGGCAGTACAGCATTCTGGTGATACTTCAGTCACCAAGTGTGCAGTTTCAACAGGTCTGATGGCAGTGGATGGGATTGTGTATACACTCTGATAATGAGATGAACTGGAGAGGGTGGGTATTGAAAACTCTTTTGAGGAGAGCTGCTATAATGAGGAACAGAGAAACAGGGTGGTACCTAGAGGTAAATAAAGAGGCTGTGTCACATTGGTTTAGGTTGCCTCTGGCTCTGTTTCCACTGGATTGCTTGATCTGAAACAGGGAAGGCCAGGTTTATCATATTGTTTAAATTCAGAGTCAAGATATGCCTCTCTTTGGAAGGTAAAGCCATAAGCTCTTCATATAGACTAGCAGTTATTTACCACATCTAGACTTAGATGGAAATTTGAAAAGATATTTTTAAATTTTTTTATTTTTAACTTTTATGGATATATTTTATGGTTATATAATACATATACATAATATGGAATGGATATGTAATAGCTGTACATATTTATGAGGTATGTTTTATAGTTTGATATAAACATATGATGTATGATGATCAAATCTGGGTAATTGAGATATCCATCACCTCAAACATTTATCATTTCTTGTGTGTTGGGAATAGTCTAAATCTTCTAGATATTTTGAAATAAATTATTGTTAACTATAGCTGCCCTATTGTGCTATCAAATAATAGAAATCATTCCATCTATCTAACTGTACTGTTGTACCCATTCACCAAACCCTCTCTTCATCCTCCTCTTCCCCACTACCCTTCCTAGCCTCTGGTAACCACCATTCTATTCACTACCTCCATGAGATTAACTTTTTTAGCTTTCAAATATGAGTGAGAACATGTGATATTTGTCTTTCTGTGCCTGGCTTATTTCACTTAACATAATGTGAAGAGGTGTGTTTTTAAAGGTGAGGTTTAAAGAGTTTTATATCATTACTGTTGTTTAACTAGATTCCCTTTACATACCTTTGAAATTAAGCCCTAGGCAGCTCAATAATTTTGAATTTCAACACAGGTTTATAGTTAAGAAAATGTAATCTTCCTATTTATATACAGAATTGTTTCATCTGTTTTCTAACCATGCGGGTATCAAAATATGAAGGTAGATGTATCAGGTAGTTTGTGTTCAACACAGGACAGAGAAATCCTTCTCTGAGTGGAGGGAATTCACTGCTTACAGAATCTGTTGGAAAGGCTAGGGGAGTAAAGTCAGGGAGTGGCCCTTAAACTGTTAACTTTCAGAGAACATAGATGTGATCCAGAGGTTAGGAAACCATTGCCACCACCGCTGCTGCCACAGATGCTTCTCAGACTCTGGAAGCTGGTTCCCAGAAACTAGAATCCTAAGGTTGGGTGTTGATATTGCCCCAAAGCACTCACATCTCCATGACTGACTTTCAACAACAGGAAGATGACCCCTACTTCCGCCTTCCTTGTCTTTCCAAGTGCATATATTAGTGGAACTGAGTTTACATCCAGAACCATAGCTGCAAGGGAGTCTGGGAAATGTAGTTTTAGTTCTACCCCTCTCCACCTAGAAGGAGGATGGAATATAGATTGAATGACTAATCTATAATACCTGCCAAACTAGATTTGGTTGAAATCCTTGAACAACAAACACTACTTAGTTAAAATTGTTATAAAAGAAAAACAAATTAGAATCTCATGGAACCATTTCTGTTTTATTTCATGGACCATTTGAAATAGTAAGGACTTCTTGATGTCTGTTGTAATGGAACTTGACTAATAACAAGCCAAGGGATCTCACTGAGATGAACAGTTCTGTATTTGATTATGTCACTGTGTTAGTTCAGAAAAGGCTTCAAAGTCTCATTGCAGTAGGTTAATTCCAATGAGGAGAAAGCAAATGATGTTTTGACTTTCGTAATTACCCTTCTTGGCCCTTTTAGGAATTTAGATACCCAATTCATACATCATTCTTATTTTAGTATCTCTATGTAGGCCTCACTCTTTTCAGAAGATTCTTTTGTATTTCTGTCTTGGGTATCTTGGGAGTGGTTATAGTGGAGTTTTGTCAAAATTTTTGCTCTAGATTTTTTCATCCTCTCTCCTTCTGTCAAAACTCATTTTACTGACAGAGAAACTTTCTCCTGAGTTATCTAGAATCACATATGAAAAGAAAAAAGGGTCATAACTTTAATTTTCTGATTATCGATTGAAGTGCTATGTTCTAATAGAGGAAAGCTCACTTAAAAATTGATGAAGAAGGTTATGTGACAATGATTTGGTGCTTTCTGTCCTCTAGTATTTGAATGTTATATCAGGGTTTGCTGAGGCTGTCACAATTGCTTGATAGAGGATAGTATAATCCATGTTATTATTGGATATAGTTTGGAGGCCCTATGGAACATATATATTATGTATATATTAAGGCTTTAAGGACTCAGTGGATTTTAAACAAAATAAACACATTATAGCAACTAAATTATGTTATCTTTCCATTTTTTTTTAATAGTGAAACAATCATGTTTCTTCATGAAATATTTCATCAAGGACTAAAGGCAAGGATAGCAAACTGGCCCACTTTAATTTTAGGTAAGTGCCTTCTTTAAAGATGTAAGATTTTCTTTTAGAGTGGCCACAATTAGAGTAAAATAGCTCCAATATTATTCAGCCTAAACTGTTTGCATCACCCTGTTGACCTGTGAGCTTCTATACCCTGGGATTCTGTCTCCTTGCCTTTTGGGTACTTTGGGCCCTGCTTCAGTAGTTACCTTTTGACTCTTTCCCCTGGCCTGTCATAGTTAATTTGGGGCTGGAGTCAAGTGCTGCCTATGAGTGCATTCTACAAGATCATCATTCGGGCATCAGGGTTGCGGCTCCATGCATGTGTGACACCTGGTGCTGGGACCTACTCTTTGCCATTCCTGCCCAGTATAGGTAATTTACCAAGCAACAAGGGAAACAGCCATGTTTACTGTTTCTTTCCAGCTGATCTGTTTGATATTTTGCTCCCCATGCTGAACATTTATCAAGAATTTGTACGTAATCACCAATACAGCCTGCAAGTTCTCGCCAATTGTAAGCAAAACAGAGATTTTGACAAACTCTTAAAACAGTATGAAGCCAATCCAGCCTGTGAGGGGAGGATGCTGGAGACATTCTTGACCTATCCCATGTTTCAGGTAAGTCACTTGGGATGCATTTTGTAAGTCAGAGGTTCCAGCTCAATTTCACTGATACCTAGAGTGACCAGCGTGAGATGTGTAAGTGTGCCCTGGGAGGAATTATGGCACAGATGCATCGTCTGTTGTTGTCTTTAGCTTGACCCTGAGATAAACAAATATTGTGCCACACATTCTCTGTGTCTAATGGATATAAGAAAACCAGGCATTTTTGAAGCAAAGAATTCAAGAATGATTTTTTGAAACGCTGCACAATTTTCTCTTTACAGAAAGATTCCACACAGACCTCTTTCATGGAGTCTCCTCCTCCAGCATGTTTAAAAATATTATTTGGTTTACAGAAATAGGATTCTGTGCAAATGTTCCAGTTTATGCTAGTTGCATAAAAGATTCTTGGGGATGGAGTGGCTGCTGGGAAGGTTTCTGTTTTCCGGCCCATCCTCCCTTCCTGTCGTGGTTGCTGTTGAGTCTCCCTTGGCTGGAGCTCTGGAGAACAAAAGGAGGACCTCCCTGGTCACAGCGGCTGTGGAGACTTAGGAAACAGAAGGCACGGGTGGGACCTGAGGACTCTTGGCAACTAGTCAGGTGGCCGCAGGGTCTCCCCTTTTGGGACTAGAGCAACACAAGGGGTCAAGAACAGTTGCATTCTTTCCTGGATCTAGGGCTTTACTGTTAAGAGCCCGGAAGTGAGAACCAGGGAGGCCAAAATGTGCATTGAATCTCCTGTTCTTTTGAAAAGTGTCAATTCTGTTCTTTTGGAAGAGCATTGAGTGTTCCCATTGTGGAATTTAGGTGGCTTCTGGCCAGGCCTCCAAATTGTCATGTGGTAAACCAATTCTACTAATCATGTGTGTTATGGTTAGTATGGAGCGCTTTGTCCTCCTGAGCAGGCATCTCTGACCCTGGCTAATCCTTTCACAGCCTCACAAAGAAATGTGGCTGTGGTGCACGATTGTTTGCCTTGACGTTTGTCAGTCCCACTCGAAATCCTGGAAGTTGCCATAGAAGTTTAGTCAGATTTTTAACCAAAAGGATGCATTTAAAACCACTTAAGTATAGTGAAACTTTATAGGGTTTTTGTTTTTGTTTTCCTTTGGAACTGAATTGTTTGAACTCTTTGCCCCTCTGAGGAAATATTTCACAAGAAAGATTTCAGACTTTTAAAAAAACTGTCTACATAATTGGAATTTAAGATTTTATTTACAATGAAACATCTTATATAGTATAACATTCTTCTGAGATTCTATGTGAATTTTTGACAAATATCTCTAGGTTATGATTCAGTACCCCAAGTTGTATCTGTTCAGTAACCCCAAGTCAGTTGAATATACAAAGGTAGAGTCATGAAGACACATGGGGCATTCAGAGAGGAACCAGCTCCCTACCTGACAGCTCCCTGATGTCTTTCTTCATGCTATTTAATTCCCTCTTGGTGTGATTTTTTCAATATTTTGAAATTGAAGAACTGCACTTTCGCTGTAGATGAGGTGTCCAAATACAGCAAATGTAGGGCCTTGGAAAGGTCTTTGGATTTCTTTAAAATGCTGGGATACTTGCCCACCGCCCTGCCCTTCCTCTCCTGAAGACTAAGCCTGGTAGCAATGACTGAGCATTTTGATTGACCCCAGGGAATTTTTATAATGTCATAAAAAGAACACTGGACTGGGAATCTTTAGGAGACCTGATGTCTCACTCATAGCATTGGGGGAAATAATTGAACTAAACTAAATAGCTATTTTATAATCTGTAAATTGAGGCAGCTGAGCTCTAGTTATCTCCAGACTCTAGCTCTCTGATGTGGTGATCCTAGGGTAACTACACCGGTTCTGATGTTTTGGGTTGGGTAACTATGTGGTGTTACAAGGAGCTTGGTGGTAGTCTAGGAGCCCCCTCCCCAAGGATGTGGTAACTTCAAACCTTAGAATGTTGGGTCAGATATTGAGGCTTTCTGGCTTTTGCCAGACAAGTCTAACCAGAGCTCTGGAAGAAGCCTCAAAGAATTTAGCCAGAATTGTCCAACTGCAAAAAATGAGCAAACTGAAAGAACATGGGATTGTCTTTGTTTGCTTCCCCATAAGTATTTTGAATAGGAGACATCATTAGAGTTCTCTGCCCAAGGCCCTCATGCTCCTTGGTGTTTCCCTTCTGTCTTCTTTACTTGATGCCTCGCTCTTCTGCCTTCTCTCTAGAAATAACCCTAGAAAACACTTGGGGGAAATTGCCTTTTCTAGAAGCTGAAGCTGAGAGGTTTTTGCTTACTAAGCTCACTCTCTCCTTCTTGTTCCCTTGTGGTTCTTTCACTAATAAAGTGAAATAGTCATGGAGGTGTTTGAATCCCTTGGAGGGTCCGGTTGTATCTGCTTCTCTCTGTATTAGCAGTGGTACTTCTCTGTGTCTGCCTTGCTCCCTTGTAAGGCTGGACACCTCAGGATGAGGCTAGGGTTCTCACTTTTTTTTTTGTTGGAAGCCAACAATGGAAGAGGTGACCCTAGTTTATACTGCCAAGAGACCTCTGTCCAAACTTTCTTGAGCCTAGATATGGAGGCAGAAGTTAGTGTAGGGGCAGAGAGAAGAGGAGAGGCAATTGGAAGCCTTTAGCTTGTATGTGTAGAAGAGGAGAGAAGGTGATTGTCTTCCTCCTTCTGGGCCCTTTTTTGAGTTAGTCAGTTGCTGCTGTTATCGAACTATGTTGAACTATGGAAACATGGAGAAATTGTAGAATTTGGATGATGCAGTAAAATTATCCCCAGTTGAACTATCACAACAGTAAGTCCAAGTATTACCAAGAAATTTGTTATGGAAAATAATGTTGTCATTAACATAATTTTTATTTATTAAAGACAGTGGCTTGGCTGGTACCACTTAAATTGGCTTCAGCTGCTCATGTATTTATTTGGATATGTATGTGTTGAAAGTCCATTGGTAAGCCGATCGTGAAATCTGCTCCTGACAAGAACAGCAGTGTTAGATGTTCTCCAGAAAGTAGCTACTTGCTATTCTATCCACTTATTTACTGTAATTGGAAAGCAAGCTAATTAATGTCTATAAAGTGACAAGTATTTGTTCCATAATTGAAAGCAGAATTATGATTCATTTAGACAGTTCCTATGATTCTTGGTTTTGGGGGAAGAGATTTATAATCAGCCCTTGAAGATACAAATGAGCCCTTTGGAGAGCTGACCACTTCTCTGCAGAACTTAGTTTTCCTGCTTTTTGGAAGTTTCAGTGCTTGTTTCTTCTTTCACCATAAAGTGGAAAGGGCCAGAGACTGAATTCAAATCCATCTACCTGAATCTTAGCCAGGGAGCACTTTAAAAGAAATTTAAGTAATGAGGAAGGATCATGAGAGTATTGACCAAACTCAGTTTTGTGGATTTTCAGTGCATTATAAGTACTCAAGCTTTCCTACATCTGTCCCCTTCACTATGAAAAATTGAGGACATTAGCTATTGATTGCCTTGATTTTCTTGGGGAACTACTAAATAGAGGCATACTTTTATCAGTCATGCAATTACGCCAACGAAAAGGATATTTGAAAGCACTCTTATCCCAGAAGTCTTCATCAAGTGGGACAACCCTAAGGGCTGTATTAGTGAGAAATTCATGGCAGGAGCAGAAAATCTCCTCCATATATCCTATGAAGGGAGGGTTCTCCTGTGTCCCAGCCTCCCACGATGAAGGGGGCCTATTTGTGCTTCCTGAAATCTTAATGTGATGACATTCCTTAGGGCACGATTCCAGAGCTGAAGTTCAATGTCTGTGCTAATGGTGGCTGTGTCTATGCATAGTGTGTAAATGGAGACACTCAATAAATATTGGTAAGCAGCCCAGTGAAGGCCACCACTTGCACAAGAGCCAAAGCAGATCCCTAGGTAAGGCCACCGACCCTTCAGGACAGAATGGAAGAAACCGCACACAGGGCCCTGGAAAGCCGTTTTAGTTTCTTCATTCTGAAAGGTCCTTCCAAGTGCTGAGTGAGACCTCAGTCCCCGCAGACGAGAGCTCCCAGGGTGAGCTCTGAGAGAAGGCAGTGCACTGGTCAGAGCTGGGCTTATAGTTGACACTGCCCTTTACTGTGAGGCCACCAATGGGGCAAGTTTGGGCAAGTTACCAAACTTCTTCCCACTTTAGTTCTCTATCTATAAAATCCTAAAACTTCTTCCCATTTTAGTTCTCTGTCTATAAGATGGAAACATAATCCTTATGATGTTGGAGGACTAGACACATTGGCAAAGCCTGGAGCACCCGGTCTAACCCCCCAGTGGGCAGTGTTGTGGTAGATGTTCATGCATGTTATTGTTCAAATTAAGCCCACAATAAATATGTTGTGTCACTACAAATTAAGTTCAATCTCTACCATGGTTTATTAAGATCTTCCTCTGGTTGGTGGAGTTTCTGTCTTTGACAGAATTCAGATAGTCTGTTAATAAACAAAAGTACAAATAAATAACCTAATTAAACAATAATTTTTACTGCAAGGAGATGAATTGAGATGAAGTAGAAACAGAAAGTAATAAAGGTGAACATGTCTTCTCTCAAGTTTTAATTCTTAGAGAGAATAGTGCAGTGGGATTGTTGATTTAAAAACATTGCAAATGGACTCATATATCTAAAATACAGACTCAAGTGACTTGATGATAGCTGTGTCTGTTTCCCTCTGAACCAGTTTTCAAAAACTATGATCAAAAGTGTATGATTATGTAAAAAAAAAATTAAACAACCATCTCTTTGTACCATAACATTTCAATAATTTCCACCTTTCCATGTATTCTTGGTGAAGTCTTTTTTTGGTGTGCATGAAGTGTGAAGTGTAGTACATTTTATTTGTATTTCTTTTTTTAAAAAATGTGTAAAACAGTCAAAAGTGGGAGAGTAGAGACAAGCTGCCTGAAGCAATGATGGCCCTGTGGAGCATGTGCCCTGCACCCACCCTGACGTCTTGCTCACACTGGCCTCTGTTTGCATCTAGATCCCCAGATATATCATCACACTCCATGAGCTCCTCGCTCACACACCCCATGAGCATGTGGAAAGGAAAAGCCTGGAGTTTGCCAAATCAAAGCTAGAGGAACTGTCCAGGTACGCCAAGAACTTATAATAAAGGCTTGGGAGAGGAAAGCAGCAAGTTAGTCTCTTGCAGAAACCTCCTGTATATGTTCCAAGGAAGAAGCAGCAGAACAAATCCAGCTTCTCAGATTCACCTCAAAGTTAAATACTAGCTTGTGAGGCGATACTGAATCATCATTCACATTCATTTGAACCAAGAAAAATACATATCTTGGAAACTGTTCTTATAGCATATGAATTTATGTAATTCAGATTAGGTGTATTTTGGTTTAAGTTTGGAAATGTTCATGTTTCTTTCAGCATTAAAAAAAAAAAAAAATGATAGCCAGGTGTGGTGGCATGCACCTGTAGTCCCAGCTACTCGGGAGGCTTAGACAAGGGTGCAAGGGGTGATGATTACTTGAGCCCAGGAGTTTGAGACCAGCCTGGGCAACATAGCGAGACCCTGTCTCAACAACAAAAGACTCTCAGTTGCATTTTGTATTCATATTTGGCAAGAATTTAGAGAAGGTACAGTTTGCATTTCTCAGTGACTTTTCATTGTTACAAGCACTTATTTTTGCTTGTGTTACTTTAGCTTATATGGGATAAATGGTCTAAAGGTCTCTTATTTAGACTGCCTCCAAGAAATGACCCCCTAATTTCAATGACGGGATCTGGCCACAAAATGACATGTTGCTTTCCTGTTGCACTTAGAAGCAGACATGCCCAGGATGCTCGTAATTGCTGACCCATTTACTGTTTAGAATCATGAGGCACATTGGTGTTGCTTTGGGTTATGGCCTGTTGAAGCCTGGACAGATCCAGTCTATTTCCCCCAAAGCCCGGGTTCAGTCAATACAAGCTTGAAACCGAGCTTCTCAGATGGAGCTCTTCTTTGCCTACATGCTAGGGCAACAGAAAATCTCTTACTGTGATCCTGTCTGTGTTGTGTCACAGAGTAATGCACGATGAAGTCAGCGACACTGAAAACATAAGGAAAAACCTTGCCATCGAAAGAATGATCGTGGAGGGCTGTGACATCTTGCTGGACACCAGCCAAACGTTCATCCGCCAAGGTAAGTCCTTGTGAAATGGACCCGCGACCGGATGCGCTGTGCGGCTGTCACATGATCTCAGCGCACCCCGGAAGGCGTTCTGAGCAGGCGTGACGGGTGCGGTTCCCGCAGGACCCCCCACGGCCTTCGCCGAGGCGGTGGTTGAGGCCCACCTTTGTGCTGTTTCTTTCCAGGGACCATGAAAAACAGCAACACAATCATAGTAAAGCACGAGTGGGGCAGGCAGTTACATTCTGACTGGACGCTCCTCCTCAGCGGCCCGGACATTCTCTGCAGCTCCAAGGAGGACCGGTCGGCCTGGCCCACGGCCGTGGCAGTGCCAAGTGCTGACGATACCCAGGCCAAGGCTCAGGAGAAACTTGCGTTACTCAAAGCCCTTTCACATAAGACTGGGGACCATGTCCGAAGTGAAAACAGCTGTCTCTTGTTCCCATTTTTCATCAGCACTTCCGGATCCGCTCCACACGATATAATTTGATTCAACTGGTAACTCCCGTTGCCAGACGAAATGTCTTTGATGGACCCTTGCCACGCTTTGGTAATACAGGAGCTGTCGTGTTTGCGGAGTGTGCTTTGGGGGCATCACTCGATAAATTAAGCTTTTGAAGAGTTGAAGATATTTGTGCCGGAAACTGTGGAGAAGCAACAGCCTGACAGTGCATATTTCTCCTCGGCTGTTATTTCAAAATGCAAGACGTAAACCACATCCCAAGTTATTTTTTTAGTGCTTAGGTCCTCTGGGGGAGGGGAGAATGCCTCAGGCAGTTGATTTGAGACAATATATTGCACACATTTATAATTTTGAATTTGGTGAGAAGTGGACCATAAATTTGGAACTCAATCGTTAATGTAGTTTCTGTTTATAATGTGCCAATATCATCTGAAGATATTTGTGTTGCCATTGCCTACCATAATGTACTGCTTAAAATCTCCTTTTACTCCTCAAGAACAAGACAATGTTTTGTGCACATTAATTTTTTGCACAGACTACTTTAAAAGTTTAATGCATGCCATTCTATTTTGCATTATTTATTTACAAGGAGAAACCACATATATGTTAAAGTTTGGGAGTATATTTTAGGAAATTATTCCTTTTCTCATTTTTGGCTTTAGATATTCTTTTTTCTTTAAATAAGGGTGGAATACAATGCTAGCAACATCAGGCCCTTGTAATGCCTCCTCTATTCCTCTGCACAGACTGTGTCCCCACATTGGCTTCCTGCCTGCCAGCCTCTGTGCCTTTACTTGTGCTGTCCCCAGCCTGGGGGCTGGGAGTGTCCTTATCCATCTCTTTTGTGCCTGTTGAAGGTCTGCTTGTCCCACCAGGCTCAGATCAGATACCCCGAAGGAGCCTTTTATAATTTCCTCTTCTTCCTCCTCCCCTCTCCTCCAGTTAGAATGGATTTCCCTTCCGCTTGTTTCCAAGGCACTTTACCCCTGGTGCTTGTATTTCATCCTCTTGTGTAGAGGTACTTGCTTGTGTGCCTCTCTGTCCTGGTTGCTGTCAACTCTGAAGGGCAGCGCTTAGGAATTCTCTCTGCCTTGCCTTGTCTAGTATGATGTTTTCTGTTACAGGTACCTGGAAAATGGGCATTGAATTAAATTATTTATTGAATTGCAATTATGACTGTAAAGTGTTTTATGTTGTATTTTTCTTGTATGGGAGTTCGCTGAAAATGTCTACTAATTGACTTGTGCTTGATAGTATGTGAGAATGGAGACAAAAGTTTCTATAGCGTACAATTTCTTAAAGGATTTTTGATTGGGAAGTATTATTACCCATAAACATTTACTATATTGCTAAAAAAATGTAAACTTTTTTAGGTCCGAGCTTGAAAAAACCTTCAATAATGAAAAATGCTGGAAGGTCAAATATTGGATGTCATTTTTTTTCATTGCAATTGGAGAGAAAACAATCATGGACAATTTCTCCCTTTGTTCATGCCCATATGTTATTAATTCCTTGTTATGTACTGCATGTTTAAGGCACTTCTGTCAGCTATGAATATTTCTGGTATTATTGTGTTGATGTCAATATAATGATTTGCCTTTTAGCAGTATTTTTCTGCATGCGTGCTTTGGTTAGTTGTTTAAGAGTTATACAGTAAAGCTGGTTTCTAAAATTCAGACCTTAATCTGAAATTAGGAAGTAATACAATCACAGACAATTTGGAAAGTTTGCATTGTTTGCTTTGGTTACTCCTATTATCACTTTTACATAACACCCTTAACGACTTTAAGACCCATTGAGGTGTTTTTAAAAATTATTATTTAAAAAAAATTTTGAGGGATTCTTATTTTCTATGAAATGGTCTACAATTTATCTCTAAAGGTGTGCTAATATTTGTGTTAATTACTTTTAGGGTTGATATGTGGTCTATTTCTGTGTGTGTGTGTGCGCGCATGTGTGCATGAGGTTTCCACCTGATGTGAATTTTTATTCATAGGAACTAGAAAAAATACGTCATCCAGATCATCTGAAAGGTCACCTTAGAATAAGGGCATCAGCAGCTCTTGAATGTTTTCTGATGGGGATTTAGTGATTGAAATAATGAAAGTTTTATTGTAAATGGTTTCCAATTATTAGTCTGATGGATAGGATACAGAAGACTATATTATAGTAATGGGCTGATATTATCATTGTTTTCTAAAATCTATTAACAGTTTGTTGAATAAATATGTGAGTGTCTGAGGCAATGATAGGAAAACAGTCGAGCTGCATCACTGGAGATCAAATCCTGTCTCCCCTACTTCCTTGCTGTGTGATATTGGGCAATTTACTTAACTTCTCTCTGCCTCAGTTTCTTCTCCTTAAATTGGAGTTAATAGTAGTAGCTATCTTTTAGGATTGTTGTAAAAATGAGCTAATGCTCACAAAAGCACCTAGACTAGGACCTGCAAGATTATGATAAACTTTAAAAGCCAAGATCCAAATTTTGGAATGACTTCCTATTTTCAATAACATGAAATATATATGAATGTTTAGTAGAAGATAAAGGCACTCTAAGTTGACGTTTTGTATAAAATCTATTATGCATTGTGAACAGTGTTTTGTGGAAATGTAAATCAGGAAAATGAAATATAGGTGACTGAATACAGGACTAAGTGCCTTGAGAATAAGACATGGACATTTCTGGTATTTTAATCATTCCTAGACTCTAAGGCATGTGCTTTCAATGTACCAGTGTTCTCTGAAATTGTAACCTGGGGTCTAGAGACAGTTATATCTTCCCAAATGCCTAACCCAATAAGCTGGAAATGGCTCTTCATTCTTTTTCATTACTCAGTAGAATTCAGAATAAGGGGCATAGTCTTGAATACCATTCTGTGGGAATGAAGTGATTGAAATAACAAAAATTTTGTTGGAAGTTGACCCCAATTATTAGACAGACTGATGACCAGGATTCGAAGAATCATGCTATAGCAATGATCTGATGAATCATTAAATGAATACTAAGTATTTCTCTAATTTATATTAGCTAGCAAGGAATCCTTTCTTCATATCTCATAGCTATGTTGAAACATCATGTCAAATGCAAGAGAAAATGTGAAAAAATCCACTGAAAATGCTTTTTCCAAATACGATTATTTCACAAACCATAGTGTTGCAATTTCTTACTTTTAATTCAGGTGTATACATTTCTGTATGTACCTAATGTACACAGTCTCCTATGTCTCCCTCCTACTTGGATATGAGGTAAACAATTATAGATTAAGCATATTAGTGTATGGTTGCCAAGGAACCATTTATTTTTTTTTGTCTCACAGCTGAAATCCACAGTAATTGCTAATATATGAGCTAACAGTATATTCTCTAATTTCTTTCTAAATTGTATTTATTTTTATGTACTCTATAATTTCTGACATAGAAAATCACTAAATTGCTAGAAGCATTTACTAACGAACACATTATTATTGTTTTCACAGCTTGCTTATAGCCTTTCTGAAAATGACTCCCAAACCTATTTGTCCACCAAGCTTATTTGTCCAAGCCTCAGTCTTTCACTCAGCCCTAACTCATGGACCTGATGACTCATGGCCCCCATGGCAGAGCTAGAACTTACTCTCTTCCCATCTGTCTTCTTTCTGAGTCTTATATTTTATGTGGCCGAATCCTCTGGCTACATCACTCACTTCTCACTTAGGCATGACCTTAGGCAATCTGCTTAACCTCAGACCTCAGTTTCCCCATCTGTGAAATGGGAGGCATTGAATCACGTCCTCTGCAAGGCCTCTGGCTTTGATTGCATCCTGAGCCCCATGAGCAGAGCCTTCTGCTGCTATGACTTGCTCATAGACTTCCCTAACTTCGGCCTCCTGCTTTCCCCTGCCTCCAGTACTTTATGTCATTCCTTGCTGCCTGGGCTACCAGCCAGTTTATTCCCACCCACCTCACCTCCTTCATTCACTCTCCTCTTACCCATCCCTTTGTAGGAGTCAAGCCGTCTCCTGGCCCATTGTTCCCCAGTCCCACACCTCACCCAGGACTGCTTCCTTGCTATTCTTTAGGCCCAAAATAGCTGCCTACTCTGTGTCTGTCAAGCATCCCACTGCAGCAGTCACCAAAATAGACAGTGTGAGATCCAGGCGTGGAAACTTGGGTCTCTTGCCACCCTGTACACCTTTCAATCTCTGTTAAAAAGTAGATGCAATTTGCAACATTCATATGTTAATATGAACATTTTGTGACTCAATCATAGTTCTACCAACTTATGTATATATATTATTTATATGAAGAACTTTAGTGGTGTTTTTCTCCTTATTGAAATAATTTGTGCTCATTAAAAAAAATCAGGAAACTAGAAAAATGTATGAAGAGGAAAATAAGGTTGTCTAGAATCTCATCTCTTAGTGATGACTGCTGTTAATGTTCAAGGGTTGGATATGCACTTAATGATTCTTCTGAGGGTAATATGAGCCTGTGTAAGGCTGCATTTGGGGTAGGTGGTAGGTTAAATAAATGTAAGAAATATGATTATCTCAGGGCACTTCAGAAGTCAGAATCAAGAGGTTTGCAAGAATCTTTGCTAGTACTTTTTGGTTTGATATTTAACTTAGATTGGAATTTTGTTTTGGGGTATGGGGAGGTCGCTATGAGGGTGAAATCTAGAAATAATCAAAGGCAATGTTGGTATTATAAAGTCTGTGTATAGCTTCTTACATTAAATGGAAGGTAGTTTTGCTCATAGTAGTATACTGGGTATAGATTTTATGTGGTTTATTTTCTGTTTAGATTCTACAAATAATTTTTATCACACATAATTTAAATGTAACTTGAAATAGGTGTCCTTTAAAAATAGTTCTTAGCTAAATTTCCCTGAATTATATAATTTATATATTTTTATAATATACATGTACATTCTATTTTTAAAATTCAAGGTAAACTATATTAATATGCTATTTATCTACCTTCTGTGCTTCAGGAAGAATGCATTGCATTTGCTTTTTGTTATGTTATTATATTACTCTATATAATTATGTAATATGTATGTTATTATTAAACACATAAATTGATTGGGTCAGATCACTAAGGACAGATAGCAGAAGTGCCTCATTCTTTGAATTCAATTTTGCCTTCTTTCAAACTTATTTTCCAGTTTATGGATGAAGAATCAAGTCTACAGTGTTTCACAAAAATATTAGGAACAGTTCAGCCCTTAAAATACAATGCATTGTTTCTTCTGCTCAGACTGGAAGAGAGTTACTTGTTCTGATGATGTGTCACATAAAATCAATCCCTGGTATTTTGGGAAACAGGTCTTAGTGTTTATTGCCATGGACATGGTCCTCACTTGACAGAATTTTAATTGCTGTGTATTCTTCATTTTTGTAATCACCAGGTTCTCTTATTCAAGTACCTTCCGTTGAGAGGGGGAAGCTTAGTAAAGTTCGCCTGGGTTCGTTGTCTTTGAAAAAGGAAGGAGAGAGACAATGCTTCTTATTTACAAAACACTTTTTAATATGCACAAGAAGTTCAGGAGGGAAGCTGCATCTGCTCAAGGTACTGATTTTCCATAACTGTTCCACTGATCTTCCAAGCACTTACAAGGTATTGAAGTTAACTCACTTGTGACTTTCCCGTGCTTGGTATTATCATAAAACAGATTGTCATGATTGCATAACGAGTGAGGTAATGTGCATTTACCAACTCTGCCATTTAATTCATTTTCATTTGAATTCAGAGTAATAGAAATGTATTTTAAGTATGCATCACCATGAAGAAATACAATTTAAATCATAACCTGGACAAAATGATATACTATACTGTATCTGTATAATCATATACAAAGTTGTATACTAGTTGACAACTACTGAGCTACAAAAATCTTGTCAAATCGCTACAATATACCAATGCAATATTTGCTAAATGCTATTTTATCTTGCTCTGTACTAGGAGTCAGCAAACTATGGCCCATGGCTTAGAGCCTGTTTTTGTTAATAAAATTTTTTGTTTTGTTTTGTTTTGTTGAGATAGGGTCTCACTCTGTTGCCCAGGCTGGAGTGCAGCGGCATGATCATAGCTCACTGCAGCCTCGAACTCCTAGGCTCAAGCAGTCCTCCTGCCTCAGCTTCCTAAGCTGCTGGGACCACAGACATGTACTGCCATGCCCATCTAATCTTTGAAAAAATTTTCATAGAGACAATGTCTTGCTATGTTGCTATGACTCCTGGCGTCAAGTGATCCTCCTGCCTTGGCCTCCCAAAGTGCTAGAATTCCAAGTGTGAGCCACTGTGCCTGGCCTGTTAATAAAGTTTTATTGGAACTCAGCCACGCTCATGTCTTTGTGTCTGTGACTGCTTTTATGCTAAAGTGGCAGATCTGAGTAGTTGTGACAGAGATCATATGACTTGCAGAGCCTAAAATATTTACTATCTGACCCGTTACGGAAAAAGTTTGCCTATCTATACCCTTTTTTATTATTGCTTACAAATATTATTCAACACCATGATGACAGCTTTCTACTGCTTCAGCCGCATCCTGGTTGGTGAGTTCAGCCCTTTGCTAAGCTGCATTACTCTCTAAAGCCACTGTGGTGCCATCTAAGTCCCCCATCAGCTGACTTGCTAAATTGTATAAACAACTGAGTGGGAGTGGGTTGAAAAGGAAGAATTTTACTGAAGTTAAATGAGTTCACTTCCTTTTGCACATCTAAGCTTAATTTTGGACTCTATGAAAAATTATTTATGATGCAGAATTGCTATGCTTTCTTCTATGGCAACTTGAATATAGTGTTTACAAATCAGAGCTTCCCAGTCTACACAAGACCTTCAGTGTCTTAATGAAAAATTGGTTTGTTTCCAGACAGGTGGGGTTCTGTCTCTAATAGACTGCACATTGATTGAGGAGCCAGATGCAAGCGATGATGACTGTAAGTCACGTTTGATCACTTAGGATTCTATTAGAATTAGAGGTGGGAGAGAGGCTGAGGACAAACTCCCTAAAGTCATTTATGTATGAACCATTTAGCCCATGGGCCTTGTTAAACCATCTTTGGGAATTCACATTTTACTGAATTTGTTTTGTGATAGTGACTATTAAGTGGCAGATAGAGAAGAAAGAAGAGTTGAATTAGAGTGTTGGAATTCTATAAATCATGGGAATTAAAAAAAAAAAAAAAAAACAACTATGAAATCAGAAGGAAATCAGGATTGTAGTCTCAAGTAACCTACTGACCTCAGCTTCTTCATCTGCTTATGAGCTTAATAAAGCCCTCTTCATGCCTGAGAAGTACGATATTGCTGAAATGAGAGTCCCGATTTGAGTGCAAATGGATTGTATAAATAGAATGATGTGAAGGCAGTTATCACTCTTTTTTTTTTTTTTTTTTTCTTGTATTCTCATCTAATTGTTTGACTTACATGTGTTCAAGCTAAAGGTTCTGGGCAAGTGTTTGGGCACCTGGATTTTAAAATAGTGGTGGAGCCTCCCGACGCTGCCGCCTTCACTGTTGTCTTGTTAGCACCCTCACGCCAGGAGAAAGCTGCCTGGATGAGTGACATCAGTCAGGTAAGCAAGTGGCTTTTGCCAAATTTTTGTTTTTTAAATTTCACAACTTAAACTTTTGGGGATATTTTTTAGAGGTCTTTTATTTTTATTAAAAAATTACACTCATTGCTATGGTCACTGCCATAATCACTATGTATCTTGATAAGCTGTGATCATTATCGTTGTTGTTTGTTCTTCTTCTTAAGGTTAAAATTTGCCTGAAATGTGGTAATTGGATTTTAGTTCCTGGGCATTTTACACCAGTTGCAAATATAATCAATTGTGTTGAACAGTATTGTTATAGTAATTTATAGTAATAAATTCTCTAATGGCTCCACTCGATATTTTGCTTATTTGTTTCTGAAGCAGAATAATGGTGAAAGATACCAAAACAGCCAACAAGGGCTATGGCAGGAAATCATGAATTAAAGAATCAAAAGAGACACCATCTCTAGTATGAAACCTGAAAATGAGCTCCTGTAATTCATATATTTAAAAATTAGGGAACAGAATTGTTTACCTTTCCTTGATCAGCAGCGCCCAGTTAGGGAATTGTTCCATTTATTTAGGAAATAATATGATTTAGAATATGCCAAAACTAGTCATGACTGAACTTGGGCATTCTTATTCAAGCTCCATATGAATTTTCGCTTTGTAGGGGAAAAGTGTTGCTATGTAAGAAAAATCTTTTTTAAGGACTTGATAATTATTTTCAAAGTTGTTAACTCAGAGAAACCGGGGCACATGGAAAAGATATATATTGTAGTTTTCATACTTTTTTTGGGAAAAGCTCATAGTAATTTATATGTAAGACTTAAGTGGAAACATGAATTCTATCATAGTTCTTCGGACTTAGTTCTTTTTTTTTTTTGAGTGACTGAAAATTGAGGTGAAATAGAAAATGAATGTCAATAGTAATCATTTTTATCTGTCAAAGTAGTTTTACAGACTTAATCTCATTTGACGCTTACAATAGTATTCTGAAGGTAAGCAGAGAGAAATTAGTCCCATTTCACAGGTGAGAAAACTGAGGTCTGCAAATTTAAGCATTTGTCAAAAGCTGCTCAGCTGCATTGAGTCAGAATGTAAACCTAATCTGGGTCTTTTTTTTCTGTTTAGCACTCTAAACATCCTCTACAAGAGTGCCTTATGCTGGACTTTTACTTATATACCCTCAGGATGGCTTCGATGGCAAATAAATAGCTAGAAGAGAAGCCATTTCTTTTCTAGGAAATGGAAATATGGGATCTTCCATTTTTGTGGAATTGCATCCTTGTGGTGATTTATTAGCTCTATTCTATATCAATTAATAGCATATTAAGTTTCTCCCTATTTGTACCACATCTCTTACTTTATGAAACTCTGGATCATTCACTGACTCTACGAACATTTATTGAGGAATCACCATGTGGTGTCAGGTATTGTGCAGGTACCAGGAATATGACTGTGGTTCTTGCTCTCAGGGAGAATAGGCAGGCTCATAGGGAGCAAAAGGAAGGAAACAGCTAAATGCAACAAAATTGTGTGCGTGTTATGAAGCCAAGATATGTAGGAAGAATGAGGAGAATAGGAGTAGGCAAAGGTGTTTTTCCACCTGCTTCTGCCTTCTACCTTATGATATAATTGGGGCCCCTAAGATATAGACTTGATGGAAGCTCAGGTGACCTTCCTTAGCATGACTGGGGAGGCATTGTTAAGAGAGAAAGATGCTTGGAGTGTGTGAATGATTCTGTGCCTGATCCTTTAAAGAAAGGCACCCAGTGCTTTGCCTGTCACTAGCAAAGGTCTAAGTGAGTCTTTCCCTCTGCTTAGACGTTAAGGTAGAAATATACAACTTCCTCCTTATTTCATCAAGATGCTATGGCTATTATGTTGCTTAGCAAAAAAATTGTATTAGATTATATCTTCAATGGAAGGAGGCTAACCAAAAGTTCTTTTTTTTTTTTTTTTTTTTTTTTTTTTTTTTTTTTTTTTTTTTTTTTGAGATCGAGTCTCGCTCTGTCGCCCAAGCTGAAGTGCAGTGGTGCCATCTTGGCTAACTGCAAACTCCACCTCTCCCAGGTTCAACTGATTCTCCTGCCTCAGCTTCCCGAGTAGCTGGGATTACAGGTGTGCACCACCACACCTAGCTAATTTTGTATTTTTAGTAGAGACGGGGGTTTCACCATGTTGGTCAGGGTGGTCTCAAACTTCTGATCTCAGGTGATCCGCCTGCCTTGGCCTCCCAAAGTGCTGGGATTACAGGCGTGAGCCACTGTGCCTGGCCAAGTTATATCTTTTTTAGTGATGGGGATACCATCACACGAGATGACTATGGCCGACAGAGTCTTGGCATTGTGTGGCTTTGGCACTTGTGGTTTCATTCATTCAACAAATATATTTATGCAGTGCTATATGCCTGGCCTGGCACTGTTCTAGAGATTTTTGACATATCATGAAGAAAAGAGACAACCACAACAAAATTTTCTGTTCTTTTGTTTTTTTTTCTTTTTAGAGACAGGGTTTCACCATGTTGACCAAGCTGGCCTTGAACTCTTTTTTTTTCTTTCTTTCTTTCTTTCTTTCTTTTTTTTAAAATTATACTTTAAGTTCTAGAGTACATGTGCACAACGTGCAGGTTTGTTACATATGTATACATGTGCCATCACAACAAAATTTTCTTAACCTTTTGTAACTTCCATTCTAACATGGGGAAGACCAAAAATAAATGATAAGGGTAATAACTAAGTATATACTATTTCATATTAGAAGGTAACAGGGCAAGGTAAGAAGGATTGGGCTGCTGAAGGTGGGTGGGTTGGTAGAGTTTCTAAATGGTGGTCACCTCATTCTGAAGGAGACTTTTAAACAAAGGCTGTAGGAGGTGATGGAGATACCATGTGAATATGTGATGCCATGTGAGAGGAAACAGCAATTGCAAAGACTGTAAAGTAGGAGGAGGCTGCATGTTTCAAGGAATACCATGAAAGGCAGTGTGGCTGGAGTAGGGTATGTGAGAGGGAGAATAGAAAAGAAAAAGAAAGTCACCGAGGTAACGGGCCAGATCAAGAATGCCTTTCTACACCAATGAAAGGGGCTTTGGCTTATACTCAGTCAGATGAAAGCTATTAAAGGATTTCAGCAAAGGAATGCCATGAACTGTCTTCGGTTTGGAAAGGATTGCTGTGGCTGCTGTGGTGAGGATGGGCTGAGGGCAGAGGGCAGGAGTGGAAGCAGGGAGGTGAGTGAGCAGGCTGCTGCAATAGTCCAGGCAAGAGATGTTGAGAGCTCAGGCCAGCATGGCAGGAATGGAGATGGAGATTAGGGTTCTGAGTCTGGATTCATTTTGAAGGTAGAACCAGCAGAGTTTTATTGTGGATTAGAGTTGGGATGTGAGAGAAAAAGGGTGAAGGATGACTTCAGAGGTTTTGGCCTGAGCAACTGGAAGGATGGAGTTGTCATTACCTGAGATGGAGAAATCTGCTGGGAAAAGAGATTTGGAGGTGAAAAGCAGAAATTTACTTTTGAATGTACTGAGTCTCAGAAGTCTGCTAGACATTTGAGTGGAGTTCATAAATAAGCAGTGGGATATAGAAGTCCAGCATTTAGAGGGAGGTCTGGGTGGAAGATACTACATCATTTGGGTGGTATTTAAGGCTGTGAGACTGTTGAGATCACCAAGGGAATATGCGTAGGTAGAAGTAAGAGGGCTGCAGACTGAGAAAGGGGTCAGGTCAGGGAGAATAGTGAAGAGCACCAAGAAGGAACCACCAGTGCAGCTGGAGGACAGCCAAGAGGATATGGTGTCTTAGCAGCTGAGTGAAGAAAATGTGTCAAGGAGGAGGGAGTGGTCACATGTCAACTGCTGCCAAAGGCTGAGTGAAGTAGTGATTGTTCTAGTATACTTAGTGATTTTGCTGGTGTGGGGTTTGAATGGTAGGTGGGTAGGTGGTAGAGACAGAGTGCTGTGCTCTTGACTGAGCCTAGTCTGCTGCCCAGAAGCCTATATCTCAGCTGGCTTCATTCCCTGCTTCAAGCATCTTCCTTTTATAGGAGAAGTTACATATCCATTCATAGAATTAGTCTCTCAAGTATATTTCTGGACATATTCATTATTAATAAGATAAGCTTACTGAATGCTTGAAATGTCCTATTTAATATTTTATTGTGTATATGTGAAAATATGGACACAAAAATGAACTAGAAATATTCCCAACACCCAACACACTAAAATGTTTATCAAAATAGCTTCCACAGATAACCTATATTAGAATTATGTGAGGACTGTTTTAAATGCAGATTCCTTAACCCACATTCCAGATGCCATTCTAAACTCCATAAGCTCCATAGATCACTGTGCACAATTAAAGAACCTCTGTCCTGAAGAATGAACTGTTTGCATCTCTAAAGTCTCCACAGTCTTGCTGTATAGAAATAATTGTACAGTTTGCGTCTCAGTGTATACATACATCATGTTTGCTTTTTACCTCATTTACTTCTTTCTATATTCCTGTAAACTCTTCATATTCATATTGGCTATCTATTATTCATCTGCATTATATTAAATATATTCAACTGCATCAATTTACTGCTTTTATAGCTTCTTCTGAACAATTGAGCATTGAGTATATGAGCTGTTTCCAAGTTTGAGGATTAATATATAATGAGGTGCTAAACATCTTTGTGTGGGAGTTTTTCCTTTCTTTTAAAGTCCCTTGTTGGTGTGTAGTTAGAGTATAAGGCTGGTGTAAAAAGCCTGATCACTCTCCTTATTTCATGATTCCTGGTGTGACAGACTGCCACAATTCCTTCAAGAAATACGTAAGTTATAATTTTACTACATCATCAACAAGGTACCTATGTAATTGTCTTCTAAGTCTTGCCAATGTTGAATTTGTCACATTTATCACATTTTTCTATTTAATGGAAACGTGTTTTTGCTTTCTAGTGGTTTTAATTTACATTTCTGTAATTATCAACGAGATTCACATTTTCTACTATTTCTTTTTATACTAGATAGTAATTCACTGGCACTACCCTTATAGACTAGGGAAGTGAACATTTTCTTTCTATTTAGATTATGAATATATATGTTCTCCATTATTTTGTCTTTTTAATTGTTGTCACTATTTTTCTTCTTTTCTTTTCCTTTTTTTGTTTTTTTTTTTTTTTTTTTTTTTTTTGAGACAGAGTCTCTCCCCGTCACCCAGGCTGGAGTGCAGTGGCATGATCTCAGCTCACTACAAGCTCTGCCTCCCAGGTTCACACCATTCTCCTGCCTCAGCCTCCCTAGTAGCTGGGACTGCAGGCACCCGCCACCATGCCCGGCTAATTTTTTGTATTTTTAGTAGAGACAGGGTTTCACCATGTTAGCCAGGATGATCTCGATCTCCTGACATCGTGATCCACCCGCTTCAGCCTTCCAAAGTGCTGGGATTACAGGCATGAGGCACTGTGCCTGGCCACTATTTTTCTAAATCTTACTTTTTCTGGCTTGATTTGAAGCCACCTTGCTAAGCTATTCTGTTGTATTATACTAATCATAGGTAGCTCTTTTTTTAAGAAGAGAAAGTGGTTCCTGAGTATTGCTACAATCCCAGTTTCCCATAAGAAACTCTATAAAACTTAAGACTTTTAGCTTTGCCAAGTCTCTCTCTCTCTGAAGCTGTAATTTTTAGAAGGAACGATTGCTTGAATGATTAATCACACTCTTAGTTACACCAGTAAGGCCATAATTAACTGTTGGCGCCTCCAGCAAAAAGTACAAGTGGCTAATGGTCTCAACCAATAATTCTTCCCCTTTTTCATCTATTTATAGGGAATGATCGGAGGCTGAAGATTTTACTATTTATTTCAATAAAGCACATTCATTTGTGCTTGTCTCACTATCATACATAATGGTTTATTAAACAGATCCACTGTAATTATGGCTATTAACTAAAATGCAGAATTAAAATTTACCTCTGAGCTTCTTGGTTTGGATAGATGTCCCAAAATATAGACCTGTGTAGACAAATTTGTAGCACACTGGACATGCTTTCTCCCTAAAAATAGCTTCTCAGAAATCAAAAGGGAATTTTCTACTTTAACATAAAAAGATGAATTAAAAAAATTGACTCTAACCTTTCTTGCCAGTACTTAGAAGTATCAGGAAGGTGGAAAATATGGTAACACTGTAGACCACTGGTCTTTAAATAGGTACTGCCTTAAGTAAGACCCTGAAAAACTCTTGGTGGAGAAGTCACTCTCAATACTTGTCCAAAGACCAGCTGCTTCAAAATCACTTGGGGCTTTTGTGAACATACGTATTCCCAGATCCTATTCCACCCATTACAAACTGAACTAGACTATCTATGATCTAGGAATCTAATTTTGTTCTCCTGTTAACTTCAAGGTTTGTTGTAATTCACACAAATTCAAGATGACATTAAAGATATCTGAAACCTTGCTTATTTGAATATATTTCTTAACTAAACGAACTGTATATAGGCATCACTTCTTCCCAACAACCAGGGTGCATGCTTATATAACCATAAATGTATGCCACACCTTCCTCTGTAAGTCTGTTCGTATACACACTCACATATACCAATTCTATTATAGTTAAACTTTTTTTCTAGAGCAGAACTCTTTCTTCATTGCAGCATTACTCCAAGAGTCCCAAATGGAAGTAAGATAAAAGCAGAATGTTCTGGTTAAAATAAAGTTGGTAGACCTAGAGACTCCAGGAGCCATTCTTTTTTTCACATTCCTGTTTGTGCAGCCTGGGGATGTCCCTGAAGTCTGGGGATGAGGAACTCATTTTGAAAACCATTCCCCTATTATAAATATATCATAATATCTATCTATCTATCTAGCCTCTCTCTCTCTATCTCTCCATCCATACATCTATCTATCCAATCATCTATCTCATGGATAGATTAAAGGTTGTGTGCTAATTATCAAAGACCTTTTTATATAACTTAAAATATGACTATTCATTACATAGTCTTTTGAGGTATGGTTTGGATTGAATATATATTTTGTTCTCCTGAAACTTGAGTGAAAGTAAAAATTTCCTTTTATTCCTAAAATATTTTTAAGGCTTGACAATGACTCAGAAAGATTTATGAATGAGACTTGACACTGGATAATGAGATGTGCAGAAATGGTCACATAAATCTCCTCTTTTGAGTTTAAAACATTTATTTCAAGTTCCAATTCTGGTAGTATGAAGGACTAAGCTGATTTAGTCCCCTCTTGCTATAAAAACAGAAACGTTTAACATATAAAATCAGTAAAATTAAAAAATTTTAATGTGTAGGTATATTTACGGATAGGAAGGGAAATCTCTTGTTGCCAGAAACAAGGGAATTTAAAGCCATAGATAAAAGCTTGTAAGCCAAAGACTTACAGACTTGGGAATGGTTTTAGACTAGATATTAGTTCCATGTCCTCGTAGTATTAACATATAAAGAGGGCAAAAGTTGGCCTAAGGCCCATTAATCAAGTTCTCTATTTAAAGCCTGGGCGTTGAAAGGGTATTCCCTTTGTGAAACAAGAACCTAAAAAACTGTACCCTTTGACCCAAGGAAAGAAAGAAAGAAGTTTGTCTTTGTCTTGGGTTCTGAATTTTTAAAAATCTTCTTTTTAAAAATGAATGTGGCCAGACGCGGTGGCTCACACTTATAATCCCAGCACTTTGGAAGGCTGAGGCGGGTGGATCACTTGAGGTCAGGAGTTTGACACCAGCCTGGCCAACATGATGAAACCCCATCTCTACTAAAAATACAAAAATTAGCCAGGCGTGGTGGCACATGCCTGTAGTCCCAGCTACTCAGGAGGCTGAGGCAGGAGAATCACTTGAACCCAGGAGGTGGAGGTTGCAGTGAGTCAAGATCATCCTACCGCATTCCAGCCCGGGTGACAGAGTGAGACTCTGTCTCACAAAAGAAAAAAAAAGAATGTGTCTCTGGCCTACAGATTTGAAATCAGACTTATTCGCATGCTGTAAATGCCCAACTGAGAAATTGTTTTAAAAATAACTTTTGAATGTTGAAATCCCAAGCATGCTTGCAGCCCGAAACACAAAGCCACTCCATTAGCAACACTTCTACAATCTGGGGCTCATGACATGTGCTCGAATTAAAAATTACAAATCTTGTGAGTAAATTATTTATCAGGAGTGAGACTTAGCAGGCATGGATAGCAGTAGAATTAGCACTACAAGAACCTCAAGTAATAGGGTGACAACTTGGAAAAGACCATAAAATAACAAGGCTTAAAGTATAATAAAACTATAAAAGAAAGAAAGAAACCATAAGGAAAGAAGAGATCACTATGCAAAAAAAAAAAAACCAGGCTGACCTGTCAAAGAACCACGTAGAAAAATCTAAAACTAGAAACTGTAGGACCACAACATTACATATTCATGAGAAATTCATTGAAAATTTATTAAAGACAGTGGATCAACCATAGCTAGTGAGATGATTAAGAACCAGATAATATATATAGGTATGTGGTTCTATACCTATATATAGGTATAGAATATAGGTATAGCTATATTCTACATAACTATAGCTAGAATGCAGCTATATTCTATATAGCTATAGATAGAATATAACTATATAGAGATAGCTATAGAATATCTATATTCTATATAGCTGTAGAGAATATAGATCCTATATTCTACGAAATTACCTCAAATACAGCAAAGAGAGATAAAGAGATGGCAAATATGAGAAAATCAGATGGAGGATAGAGTTAGAAGGCCCAATATACATTTCTGGAATGAGAATTGCAGGGAATAGAAAAGATGCAGTCTTCAAAGAGAAAATGAGTAGAAATTTTAAAAGTGGATGAAAGATACGAATCCTCATACTGAAGAAACATACCAAATTCCAAGCTGCATAAACTCAAATAAAAACCTCATCTAGACACGTTGAGGTAAGACTATAGCAGACAAAACACAGAAAGAAAAATCTCAAAAAGTAAAAAGACAGATTGCCTTTGAAAAATTAAAAGATAGGAAAAAACTTTTTCACAAGGAGAAATTTGTAATAGTCACTGTATCTTTGTTATAGCAGAAAATGTAAACATTTTAAATGTATACATATATGAGATCGACTAAACTGTAATTTATGTTTATATAGTGGGATATATAGCCGTTAATATGAATGAACGAACTATGCATATCAATATGAACAAATCTTAAAAGCAATATTGTGTGAGAAAAATACAAGCATCTATATAAAAAATTTAAATGCAAATAATATTGTACTTTATGATGGTCAGATACACAAATATATAGTAAAATAAGAAATCAGGAATGAAAGAAGGACAAGTAGATATCCATCAGCTTCAAGATAGTGATTGCTTCCAGGGTAGAAAGAGCCTATTGGAATGGAAAAAAAGAGGAGGATTTAACTATGTTTATAGTGTTTTATATCCTTTACAGAAAAACGATGATCTATAGAAAACATGGGAAAGTGTTAATATTAGTTAAGTCTAGTGGCTGGTATGTGGATGGCTCATTCTTTTACGTATATTTGAATTATTTCATAATAAAAAATAAAAACATTAAGATGAAAAATAAAAGTCTATATTCATTTTTGCCTATATCTCTTAAATTTCAAACTATAAATTCCTATATTTGTGAAGAGAGAGAGATGAGAAAAAAATGAAGACCTCTTCTTTCCTATTTCGTAGATGAATAATTTATTTTAAAAATAAATAATAGTAATAAAATTCTTCACCCTTCATTTTTCATCTTTTTTGTGATAATTTTTAATGTATTATTTCCCCTTTCCAATTCTCTTTTGTATAATTACATGGTTTTTCAAGTTAAATATTACTCCAGCCAAAGTAGTACTCTATGTGTATTCATATTAGGTATGAAAAGCTAGATTTATTTTATTTTTTCTCTCTCAAATTTTATGCAGTATTCGGACTAAGCTGTTTATATGTAACACTGTAGCTGATCAAAAAATGTCTCAGTGTGTCTCTTCTGTTTTTCTCCACAAAACCTTTCCAGATCCTGGAAAACAGAAAAGACACACAGCTAAACTCTGGATTGGCACCACAGATGAAGGATGAAAAAGGGGAAAGCACTTGCTTCTTATGTTGGGAACAGGGGAGAAAGTTCTATTTCAGCTCCCTGGAGTGGGCTCATCTCTCACTCCTTGGCCTTGGGTCACACATCATGGCTTCTGTTGTGGACTATGGAAGCTGACTGTCTTCCCTACTCCTACTTACCACCCTGCAGAGTTTCCTGGGCAAGTGCACTGGGCAGATTGGTCTTGAGACCCCCTTCCTCTTGGTTCCCTCTTTCAAAAAGCAAAAGCTGCTTCCCTTCTGGTCTCCAAGAGGAGGGAAGTAGACAAAGTCAGCCCCCAGGAAACTGCATCTTAAGATACTGTGATTGGGGGTATCCTATAGCTTTGATGGGCTGCCAGGTAGCTCTGCCCTTCCATTCTCTGACTGTTGGTGCAGGTAGGATGACAAGCCCTTTGAACTCATCTCCAGTGGTACATTTCCTGGATTTCCAGACCCAATTCCTGTATTCCCCAGGGGTTTGGACTATGAATCCCTAAGAAACGAGTTAAATCTCTGCCTTCTGACCCCCTGTCCAGGACGAGACAGAGATGCCTCTTTATGACCCAGGTCTGTGACTCTGGCCACCTCCAGTGCCTGTCCCCACCTTGTCTGGGCTCCACTTAAATAGTGTGGTTGTCTCTGAAGCTGTGTGGGAGCTCTGGGCTGAGTTTAAGTGGTCTCCCCATTACCTCACCTCTGTTCTTGATAGTGTAGTCATTCTAAGGCTGTCATCTCAGTAACTATGCCATTTGCTTAGAATATTGAAGAAAATTGAAGGAACATTGTTCATTTCCCACAGGTCTCACAAAACACCATGTCTACTTTCCCACTTTCTGTGTTGGTTCCCCAAGGGGCTTCCTTGTTGTGATTCAGAAACACTGAGAGTGAAAAGAAGTCTAAGGAATAGCTAGAAAGGTCGCTGGTTGAAGGAGCACTTACCCTTGTCAGTGTGCAACCCCTCTCCCCATCCAATCGTTTTCCTCATTACCCCACCCCCCGACCCCGCCACATAGCTTGGGAAGAACAGGGATGATGTTAATCCATTTTGTCCCCATCGGGATTAGGAAAGTGAGTTTGAAGTGGCTTGCCTTATTCATCTTCAAAGCTCTTTCATATATTACTTTTCTTCTCTTTATCCTCATTTCCCAGTACTTAGCCCAGTGTCTTCACATAGTAAGTACTTGATAAATGCAGTTGTAAGACAGACATTTAGTAAAATCCCAATGCCATGTAATCAATGCGTCTTCTTGGTGCTCTTGAGAATTCAAAACATTGACTGTTTAACTTTGTTTAAACTCTGGGTGATTGGAAAGACATTTGGCTATGTTTTATTACTTTTAAATATATTTGCATCAGAAAGTTTAAAATTGCCTTATAACCATGGCCATCTTTGATTTTACCTTGTTTTTTTCTCTTGGTTTTATTCAGTAATTCATCAATTTTTATTATTCCTTTCTTCAAAATATTTATGTCCACCCTTTTCTCTTCATTCCCACAGTCTGCGTCAGGGGAGGGATGAATCATTTCATTTACTGACTCAATATTCCAATCATCCCTTGGGTCTCCATTCATTCTCGCCTCTTTTTCATTGAATGAATACCACCATGAAGTCAGTTTAGATCTTTCAGCATAAGGGAGCTGCTTAGGAACCCTCAGTAGCTTCCCATCTGCCTATAGGATAAAATTAAAATTCAAGACTCCCTTCTCCATAGCCTGTCTCCAACTGATTTCTCTGTCCTCTCTCTTACTTTCTTCATTATGAATGCATGCACCAGCCATCCCCATCTCTTCATTCTTCCATGTATGTCCCCACTTTGAAACAGGGCCCTTGATGTGTATTTTCATCAGGCCTTGACTGAGAGCTTTCCCATAGAGAGGCAGTGTGGCCTTTCTCCGAGCACAAGAAGATAATCTCACTTACTGGCAGCTTGGCTTGCTGGTTGAAACACTGACTCTACATAACTGGACACACAGGATGCAGCAGTTTCAGGATTTGTGGGAAAATACTGTTTCCAACTTCCTGATACTCAAGATTTACACAAACTAGGATAAGAGAAGCAGCATCTCTTCAGTGTGAAGAAGAGCAGCCCGTGCTCTTTTCTAGAGAGTGTGAAACCTGTGCTTGAACCAGACCAGCAGAGGAAGGATGGGCCTCTGGGTCACATTCTTTGGGGTCTACCACAGGGTTGTATGTTTGGAATTGTACTTTTCAACTGTTTATACAAAACAGTTTGCCAAAACTTGTAGTTATTTAAAGATATTTTTGGCCAGGTGCAGTGGCTTACACCTGTAATCCCAGCATTTGGGGAGGCGAAGATGGGAGGATTGCTTGAGCCCAGGAGTTCAAGGCCAGCCTGGGTAACATAGCATGAACCTGTCCCTACATTTAAAAACAAAACAAAACAAAAGAAATCTCAGTGTGGTAGCAGCACACACCTGTAGTCCCAACTACTCAGGAGGCTGAGGCAGGAGGATCACTCGATCCTAGAAATTTGAGGTTACAGTGAACTATGATTGTGTCACTGCATTCGAGCCTAGGCAACAGAATGAGAGTGTCTCTAAAAAATAATAATAATAAGATATTGTTGAGGACATTGTTCACTACATTATTCAATATTTCTCTTGATGAGAACCCATGAGATAATTGTCCTGTCTGGTCCTAGACTAGGATTAATTGACCTTCTACTGAAGTATGAATTTCGTAGCTAACACTGAGTCCCTCTTTGAGTTGACTGCTCCATAGCCCTGCTAATTTTGAGGCCCACTTCTGGCAAGTGCTCTCAACATAAAGTTTGTGTGGTGGCTTCATTTCAGGCTTCATCTTATTGTTTGCCATCCTTTATCTAAATCACCTCTGATTTTCTCACTTATCTTGACTTTGTCTTATTATATATGTTTTTGTAATCCACTTGTGGGATAAGGTAGAGCGTAAATTCACATATAAGCAAAAATGGCCAAATTCATGGGTCGATGATCATAATTATTTATATGAAAATATAACTCCAAATTACTTCCAGATGCTGTAGCTTAAGGAAACATATTGAAGGGGAACTTAAAAATATTCTACTTTCTTCCTTTATGCTTTGTAGTTGAAGTAATGGCATAAGATGTGAGGAAAACAAAGTTTTAAGGAAAAACAAGTATGAACATGGCTGAAATACTAAGTAGATTGAATAGTCAGAATTCCAGTGATCTAAAGTTTCTTACTTGCATATTCACTCTTTTATTAGAACGTTGGTGTTTAGGGTAGACTCTGAGTTCAGGACCTATGTGAGGTCACATTGCAATCAGCTTCACTGCACTATTTAATTATAGCCACAAAGCACTGTATAGTATCATAGGGACTAGAAGCAATTTTTTATTTTAAAAATTGATTATATTTTTTTTCATTTTCCTGTTTTGTTCAAAGGGAATATGTATAATTCAAAATAAATTCTTCTCTAACCCAAAATAATTGCAGAGAGAAAATTTAAATTGATAAGGCATAGATTAAATAACGAAGGCAGAGAAAATTAGCACAGCTTCCTGAACGCTCCCTTGGAAAAGAGAAAAAGATGATACGAGGCTTTAAGCATGCCAGAGACAGGAGAAATTACACATGATCCCTTCACCAAACAGCATTAGTATCAACAGGGGCTGCCAGAGGTACTAGTAAAATGTGGGAATTTATTGGCAAAGAATACCTGAGAAGCAGAGGCAGAGCTTACTAGTGACACAGAAGATGAATTCCATCCTAGGAAGCCACTATTTTTAATCTGACTACTCCATACCACCCCCTGGTTGCAGAAAATGAATATAGCAAGAGCAATGATGGTCAGGTCCCAATCACCTCTCAAGTAGTGTTGGAGCTGCCAAAGAATTGTGACAAAGTGACGCTGTGGTCAGAATTCTTGGGAAATACATTCAGGGAAAATACAGCTGTTGTATCTGTCCTCAGGTATTTATCAGGCATTTAGTTGGTACAGTTTTAGTATCTGAATACTGAAGCTATTCATCAGTGTGTAATATTTACCTGCTCCGTGTGTGTGTGTGTGTGTGTGTGTGTGTGTGTGTGTGTGTGTGAGAGAGAGAGAGAGAGAGAGAGAGAGAGAGAGAGAGAGAGAGAGAAATTGAATTGATTCTTTTGGCTATAAACGATTGTGGGAATATATGATCTGCCTAGGCTTTCTTGAAGGTTATAATTGTCAACTTTTTATTTCACAGTGTGTGGACAATATACGATGTAATGGTTTAATGACTGTAGTGTTTGAAGAGAATTCCAAAGTCACTGTGCCACATATGATTAAGTAAGTGTGAGAATCCTTTCCTTTACATTTTAATCAAGATTAAATTGGCAGAGCATGTAAAACCTTGAATAAAATACTGCATCCATAGAATTCTGCTTCTTATTGAGAATATGTTTCTTGACAGGAACACAGTGATTCATATGATTCCATTATAAATAAGACTATCAAAATGGTTTTTCACATTCACAGTTTACTAACTCATAGCATAGAAAAATTGTTTTTTATACTGTTACATATATCTTCACTGAGGACAAAATCCTAAGATGTTCAAGTTGAATATAAAATTTAAAATAGTAGGCCAGGTGCAGTGGCTCACGCCTGTAATCCTAGCACTTCGGAGGCCGAGGCGGGTGGATCACCTGAGTTCAGGAGTTCGAGAACAGCCTGGCCAGCCTAGCCAACATGGTGAAACCCAATCTCTACTAAAAATACAAAAAATTAGCCTGGCGTGGTGGCAGGTGCCTATAATCCCAGCTACTCGGGAAACTGAGGCAGGACAATCACTTGAACCCAGGAGGCAGAGGTTGCAGTGAGCCAAGATCGCACCACTGCACTCCAGCCTGGGCAACAAGAGCAAAACTTCGTCTCAAATAATAATAATAATAATAATAATAATAACACCCAGATGTGCCAAGTTCAGAGGGTGGACCAAGGTGTGGCTGCCCCATTGGGTATGAATCCTCCCATTGGGTATGAATCATATTACCCAGATTTGGCCATTCAGATATGTTTACATTTAGATAACATGAATCAAGTGGCTTTGCTGTCTACCCACTGCCTATTTATGCTTTGCCCCAAAGGCTATTTGCCTAGGGCTGCCATCCTGCTCTAGCTGTTTTTAACAAAGTAAACCTTACAATTTTCCACTAGGGAAGCTCTGGTTTAAAAGGAAAAGTTATCAGTAACTGTGTGCTAGAGCTGTCTGTATTCATGATTTTGTCTCCATATACTTTTTTGTTTTCAAATTCAGAAATTGTCTTGGGAGTATTTTGAAGCTAACCACATTTTTCATTACTCTCATTTTCTTGGTTATTTTCATTCCAAATTCTAAGAGTAAAATATATTTTTAAAAGCAGTTCTATGTTTATAAAAGAAGTTACTTGAAACTAAAAAAAAGTTTGTGTTTTATGGCTTTTTATGTGGATATTTTGAAGTTTGATCTGTTTATGCTGAAGCAATAAATAACATTAACTTTAGAAGGAAGACTTTCTTATTCTGATAGATATTAACTACAGTTAGCATCATCCCAATGGTACAAGTTTTAAAACTTATTATTATATCACATAAAGGCAGAGTACATAATACTGGTGCCATCAATGCTACAGAAAAATATAAATGATAAAAGGATTATAGTGTTTTACATTACTAGTCAAATTTAAAAATATTTTGGGTAGGGCCATTTTAAATTCTAGGGCAAAGTTCATTTTACATTCAATTTTCTAGGTTTTGAATTCAGTATATTTGAAACGAGGTTAGTTAAAATGTTATGATGTTAAGATAAAGAATAAATGTAGAATATTAAGTCAAAAAGTCCAAACTATGACTTAATTTTTGAATTCACATCATTGGGTTAGAGTTTTCTTATTAATTTTCTACCACAGAATTTTAATTTTGATATTTTCCAAAAGGATATATATGATTTTCATTGTTTTTGAAAGCACTTTCTTGGAGGTTAGACAACCATGAAAGTCCACCTGCTTTGGAATTAGAATGTGTAAGTGAGAAAGTGCAGACAAGTTCTAAGCCACTAAACCCTAGGGCAGCTGTATGCCCACTACACATACATTTTGTTGACTTTAAAAATTAATACTGGCCAGGCATGGTGGCTTACACCTGTAATTCCAGCACTTTGGGAGGCTGAGGCAGGTGGATCATGAGGTCAGGAGTTTGAGACCAGCCTGGCCAACATAGTGAAACCCCGTCTCTACTAAAAAAATACAAAAAAAAAAAAAAAAAAAAATAGCCACGCTTGGTGGTGGGTGCCTCTAATCCCATCTACTTGGGAGGCTAAGGTAGGAGAATCACATGAACCTGAGAGGCAGAGGTTGCACTGAGCCAAGATCACGCCATTGCACTCCAGCCTGGGCAACAGTGTGAGACTCCATTAAAAAAAAAAAAAATTAATACGAATGAAGACTTCAGTTTTGTGCCTGATCAGTTGTTGCTGGCACCGAAATGCATCTTTTGTCCCCTACCATGGCAGTTTACCAGTGTCCATGTCCAATCTCATTTGTGTAACCACTTACATACAGACCAGGACTTTTCTGCCTTTGGGTGCACAGAGGTGACACTTAATGAGTTGGAATTGTTCTCCTGTTAGGACAGAAACCTGTATCTTGGACTGTAAAGATTTTCTATTAAATCCAACATATCTATAATACACTAGTTTTATTCCTAAGGCAGAGTGAAGTTTTATATATATACTACTATTTTTTCCCAGCCTGACTGAGCCTGATTATCCTCAATCAGAGAACAGAGATTTTGCAATCTCTGTTCCTTCTGATGGCTCTATTCTACCCTGAAGTTTATATTCCTCCCTATGTATCTATTTCCCTATCTATAAACCATGAAGAAAAAACTCAACATTTCTCAGAGTTAAAAAAAATTATCCTATTATAACTGTGTCTTGTTACTGACAGGGCATCACTTTGTAAGCACTCACTTCCTTTTAAAACTTACCAATTATAACAGATGATATGGGTTTGATCTCTCAAGATTATTCTTAAGTGTTTACCAAAGAGGAGTTGCTGTTATCATAGGAGACTTCAGTAATGTATTATATTTTTCTTGAGAGTCTCTTAGGAAATAAAGTAAGATTCTACTCAGTGTAATAAAGGAAAACTAAATAATTTCATAATATTTAATTTCTTTACTTAAGATGAAAATGTAATCACGATTTTGAAGGAAAGTAGTGTAATTAGTCAGTTTTATTTTAATTTCATGCTGGCTTCAACACATTTTTTGTCCTAGTGTTTCAAATAAGCTAATTATAGTCAAAAGATGCAAAGCTCAAAACTACGAATAGAATGTGAAAATCAGGACACTTATTAGGTGAAAATATCCCTTTATAGGGTATGCAAACTATGACTTTCTTTTAATAATATTTGATCTCAACTTTCTTAGAAAATAGAGATTTTTTTGGTGGAAAATGATGGGATAACAAGTGATTATCTAGCTCAGCCATCTTCTGGACAGGCTGATGGATTCACAAAATTTTCTGAGATCTTTTTATGCATAAGCAAATTAAGAACCAGAAAAATAAAGTTGGTTGAGGGACACATAGTGAGTGGAAGAAAGTGCCTTGTTATTTTCAAGAATCTCAAAAGATGCACTTGGGCATTTCAAGATCAGTAATGTAACTCAAGCTAACGGGCCACCCCCGTCAATTCCTTGGCAGGGGGAAGCTGCTCCTTGAAAATGCTCTTTCAGGCCTGCAGATGAAGTACTTCCACCTGCACTGAGCATACTTTGGGCTGGGACATTTCTAAGAGTAAGCTAAGAAAGCAATTGATTCCTTTTTATCCGAAATAAAATAAATATATAATTTCAAATCCCTCAAAGCGCTGAAAGGGCTAATTTTTTAGGGCACTCAACTGATTCTCAGCCAATGGATTCTTAGCAAGCAATTGGCTCACTGAACGTCACTGACCCTGTAGCAGATCCTTTAATCAAGTGGTGAAATTCAGGACTTCTTTGATCGCCTGTTCTGAAATGCTGCAGTGAAGGCAAACAAGGGATCTCAGAAGGGGAAGTGAAGGCTACTGGCGGTCCTCGTTGTCCACTTGGAGAGGCTGCCAGTGCAATGGTCTGAAGGCAAGGGGTTGGGGCAGCCAGATGGGAGGTTTAACAGGATGACAAAAGCAGTGGATTGCAGGGTGGCAGTGGTAGGTGCTATTCAGGGGAATATCCTTCACCCATTACCTTTTTTTAAGTGAAGACATTTTTAATACCACAGAGTGTTGAAAACATAATAAAAACATAACATATCACACTTGCAACTTATGGATTAAACAGTATTCAGAAAATAGATATCCTTAAAAGACATTAATAAGCCAGGAAGAATGAAATAAACAAATTAGGCACTCAAATCAAGAGCTTAGAAAAAGAATGAGAGACTAAACTGTAGGAAAGTGTAGGAAAGAAATAAGAACAGACATTAATACAATATAAAAAACAGTAGAAGGGATAAATAAAAAGAGCTGATTCTAGAGAGCAAAATACCTAACCCTATATCCATCAGTTTAATAAAAAAAAAGAAAGGGAGGAAAGCACAAATGTGCAAAATTAGAAGTCAGGGAAAAGAAATAACTGCAGATATAGCAGTGATATCTGTGTTCCCCTGTTGTGGGAGGTATCACCCAATACTTTCTATGCACACTTTTGATATTTTGCTTTAAGGGCATAAGCAATGCTTTCCCCCGCTCCTAAAGAGGGCCTTTGGCTTCATCTTCCTAATAGAACATGACTGAATTTGAGAGAAGGAATCCACAAAGTGAGACAAACTATTATTTACCTCCTCCATTATTAATTCTGGCTTTCCTAAATTATAATAAACTTGATGTTTTCATAACCCTGCCTATGCTGATATGTCTATATGTCATATAGACATACACAATCAGCACTCTACCTGCCAGTCAACCGCAGATCCAAAATATTTGGAAGAAAGAAAAACAAAAAATAGCTATACAACAATAAAAAAATACAAATTTTAAAATATAGGATAACAGCATTTTACATAATATTCACATTGTTTTAAGTGTTGTAATCTAGAGATGATTTAAAGTATACAGGAGGTTGTGCATAGGTTATGTGGAAATACTACACCATTTCATATCAGGGACTTGAGCGTCTGTGGATTTTAATATGGTAGGGGGATCAAGGCACCAATCCCCCAAGGATACTGAGGGACAACTGTGCAATCATCTCTCTCCTATGAAATGCAGTGAGAAGCCCACTCCTGAGTGTGTAATAACAAATGCTGAAATACTCAGTGGCCGAGGGGAAAGCCTCCTCCTGGTTTTACCATCATGTTCCTGCCTTTGCACATAGGTCTGATGCCCGCCTTCATAAAGACGACACTGACATTTGCTTCAGTAAAACACTCAACTCCTGCAAAGTGCCCCAGATCCGTTATGCCAGCGTGGAGCGCCTCTTGGAACGACTGACAGACTTGCGGTTTCTTAGTATCGATTTCCTCAACACCTTTCTGCACACCTATCGTATTTTCACTACTGCCGCTGTGGTGCTGGGGAAACTCTCTGACATATACAAGAGGCCTTTCACCTCCATCCCCGTCAGGTACACCTATCGCTAGAGATTTGCCTATCATTAGCATATGGCCCTCTTGGTTCCGGAGTCACCATGCAGGCCAGCTCTGCAAAGCAGATCCTAGGGTGTACTAGCTTGCTTCTGAAAGTACCATGCCCCTCCAGCAGAAGGCCATATGTAAAGGTCACACAGAGTTCCCCAGGCACAAAGTTGAAAACCTGAAATCTCCAATTGGCCTTTGCTTGCTCTGTGATTATTTGGAAATGAACTCCATGGCTTTCGGCTTTTCTTTTTTCTTTTCTTTTTTTTTTTGACAATTATGATTTTAAAACTTTAATATGCATAAGAATCAGCTTTCATGTGGTGGGGGGAGGGTGTCTTGATAAATTGCCGGCTCTGATTCAGCAGGCCCAGAGTGGAGCCTGAGTTCTGAATGTCTAACAAGCTCCCCAGAGATCCCAATGCTGGTGTTTGGACCACAGTTTAGTAGCAAGGGATTAGACGGTGGCTAATAAGTGTCTGTGCTGCTTTGGCAGGTGGAGGGTATACATGTAGCATTTAGATTAAGGAAAGTCCAGCGATAGAAGTGCAATGAGATTGTGGCCTATAAATGAAGGGAACATGTTCTTGAATGACATCTGGGAATTCATTTCACTTGGCTACAATCTCTTAGCCACTTTTGCTCTTATTTTAAGGTCATTGGAATTGTTTTTTGCTACCAGCCAGAACAACAGAGGTGAACATTTGGTGGATGGAAAATCCCCACGTCTGTGTCGCAAATTCTCTTCCCCACCACCACTGGCTGTGTCGAGAACATCTTCCCCAGTGAGGGCCAGAAAGCTGTCTTTGACTTCTCCCTCGAACTCAAAGATAGGAGCATTGGACCTGACGACTTCCAGCAGTCCCACCACCATGACCCAGAGCCCTGCTGCCTCTCCACCGCCACACACTGGTCAAATACCACTGGATCTCAGCAGAGGCCTCTCCTCTCCAGAGCAAAGCCCGGGATCAGTAGAAGAGAATGTCGATAACCCGCGCGTGGATCTGTGTAACAAGCTAAAACGAAGTATCCAAAAAGGTATTATCTAGCACATTTGCATAATTACACCCCACATTTGCTGGCCACCTGCCTCCTCACCCTTCCTTTTGGAACCCTGGTTCCCTTTCTTTACAACTTTAATACTTCTGCATAGAAAGTAGAATGAGCTCAATGGTGAGTTAGAAGAGAAAATTCCTGTAGATTCCTCTGGCCCTTCTGGAACAGAAAGCAAGATTAGGTGTCCTTATGCCCCTGTAGTAAAAGGCTTATTGTGGTCAGTTATCTGTGGAAGAATAGCATATCTGAATGGTACTGCTAGAGAGTTCTTGGACTTTGGTTAAGACTGGTTGGCTAAAGAGCCTAGCATGGTGCTTTGCACACCAGGAGATTGTGGGTGCTCTCACCTGTGAGCTCAGGCTGCAGAGCCTTCTCCTCCTCCATTATTTGCCTTAGGTACCTGTGTACCTCCAGCCTTTCTCTGCTGAGGATGAGCTAGGCTGGAAGTACCACGATGGCTTTTTTAGTTTAGTTATGAGGACAGTGCTCCATGTTATAGCAGAGGTATAGGGGTGAAATCAAATTGGGGACAGTGTTAATTGCTCGTGACATAGCCAAAATAATTTTTTTTAAAATGTTGATTAGATCATAGACTTTCTGGCTTCAATTCTCTACTGACTTCCTGTCACACTTAGAATAAAGTACATTCTCCCTGCCAGGGCCTTCAGGTCTGTGAGACATGGATCCTGTCTCCCTCTCCAGCCCCTGCTCCTGCCACGCTCCCTCATCCACTAGGCTACTGTCATATTGATTTCCTCTTTGTGTCAGAAATATGTTGGTCTTTCCTGCCCCAGGGTCCTTGCACTCGTTCTTTCCTCTACTTGGCCACTTTTGCCATGTAAGCTCCATGAGATTAGCAGTCTATCTTACTCACCTCTGTACCCTCAGTGTCTTGGCCAGTGCCTGACAAGTAGTAAATTTTGGTTAAATGAATGAATGAAATAAAATATACAGTGAACCGAACGAGGGTCCTCTCTCCATCACTTTAGCTTCTCAGCCTGGTATAGTGTAGGGTTGGAAGAGGTGATTCTTGTTGCCTTTAAAGTCCAGTGTTTCTGTAATGAAAATAAAAATGATTCACAGAGAAATTACAAACAGCTTTTAAAAAACTGTATAATAACTGATTTATTGATAATATAATAAAAATTGGGCAATAAATCAGACAAAGTGTTCAAGTTTCAAGGTGGATTGCCCAGATGGATACATAGATGCTTGCCTTTCTACCTGCTTGAAGCTTCTATGTGTTTCTAGCTCAGATCATTTAAGTAAGCTCCCTGAGTGAAGTAGTTAATGGAATTTTAACTGGAGTGGTTGTCATCATCAAAAGTTGCACTCTTTTAAAGTCTTTAAATTGACAAGTTAGCAACTATGGAGGAGGAAAGGGAGAAGATAATTAAAAAGTCATTAGAACAACAAGCTTAAGCAAAATTATGATGGATTCTTCTCAGAAATAATGAGGCAGCGCACAAGCTGACAAGTGCATTCAGGGTTGCACCCAGCCCCAGTGCTTGGGAAACCCTGTGGAGGGAATGACTGGAATGGGGCATGGGGTATGGGAAGTACAGGAGCTTTCAGATCATGGCAAGTTTTTTCACCTTCTTTATTGCACTGTGGTAGATAGGAGAGGAGAAATCTGAAGATAAATTGGGATTCTCTCTCTCTCTCTTTATTTATTTATTTATTTATTTAGAGTTAGGAAAGCTTTAGGAACAAATATTTCAGTGTCCAACACCCGTGGCTTGGAGGCTGTGGTTTGATTGCTCCTCCGGCTGGGATGAGGATACAGTAAAGTCTCTTCAAGAGTCACTGAGTGAACCTCTTCTCTGTGCAGGATACTGTGTGTGCTAGAGTCCACAGTGGTAAATAGCACCTTCACCATCGTACTCTAGTCATGTGGATAATAGAGACACAACATAACTATATGGGCAGGTGGTATAAGAGGTGTAGATAGAGTGCTCTGGAAGCTGAAGAGCAGGGAGATCACATCTGGTTGAACAGAATCAAGAAGTGTCTTTGACATGAGCCAAAAGATATGTGGGCTGGAAAGAGGAGATGGGAGAACTTCTTGGCAAAGAGAATATATAAGTAAAGGTGTGGTGGTAATCGCTAGTGGTGAGTGCCATTTCTTTTTTTTTTTCTGTTGAGATGGAGTCTTATTCTGTCTCCCAGGCTGGAGTGCAGTGGCACAATCTTGGCCCACTGCAACCTCTGCTTCCCAGGTTCAAGCTATTCTCCTGTCTCAGCCTCCCAAGTAGCTGGGACTATAGGTACGCACCATCACACCTGGCTAATTTTGGTATTTTTAGTAGAGGTGGGCTTTCACCATGTTGGCCAGGCTGGTCTTGAACTTCTGACCTCAGCTGTTCCACTCACCTCAGCCTATCAAAGTGCTGGGATTACAGGTGTGAGCCACCATACCCAGCCAGTGAATGCCATTTCTGCGAGCAAGAGGCATCACTGCTTCTGAAGGGACAGGCTTTGTCCTATTTTGACAGCATGGGCAGCCCCGTAGAGCAGACCTTGTTAGTAGTTCTTTTAGGGCTTTCTAGCACTGAGTAAACTTCAAAACAACAGCTCTCCTTGAGAATCTTTCTTCTCCTTCTTCTTACCATCCTAACCATCTTTAAGTGTATAGCTCCATAGTATTGTTGAACGACAGATCTCTATAACTTTTTCATCGTGCAAAGCTGAAACTCTATAATCATTGAATAATACCCCATTTTCTTCTCCCCCCAGCCCCTGGCAACTAGCTTTTTACTTTCTGTCTCTACAAATTTGACTACTTTAAGTTTAAGTACCTCTTATATATGGAATCATTCAATATTTATCCTTTTTTGAATGGCTTAATTCACTTAATGTAATGTCCTCAAGATTCAACCATGTGATAACATGTGATAGAATTTCCTTTTTTAATAGGCTGAATTATAGGAAAAGGCAGCATGCAGATACTACGTTTTCTTTATGCATTTATCCATTAGTAGACATTTTGGTTGCTTCCACCTCTTGGCTATTTGCATAACGGTGCTATGAATACGGTGTGCAAACATCTCTTTGATATCACCATGATTAAGTGTTCCACTTTAACTTGTTGTGCAGGGAATGTTCCATTTCGATCACCAGCTTCCCTAGTTTTAGTCTTCAAGGTGATAATCCAATACCTTATCATGAAAGCTGCTTTAGCTACTGTCTAGGATGAAGCAGAAATCAAGTTTTTTTCCCTGGAATAATAAGCTGGAAAAAAGTTAGACTGGGGTATCTTACTCTGTTTTGTGCTGTTATAGCAAAATATCTGAAACTAGATAATTGTACATGAACATAAATCTGTTTCTCACAATTCTGGAGGTTGGGAAGTTCAAGATCAAGGTGCTGACATCTTGTGAGGCCCTTCTTGCTTGTCATAACATGGTCGAAGGCAACACATAGACATGAAAGAGAGGAAAGGGGGCCAAACTTATGCTGTTATAAGGAACCCACTACTGCAATAATGGCATTAATCCATTTATGTGTGTACAGGCCTCATGACATAATCACTTCTTAGAGGTCTTACCTCTCAACACTGTTTCACTGGGAATTAAGTTTTCAACATAGGAACTTTGGGGGAAACATTCAAACCATAACGTTGTGTCCCTTTCCCCCGAAATTTATGTCCTCCTCACATGCAAAATACATTCATTCCATCCCAATAGCCTCCAGAGTTTTAACTTGTTCTGGCATCAACTGATAAGTCCAAAGTCCAGAGACTTATGTGAATCAGATATGGGTGAGACTCAAGACATGATTCATCCTGAGGCAAATTCCCTTCCAGCTGTAATATGGTGGTGGGACAGTGATAGGATAGACATTACCATAGTGAAAGGGAAAAATAGGCAAGAAGAAAGGAATAACATGCCTCAAGTAAGTCCAAAACCCAACGGGGCAGACATTAAATCTTAAGACTCCAGAATAATCTTTCACTCAATGTGCTGCCTCCTGGGTACACTGGAGTGGGGTTAAGTGCCCAAAGCCTCAGGCAGGCCCAATCCCATGGCTTTTCTGGGCTCAGCCCACATTTCAGCTCTCATAGATTAGAGCCTCTTGTCTGCAGCTCTCTCAGGCTGGTATTGCATGCTGGCAGTTCTAGAATTTCTGCAATGGCCTCACTCTCATGGCGCCACTAGGCCATGAGAGTCTCCAGTGAGGACTCTCTTCAGTGTCTCCATCCCTGCAATAGGTCTCTGCCTGGGACCCTAGGCTGTCTGCAGCATCCTTTGAAATCTAGGTGAGGGAAGCTATGCCTTCACAGCTTGTGCATTCTCTGCACCTGCAGAATTAGCACCACATGGATGCCACCAGTGTTTTCCATGTGCACCCTCTGGTGCGGTGGCCCAAGCTGCACCTGGGTTTGCCTGGGCCACAGCTAGTGTGGCCAAGGAGCACTGCACAGGAATGTGGGGAGCAGCCCTGGGCAGCAAATGCTGTGGTCCCTTAAACTCCTCTCTGCAAACCTGGCCCTCAAGGTCCTAGCTTGTCTGAAAGATCTCTGAAGTACCTTTGGAGTCTTTCTCCCATTGTCTTAATGAATAGCACCTGGCTCTCTTTCAGCCATACTCTCTTTAGTACTAATCTTTTTAGCAAATGGTCACTTGGCCACAGCCTTGGTTTACACTCCCAAAAATGCCTTTTCACTCTTTACGTGGCTGAGCTGCAAATTTTCCAAGTCTTTCTGCTCTGTTTCCCTTTTAATTATAAATTCTGCCTTTAAACCATTTCTTTCCTCTTATATATATTTAAAAGTAGCCATGCAACTTCTTAATATTTTGCTTATAAATTTCTTCCACCAGGTATCCTAGTTCATCACTCTGAAGTTCTGCCTTCCATAAAGCCCTTGGGCATCAACACAGTTCACTCAAGTTATTTGCTACTTTGTAACAAAGATGGCTTTTATGCCAGTTTTCAACACCTTGTTTCCCATTTCCATGTGATACCTCACCAGAATTGCCTTTACTATTCATATTTCTACCAACATTCGATCATTCATGACCACCTAAGTAATCTCTTAGGAGATTCAAACTCTTGAAAGCTCTTCTCTTCTTCTGAGTGCTATTAATGGCATCGTCCTTAACACTCCATTCATGGCAATACAGGCTTTCTCTAGCCCATTCCTTCAGACTCTTCCAGCATCTGTCCATTGCCCAGTTCCAAAGCCACTTCCACATTTTCAGGTATTCATTATAGCAGCAACCTCACTTTTCAGTACTAATTTTCTGTCTTTGTTTTGTGCTACCTGAGACTAGGTAATTTATAATGAACAGAAATGTATCTCTCACAGTTCTAGAGGCTGGCATCTGGTGAGGGCCTTCTTGCTGCATTATAATATAGTGGAAAGCATCACATGGGTAGGAAAGAGAGTGAAGTAGGCCAAACTCATTCTATGCCCAAGATAAAGGCATTCATTCATTCATGAGTGCAGAGTACTCTTGATGTAACCACCTCTTAGAGGCCTCACCTCTCAACACTGTTGCATTGGAGTTTTGAGTTTCCAACATATGAGCTTTAGGGGACATATCAAATCATAGCATGGGGAGACCAAGATAAATGAGAAAGAGCTGGATCAAGCTCTTAGGGAAGGACACTGACACAGACTTCGAAGACCTGTCAGTACAGATATTGGACAGAGTAGGATCATGTGGACACAGTCAGTGGCTGCTGGAGAGCTTTGTCATGTGGCAGCACTGATCATTCATGGCCTGGGGCCAGCAGATGGAGAGGACCTGTGAGTAACAGTATGGCAGAAATATTAGGCTCTTTCTCATATTAGAGAAGTAAGCTGAAGGCTTCATGCCTCTGCTTCTCACTGGATTTCCCCAAAACAAGTGATTTAGTGTTATATTTTTATCAGTTAATTTATCCAGATGGTTCATAGGTTAGAAATATCATTTTAGAGTTCCAGGTCATAGTTAAATGCTGAGCTCTTTCCACTCTGGGTAATGGAGAAAGTCCAAGATTGTATCTAGAAGGGGCCCATGGCACTCGGTGAAGCCCGTAGAGCCAACCTTTACTCCAGAGCTGTCAGCTCCTCTGTTCCCCGGGCTTCTTAGTCACATTCACTGCCTAATGCATCCCCCTTAGCTCTCATTTTACCCTGATTCCTCCCTTAGTCCTTCCATTAAGCCACTTCTTTGCATCTTAATTTATTTCCCCTTTCTATAGCTATCCTCTAATTTCTTTTTAATGCATTTATTTCCCATCTTATATTTAAAAATATTTAAGGTGGTCATTCAGAGAGACACAGGGTACAACTACCCTTAAAAATTAAATAGGTAGCTGGACATGGTGGTTCACACCTGTAATCCCAGATTTTGAGAGGCCGAGGTGGAAGGATTGCTTGAGCCTAGGAATTCAAGACCAGCCTGGGCAACATAGTGAGACCTTGCCTCTACTAAAAGTAAAAATTAAAAAAAAAAAAATAGCCAGATGTGGCTGTGTGCACCTGTGGTCCCAGTTACTCAGGAGGCTGAAGCAGTAGGATCACTTGAGCCTAAGAGGTCAAGGCTGCAGTGAGCTCTGATCATGCCACTGCATTCCAGCCTGGGTCACAGAGTAAAACCCTGTCTCAAAAATCCAAAAAAAAAAAAAAAAAAAAAAGACAAAAATAAAATAGGTAAGGAAATCAGGCAATGGGGGAAAAGGAATAAGTTGTGTGTGGCCAAGTGTATGGTTACTGAAAAAATGAATACTGTGTGGTCTTCTGCAATTCCTAGAGTCCCCTGACTTTGGTTCCAAGCTCCTCTGCTGACAGAGTAAAGACAGGAATATAATCAATTAATGTGATCCATATTGAAGGCTAGAAATAGATTGGTTGTGCAGGTACATTCTTGCTGGTTCTTGAGACTGAGCACAATTTATCTTGTGGATCCTTACAAAGGAAACACTCTGGGTAGAAAGTTTAGAATTAAGTCTCAGGTTGAGGTAGCTCTTTGGCATTTTTCTGAATAAGTGAAACAAAGAAATTACAGACTCAGTTGTGGGTTTTGTGTGTTTGTTTGTTTGTTTTCGGATTGGTGTATGGGCAATACTGGTCATTAATAATTTTAGGAAAGTCCTTGATGAACACTACTTCAGCATGAGTCTGAAAGTTCAGTGTGTGTGTGTGTGTGTGTGTGTGTGTGTGTGTGTATGATGTCTGTAAGAGCCAAGAGTGCTGCTGTGTTAACCCTGCTGTCTAGTCTGAAAAATTTGAGTTGACAAAGAAAAAGGAGACATTGACCCATCTTTAATTTGAAAGATGTTTGCATGTGCCTCACATAATGTTAACACTTAAAACAGTTGGCAAACTTGAATACGAATCCTGTGCCAAGAACTTACACATTTTCTGCTTTTCACTTAAGAATACAACCCCACATCATCGAATTGTATAATATCAGTTTTGCCAATTAGGTCCCTACTGATGCCATAGGTCTCTCTCACTGCCATTCAGCTATTCATTTCAGGGCATGTTTTTTGAAAAGCGCTTGTGACCTTTGTCCATTTTTATTGTCATTGCAATGATAATGCCAGCTTTGCAATATTTCCTGGCAGGAGAACGTCAAACAATGTGAGGAGGAAGAAGCGAAATAGGAAATATCCTTTAAAATGAGTGAGGCAATGAACTTAGGGAAAAATTAGTTCTATTTAATTTCCCTCTGACTCAGTCCCTACATCTGCTCCAGGCTCATCCAACACTCACTAGTACCCTCCCTTCTTATTACCAGGTAGTTTCTATCTTCTTCAACCCCAGGTACTTCTACAAAACACAAATATCAGCCAGACTCAGATATCCAGATTCCACCCAGTGATGGGTTCTCAACAAAAAACAAACCAACAGCGGGCAAGAAAGGCGAGCCAAAGGGTCGCTCACTGTATTCAGACCCCATTACCCCCTCAGTGTTCACTTAGACCATGGCTGTGCAACTTAGCCACCTAAGTGTTGCTGCACAGCCCACAGCACTAGTGTCTGTTTCTGTGTTCTTAGTTTGAAAATTGCCTGCCTGTGGGCTGAAAGTGCTCCCGATTTTAGCATTTGTTTTGAGCTACATCTGCCCACTCGTCCTGCAGGCAAAGCTGTTTGCAAGGAGCCTGATCAGAAGTGAATATGCCAGAAGGAATTCTCCCCTCAGCCCCCAGTGCTGGCATGGTTTCTTCTCTCTGTAGATGCCTGTTAGCTTACAGGATTCTTCTTTGCTTTCCTGTTTTCTTTTTTTTTTTATAATTATTATTATTTTTTATTATTATTATTATTATTATTATTATTATACTTTAAGTTCTAGGGTACATGTGCATAATGTGCAGGTCTGTTACATATGTAAACTTGTGCCATGTTGGTGTGCTGCACCCATCAACTCGTCAGCACAGTCAGGTTCTGTCCAGCTTTCTCATTGGGAAATTTCCTGGGTTCAGTGTAATTGCTGTCTAATGATTTTCTCATTTTCCTGAGATGACTGAATGGTTGAATCAGATCAAGGACGTGCATTTCATATTCTGCTCATTCTTACAGAGCAGATGCCTTCCATTACTGAATTTTGGGGGAGTTATTTAGAAAATAATAAAACCGACAGCTAAGCACTGATTTTTTTTTGTCTGCATCTTGCATCATTGCCAGCTTTACTGTAATTATGTCATTCAGAGAAAGATTCTAACCATTTCCTTTTCCTGGCCCCTTTGTGTTTAAAAAAGCAAAATTGTGGCCATATTTCTAAGCGGATAAGTCACATGCAAGTATAAAAATGGCCTTATATGAAGTCATTAGGGGTTTTTGAAAGTTTGCTGAGTGAAATCTTGAATGGAATGGCAAAGCAAAGTAGTTCTGCTGACAGGATTAATGTACAATTAGTGGAGGTGACACTAAGCTTTTATCAGTGGGAATTAATGAAAAACCCAAGGAGAATGGAAGAATCATTGGAAATTTATTACATTTTTGTGATATTTTTCTCTGAAAGCACATACACAAAGTTGTAGTCTTACCTGCTTAATGAATCAGTGGAAGGGGCGTAGAAACATCATTAGTAATGGTCTAACAGTGACCCTAAAATGATGTCTGTGTTATTCTTGGGATGTTAGCTGCAGCAAAGAAGCTCAAATGACCTTAAACCCTCCCAGTGGTTCATTTAAAAAGTTTTCACTTGCTTCCTGCTGATCTGTAGCTCTAGCTCAGAGATACCCAGTAGAATTTTCTGGGAGGATAGAAATACTCTATATCTGGGCTGTTCGATACGATAGCCACTAGCCACATGTGGCTGCTGAGCACTCAAAATGTGGCTAGTGCAAGTGGGAAGCCAAAATGATAATTTAACTTTAGTTAATATAAATTTACATAGCCACATTTGGGTAGTGCTGTCATTTTGAACAACATGGCTTTAGATCCCTGGGCCCCCGGAAATCCCTGGTGAGGGCCACATTGATAGAGATTCAAACTTTCTTTGGTTTAGGGGACAACACAGGCAAAGAACTTGTGAAGTTCTGGTTTGTAATCCCAATCTGATTTTTAACCTGAAAAAGTCATCTTTCCCCACTCCGAGAAAGCAAAAACATTTGGAAGGGCAGGGGATCCACCACATACCCCTGTTCGTTTTAACATCTGCTGCTTCATTCAACAGAAGGGGCTGGCCGGGGTCAGCCAGGCCTAACAGGGTCAAGACAGGGTTAGAGAAGATCCTTATTTAGATTTAGTGTCATCAGCACTTGACTTGATTTCATATTAAAAGCCCTTTAATGAAATGCTTATTATCTGTAATGAACTTTTGTTTCCATGCATGATACTGACAAGAAGCTCTTGAATTCATGGCCTAGTTGTTAAAATTCATGATGTTTTCAAACAGCAGTCCTAGAGTCTGCACCGGCGGACCGAGCAGGAGTGGAAAGCTCCCCTGCAGCGGACACCACAGAACTTTCACCTTGCAGATCCCCCTCAACTCCCCGGCACCTCCGCTATCGCCAGCCTGGAGGTAAGAGCTCAAGAGGGACTCAGAAATAGAAACGTGAAAAATTATTTCTAGCTTCTGAACCTTTCCTTTGCCTGATTGTTTCACCGCCAAAATAATTTTTTTAGTCTCACTTATTGAAAATTAATTGGGTGCAAATATAGTCGGCCCTTTGTATCCGTAGGTTCCACATCTGTGGGTTTCGTATCTGCGAATTCAACCAACCACCCATCAAAAATATTTGGCAGAAGAATAAAGCTTCTGTACTGACCATGTACATACTTTTTTTGCTTGTCATTATTCCCTAAACATTATAGTGTGACAGCTATTTACATAGCATTTCCATTGTGTTAGTTACTATAAATAATCTACAGGTGATTTAAAATATACAGGAAGAGATGCATAGATTATATTCAAATACTACACGATTTTATATCAGGGACTTAAGCATCCATGGATTTTGGTATCTGAGGGAGATCCTAGAACCAATACCCCACAGGTAACAAGGGATGACCGTAATGTTACTGTAGGACCAAGTGGTGGAAAAATAAATGATTAGAGAAGATGTCATTAGTCTAACCAATATTTGTTTAGTTCCATCATTGCATTGCATTTTGTGAGGAGTAATGTGAATCAAAAGACTCTTCTTTAGATGTTGGCTAGCTGAAGAATCTCAGTGCTGGGTTTACCAAAATGTTCCCAGTTTCTGATATATTACCATGAGTCCCAATGTAGTCTATACGAGTGAACTCATCTGGGCATCACAATTTGGGGATACCTTGTTAATAATATTATTTCATCTAAAATAAGGTCCAGGTACATGGGACTCCAGTCATCATTCTTACTAGTGGCAGAAACTGGCATATGTATTTTGATATATAGTTAAGAAAATTGTACAGCATTACTCCATAATTTGTTTGAGAACACAATAAATGTCCTCTAATTGGAGAAAAAATCAGAACAAAAGGTAGAAATATTTTAATTATCTCCCATTTTCCCCGCTGCTCAAATAAATATATCCAAATAACAGTTGTTTTGAAATGTTTGCTTTTCTCTTCTTAAGCCAATTATTTCAAGTCAGAACAGAAAATTACACAATTATGAAACCAGATTCACCCCAAGTAACCCAAATGAAAAGGCTTTCTTTTTTTTTTTTTTCCCGGAGACTGAGTCTTACTCTGTCGCCCAGGCTGGAGTGCAGTGGCACAATCTCGGCTCACTGAAACCTCCGCTTCCTGGGTTCAAGTGATTCTCCTGCCTCAGGCTCCTGAGTAGCTAGGATTATAGCCGCGTGCCACCACGCCCAGCAGTTTTTGTAATTTTAGTAGAGATGGGTTTTCACTTTGTTGGCAAGGCTGGTCTCAAACTCCTGATTTGAGTGAATCCTCAGGTGATTCACCCTCCTTGGCCTCTCAAAGTGTTGAGATTACAGGCATGAGCCACTGCGCCCAGTCTGTAGAAGCATTTTTGACTCTCACAGGCATGCTTCGAATAGGGCATTTTAGCAAAAGATAATGTATATGGCTCCAAATGGTTATCGGTGGCCTTGGCAACTTGGTAGAAGCTATTGTCATTGCCATGAGCTCTGAGAGCAACTAGGAGGGTCTGAGTCCGGCTGTTGTTAGAGATCTGCCTTCATGGTTATTAGCACTTGGGGCTTTCAGTTATGGGTTACCCTGCCATTTGGGTGTTTCTGGTAAATGAAGGTGACAAATTAGACTTTCCTGGCTTGTCGTGGTACTACTATGGAATGAGCCAGATCTCTCTATTCTTCTTAGGGCTTTGATCAGTCCAGGTCTTGGCAACTCCCTTGACCATTGCCACATAGGACAGACCCCTTTGACTTCATTATAACCTGGAAGAGTTTGGGACCAAAACCTATGGAAGTAAGGCTCTACCAAGGCAAGAGTTAAATGCTGTTCAAGGTGTTACAATTATTAGAAGTCTACTTTATATTCTCTTTTCATATGTTTATATTCACATATAAAATTTTTAATTCACATAAGGATTATTTGGAAATCCTCATCTTGTTTGTGGATTAACTAAGCCAAATCCTTTGTTTCTTCCCTGATATGACTAAATCATAGAGACACAGAAACATAGGAAGGAGGCCGAAACCTGTGATAATATGGAGGACCCAAACGAGGACAGCATCACATATTTCTATCTAGCTGAAATTTTGCCTGTGTGTCTGTCTACTTGCCACCTTGTTCCAAAATGCAATAAGGCTATTGTGGAAAGAGAAGGTAGAGCTGTTTTATGCGTTTGTGCTTGGGCACATTAAGCAGCTCTTTGCTTCCCCTCTCATATGTGTATTTATTTTAGGCATGATTGTGAAACATTAGGGCCAAACTAATAAAAGCCCTTCAGGTCAAAATCACAGTGGACTGTTTTCACTAAAAGCCTGAGCGAGGAGAAGCAGCGAGCTTGGCACCAGCACTGCCAAACGCTGTGTGTGCAGTCCGAGGAGTAAAAGGGACTGCAAGGTTGCTCAATACATCCTTTTGACTTTAAAAGGGCCACATTTGAACCATCTGTACTGTTAAGGGCGTTCTGAGAAGGAAATTCTATCAGAAGGAAATTCTCTCAGTAACATGATGTGGTATCTTTCTTAAGAATTTTTTTTTATTAAGATATAGTTTACATATCATAAAATTTACCTTTTTAAAGTATATTGTTCAGTCTTTTTTTATTTAATATATGTTCACAAGGTCAGGCAGCCATAACCACTACTTAATTCTAGAACATTTTCATCACCCAAAAAGAAACCCTATACATATCAGCCATTCTATACTCATTAGCAGTCACTCTCCATTCCCCCTCCAACCCCAGCAGCCCTAGGCAACCACTAATCTTACTTTCTCCCTCTATGGATTCGCCTCTGCTGGACATTTAACATAAAGGGAATCATATAATATGTGACCTTTTATGATTGGCTTCTTCTTTAACTTGGCATGTCTTCCAAGTTTATCCATGTTCTAGCATGTATTGGAACTTCATTCCTTTTTGTGGCTGAATAATATTCCCTTGTATTTATTTGTTCATCAATTGGTGGACATTTGTCTCTACTTTTTGGCTACTATGAGCAATGCTGCTATGAATATTCACGTACACGTTTGTGTGTAGATGTATGCTTTCGTTTCTCTTGGTTATAGCCCCAGAGTGGAATTCCTGATGTGCAATCTTGTTATTTGCCCGTTAACAGAGATAATACAGGTCATTTGGCCCAGTCCTTCATCCGGTGCAGGAATAAAAATGATGATTTTCGTTGTAGAATATTATCCATTTGCCTCACCATTCCATTTCCTTTATTTTCAAATAACCAGGACAGACGGCGGACAATGCCCACTGCTCTGTTTCACCGGCTTCTGCTTTTGCAATAGCCACAGCTGCAGCAGGACATGGGAGTCCACCAGGTGAGTAGGGGAGCAGCTATGTACAGATAGGTGACCATTTATATGAAGTCAGTGGCCCGTGTTTGCCAGTGTCTTGATGAGACACTCGTCTGCTCTCACACTGGAATCCCAGGACCTTGGGAAGCCGAAGCAGAAGGATTGCTTGAGACCAGTAATTTGAGACTAGCCAGGGCAACATAGAGACCCCATCGCTATAAAAAAATTTTAAAATTAGCTGGGCATGGCTTTGCATGCCTGTAGTCCCAGTTACTCAAGAGGCTGAGGCAGAAAAATCGCTTGAGGTCAGGAGGTTGAGGCTAGAGTGAGCTGTGATCACACTACTGCACTCCAGCCAGGGTGATAAAGTGAGACCCTATCTCAACAAAACAAAACAAAATAAAATAATAATAAGAGAATGCACATTCCTAGCTCTTTCTGAGTCAGTGTTTCTGGGAAGAGACTGTCTTTTAAATAAGCATCTTCAGAAACCTCCTTATTTGGCCAGGCACAGTGGCTCACGCCGGTAATCCTAGCACTTTGGGAGGCCGAGGCAGGAAGATCACCTGAGGTCAGGAGTTCAAGACCAGCCTGGCCCACATGGTGAAATCCTGTCTCTACTAAGAATACAAAAATTAGCTGGGCATGGTGTCATGTGTCTGTAATTCCAGCTACTCAGGAGGCTGAGGCAGGAGAATCGTTTGAACCTGGGAGGCAGAGGTTGCACTAAGCCAAGATTGCGCCACTGCACTCCAGCCTGTGTGACAGAGCGAGACTCCGTCTCAAAAAAAAGAAAAGAAAAAAAAAAAAGAAATCCCACCATTTGCAACAATATGGATGAACCTGAAGGACATTATGTTACCTGAAATAAGCCAGGCACAGAAAGGCAGATACTGCATGATCTCACTTACATACGGAATCTAAAACGTCAAACTCATAGAAGTAGAAGGTAGTAGACTGGTGGTTACCAGGGGCTGGTGGGGAGGAAGGGAAGTGGGAAGCTGTTTGGTCAAAGGATAAAAGGTTCAGTTACACAGGAAGAATAAGTTCTAGAGATCAGTTGTACAGCATGGTGACTAGTTAAAAATGTACCGCATACTTGAAAATTGTTAAGAGAGTAGATTTCAGATGCTCTCCCACAAAAAAATGGTAAGTGAGGTAACAGATGTTACTTAGCTTGACTCAACCATTCTTCAATATATACGTACATCAAAACATCACATTGTACCCTGTAAGCATATACAATAAAAAATAATCAAATGAATAAGCATAAGCTCCTTCAGGTGAGTCATTCAGGCGGTCTGTGGGTTACAGCTCTGAGAAATTCTTTATCAGAGAAGGCTGTTATTCCTCCTGTGTTGTTTGACAGAGTTCTTCACCCTTTATAACTCAATTACTGAGAACACGTTTCCATTTTAATTGAGTACAATGCTAAAAGCATATGCAAGGTGGGAGGGAGGGCTTGTGGAGTGCGGGGAGCAGATGCGGGGGGCAGCAATTGCTTTAGCTGACTCATAATTCATTTCCAGTAGCTCCACGATTCTTTCTGAGATGCTGTCAGTTAATTTTCAGGGTAAAGAAAAAGTACTTAAAATAAAAGCACGGTATTTTAATAGATAAATATTATATTCATTATCTCTTTCCTCTTCTCTCACATGCAAGGAGGATATTATGTTGAAATAAATCTGTAAGTGGTTTCAGGATGGGCATGGTGGCTTACGCCGGTAATCCTAGCACTCTGGGAGGCCAAGGCAGGCAGATCACCCAAGGTCAGGAGTTCAAGACCAGCCTGGCCAACATGATGAATCCCCATCTTTACTAAAAGTACAAAAATCAGCTGGGCGTGGTGGCGCACGCCTGTAATCCCAGCTACTTGGGAGGCTGAGGCAGGAGAATCGCTTGAACCTGGGAGGTGGAGTCTGCAGCGAGCCGAGATCATGCCATTGCACTCCAGCCTGGATGACAGAGTGAGACTCCATCTCAAAAGTAAATAAGTAAATAAATAAATAATAAATCTTTAAGTGGTTTAAATAGCCTTGTTGCTGTGTCTTCACCTAAACTAAACTTATGGGCTCCAATCATCATGATTTGTAGAAACATGAGAGATGGCATATTTTGCTAATTAGCCATTTTTCACCTTTGTGGTAACAAAGGAGTCCTTTCCAAAGATTCTGAACCAATATTCACAATAGTAACTAGTAGATATTATCAGTATGATTTTTTTTTTTTCCAAATTGAGGACCAAAAAGAGATGTTCTGTAATGGACATTAACTACCATAGTGACTTTTATATATATATTTCTCTAAATAAACATTTTGCAGATTGACCACATTCTGTTTCTTCAGCGTTTTGCCATACATGCTTCACTGGAGACATGGTCAGGCAAATTGGGATGTGCTTTGCCCCAAATATTCTTAAAACCTTTCCCCAAGAGTCCCATCAGAATAATACAAAGCAGCCTATAATGGTCAAAATAGCAATCTTGTTGATACAGTTGGCTTCTATGATTGATTACATTCTGTAACAGTGAACATTTGGGGGGAAATAAGGGAGACTTTGCTAGGCTTTCAGCAGAGTTGTTGTCCATTGTGATTTACTAAGACCTTCTCCTGTCTTCTGTTCTTACGAGCTAGCCTGCCTTTGAAAAAGTGAAGGACAAGAGCATCTCACAGATTTCCTAATTTACATATGGTTTGTGAGGGAAAATTAATTTGGAGTTTATTTGAGATGAGCCCATTCCCTATTTGCTGGAGGGTAGGGGGAGGTCCTTTTTTCACCTGAGATTGCAATGAAGATTGAATCATTCGAATGTGCTTTAGAGAATGGTTTTCTGACTAGCTTTCCCAGGCATATTGGGCCAGAAGGAAAAAGTGACCAAAACAGCCAGCTCTTTCTCCCTTTTTGAAAGCCTGCTGCTTTTCTGTTGCCTTTTTTCCTACTTCTCTCCTGCAGCTCAAATAGTCTTAGGAAGAAAACCTTCTTCAGCGAGCTGGCTTCTGGTGGTGCTTTCTGAGGAGGGCAGCACGGACTTGCTAACAGACTCAGTCAATGTTGCCAGGTGTTAGTGAGCCTGCACCCTGCATGAGCAGACTGCTCTTTTATGACAGTGCTGTTGATGTTGCCTATCATGCAGTCTGAAGCCACATGATTTGATTTTAGAAGTAGAGGCAATAAGGGATTGGATTCAACAGTGCCCATGGCTCTGCTGTGAAGGCAGCAAGTTGCACAGGGGTCAGTTTCAATGGCTAGTGGCGGTAAGAAAGGGGGTCTCTTTTGGAGTGGAGACCAGTGCACTCTTGGGGCTCAGTTACTCAGAGGAATTGGTCCCTTAGCAGATTTCACCTGCCTGGGAGAACTGGGCAGAGAGCAGAAGGTTGTAATCAGAGCAGAAACAGGGAAGGGCTAAGAAGATAATCTGGATTTATTGGCTAGCCAGCGAGAGCATGGCATTGCCCGGGGAGGGCTAGACCTAGATACCTGGACAGGTGTTCAAAGGAAGAGAGTGCTGGATAAGAGTCAACTCCCAAACAGACTTTTTATCTCCTCTGGGAATCAGGAATTGCCAGCCTAGATGCATCCAGAACCTGGTGAGTTGCAAAGGCAAAGCAGAAGAAAGATTGCATAGACAACTAAACACCCCATGCTTTCATCTGTCTCTGCAGGCTTCCTGTCTGCTTATTTGGCTGTGATACAGATAGACTTGGGGATGCAGCTCTGCTGTGTCCTGGCTCGTAACAGGAAACAAGGTATAGCCCAGTCAACCCTGAGGTCTGCAGAGTGGGTTTCCATGTTTCAGGTTCCTCTGCAGATTCCCTCTTGCTTTAATACTCTCCCAGCCCTTCCCCTGATCCCATCTCCATAAAAATATCTGGCACCTCTGGGTTATTAATTATTATGTTCTCAAACATTAACTCTAGGCATTTGTATATTAAACCATCTCTTTAAGTTGCTTAGAAAAATTTCTTACTGTGTTAAAAGGAATTTCAAATGCAATAAAAGGGAGGACAGCAATTTTTTTATTTGCAAGGAGGTCAAGACAAGATGTTCCTGCCTGACCCCAGAGGCAAAGAAAACTGATTTTATTTGTGGATGGTGCCCTGTGATCTGTTTGGGATTGCCTGCCCAGCTGCTGGGGTCTCAGCCTGCCTAATTTCCACATGTACTGGAAAAGCCTGGTTTTCAATCTTTTTGGGGGGAACGTGGGGACAGAATCTCGCTTTATCACCCAGGCTGGAGTGCAGTGGCGTGATCTTGGCTCACTGAAACCTTCGCCTCCCAGGTTCAAGTGATTCTCCTGTCTCAGCCTCCCAAGTAGCTGGGACTACAGGTGTGTGCCACCACCCCCAGCTAATTTTTGTATTTTTAGTAGAGATGTGGTTTCACCATGTTGGCCATGCTGGTTTTGAACTCCTGGTTTTGAACTCCTGGTTTTCCAAGCCTCCTGTCTACCTTGGTCTTCCAAAGTGCGAGGATTACAGGTGTGAGCCACTGCACCTGGCCTCAATCTCTTTTTCTTCCTTTTTTTTTTTTTTTTTTTTTTTTTTAATTAATGAATCAATGACTTAAAAAAAAATCTACAGCCTTCACTTCCCAAAATTGGATGAGTCTCTTCCTTCCATGTCATGCTCCCTTTGTTTACCTGAGTCAGCGCTATCCAGAGAACCCATATCCTGCCCCTCAAAACTAAAGATTTGGATTTTATGCTTTCTGTGAATGTGGTAATGCTTCAGGGAATTTTTAATGGATTTTTATGTAGACCCATAGGTGATACCCAGGATTGTAGTGTTGTGCTTTCACTATTACTTCTGTCTCTGTTTATAGTGTTTCTCTGACAAACACATCACAGGAATGCAGCTTTTAGCAGCATTATTGTCTCATGTTTCCTGATTAATTGCAACTCCCTACCAACACTTTCTATCCTTGCTTTATTTTTTTTCCTCGACACTTATCACTATTTGACATACTATTTGTTTTACTAATTTATCTTGCTTTATTATCCATTTCTCCAATAAAATGTAAGATCCACGAGGGCAGAGATTTTTATCTATTTTATATACTGTAGTATCCCTGAAATCTAGAGTAGTATTGTACATGTAGTAAATGATTCATAAATGCTTCATGAATTAATGAATCAATGACTGAATCTTCATACTTGCAATAGGGAATATTCAGTGCAGAAAAGAAAAAACTGTACTGTCCATATATTTTTATAGTGCTGTGATGTTTTTAAATTGTTTGTTGTTGTTGTCATTGTTGTTATTTCTAGGGCAAAAGAGTTTTGTCTTATTTCTCCGACTGACCTGGGGAAGTGATATCAGTCTCTTCAAGTCAGCAAGCAGGTTTTGCGTGTCTTGGGTGTTTAGTATCACTTTTTTGGATACCCACAACTCTGAGCTGAGCACCCGGTAGACTTGTAAATAAGCCTCATTGTCTTGGTATTCATTTGATGTAAGACTTTTCCTCGCACTCATGATTGGAAAGTCCTTGAGATATGCCTGGACCTGAGGCCTAAGGTCACCCTAAATGTTTGCTGCCAATCAGAATGCAAGCACTAACTAAACTGTTAAAGCTTCATACTGTGATATTAATAAGAATTGGTTTTGTGTTGCACTCATACCCACAGAACCAGGCTTTTCTTTCTCTCCAATAGAGATACCATCATTGATCTACAAATTAGGCCCAGTTACAGATGGATCCTGAATTTGTAGGCCTGATGTTTATGCAATTTGGGGAAACACATTTCAAGGAAAATAATATAAAATTATAAATATAAACCTTTAGGGCACCTCCCAGGGCTTTGGAAGAGGCCCATAGAAATCGAGAAGGCCTAAAGCTTAAGCTTTCTTGACTTCCTGATAAATCTGCTTTTGAGTCCAATCCAGAAAATTCTTAGAATCACAACAGCTACAGGAAATTTTGTATGCTGGGGAGTGAGGGTGGGGGCATCAGTGATTGTCAATGAGTCATTAGCCATCTTTCTTCTAAGTTAGCCCAGAGTCAGGTGGTATAAGGAAAAAAAGCAGAGGATGGCATCAATTAAATATGAACAGTTGACCAGGTGTTAATATGCACACTCTTCTGGTGACAAGTTGGATTAGCTGGTAGTGGTGAGTAGAGCAGAATGATGTGTGTATTGCCACCCTGATTTCCTTCCCCAGTGTCAAATAAGCCTCTCCTTCCATAGGGCTTTAACTCTATACAGGATAGGACTGAAACAAAGGATGGTTGATGGTGTTCTTGTGTGCCACCACACTGATTGAAATGTATTTGCAGGCACCTGCTCAAATTTAAGAGCTCTGCATAAAGTGGAAATATAAATGTGTGCATTTCAAATGGCTGCTGATACAGGGAATCTGCAGGTGCAGTTTGGATATAGTTATGATATGAATAGAAATGCAAATTCAATGAATAAATGTATCAGAGCACATCATTGCACTTACTATACACCTGAAGTTGTAGGATTAATTATAGAGTTTATGAAATGATATAAAATGCAGTATGAAAGTGTGAGGTGGGTTATTTTTATGAGAGTAGAAATCATGGCAGTGGAGGTACTATAAGCAACTCCTGATTATCTGTGAGCAGATTATATGTTTTACTGTTCTATGCAAGTCAAAGTAAATTAACAAAGTAGAGGAATGGTTGAATGCACTTACAGGAAAATTAGTGTCACTGTTACAATTGCTTAGGTAAGCAGTGAGTCTTTTACTGGTGGTTACCTGGTACTTGTAAAGTAGATAATTCATAATCTGTTTTATCTTCTGTAAAACCAGTCATGGCATGTATAGTAGATCTGAGGGTGATGTGAGTTGGGCTTGGATCGGTTTGTTAAAATACTGATATCTGGTCCCACACCTAAAGATTCTGAGTTGATTGATCTGGGGTACATTGTGGGATTAAGGAATTTTTTAAGTTCCCCAGGTGATACTAATGTGAAGCCAAGTAGGAAATGCTTGTGTGTGTGTGTGTGTGTGTGTGTGTGTGTGTGTGTGTGTGTGTGTGTGTTTGTTTATGTTACTGAGGTGATGTCAGTTAAGGGTAAAACTTTGGATGTTTCCAAATTTCACCATAGATTTGGATGTAGATGGATTTAATGATTATTTGATTAATTCAGCAGAAGAATGTGGTTAAAACAGTTGTGTAATCTTAACCCACACCCTCAGGCAATTTAGGAAGTATGTCTGGATTTCATTCTACAGTCTAGTATTAATTTACATATTGAGTGTTTTAGGTGTAGATATGGTAGGTGGGCTGGATGTGAGGAGTGCTAGACTGAGTCCTGTGTGTGTCACCTTGGACGGTTTCTCTCTGGGCCTGTTGTTTCATGATGGAAGCCTGAGAGCTCAGCTGGTGCACGTGCTGTCCACATGTGATCTCAGCCTGTAGCGTCAGCATAACCTGGGAACTTACTGGAAAAATAAATTCTTGGGCCACACATCATTCCTACTGAATCAGCATTTCTGAGGGTGGGACACAGCATCTGTCTTTTACAGACTCTTTAGCTGATTCTGATACATACTGAAGTTTGAGAAGCAGTGAACTAGTATAATGTCCAAGCTGCCTTCCCTATTTAAAAATCTGACTCCATATTACTTGTAGTAGACTATATAGTAGATGAAGAACCTAAATTTGAATCTCTTTCCAAACATTAAGTACAACTCAACCTTTATCTTTTGGTAGTTTTTGCACAGTATGCATAATTGATGTTGTTCCAAGTTGTACATTTAAATTCTCACTTTTCTTCATCATTTAAAATATGGAAGGTTGCCTAGAGTTCTGCATCATGTTAGAAAATCTTTTTATCTCGAAGTAATAAAAACTGTTGTAGTAATTTCTCTCTAATTATACTTTTATAACAGCTTTATTGAGCTATAATTCACATACCATACAATTCACCTATTTAAAGCCTACAGTTCAAGCTGGGTGTGATGGCTCATGCCTGTAATCCCAACATTTTGGGAGGCCGAGGCAGGAGGATTGCTTGAGCCCAGGAGTTCAAGACCCACCTGGGCAACATAGTAAGACCCCATTTATAAAAAAAAAAAAAAAAATAGCTGCACATGGTGGCACACGCCTGTAGTCCCAGCTACTTGGGAGGCTAAGGTGGGAGGATCTTTTGGGCCTGGGAGGTGGAGGCTGCAGTGAGTCATGATCATGCTCCATTTCAGCCTGGGCAACAGAGTAAGACCACGTGTCTAAAAAAATAAAAATAAATAAATAAATAATAAATTAAAAAGTCTACAGTTCCATGGATTTTAATATATTCCCAGAGTTGGGCAACAGTCACAATACATTTTAGAACATTTCCCCAAGCCCTTTAGCTGTTACCAGTCACTCCCTATTTGTCTCTTCCTCTAGCCCTTTGTAACTGCTAATCTCTTTTCTGTCTCTATAAACTTATTTATTCTCAATATTTAATATAAATGGAACTATTCATACAACATATGCCCTTTTGTGACTGACTTCTTTTACTAGCATGTTTTTGAGGTTCAGCCATTTTTGTAGCATGCATCAGTCACTTAATCCTTTTTACTGTGGAATAGTATTCTATTTTATGGATATACCACATTTTATTTATCCATTCATGAGTTAATGGACATTGGGGTTATTCCTCCTTTTCAGCTGCTGTGAATGATGCTGCTGTCAATGTTCATGTACAAATTTTTGTGTGTATGTTTGTTTGCATTTATGTGAGTACATACCTAGGGGTAGATTTGCTAGGTTGTGTGATAAGATTATGTTTAACTGCTTAATAAACCGTCAAATTGTTTTTGAAAGTAGCTATACAATTTTGCATTTCCATCAGCAGTGTAATTGAGTTCCATTTTCTCCATATAACAGAGTAGTCCCAATTCTTCCCTTGTAATATTACTGTGATTTATTTTATTTATTCATATCCTATAATCATCCAATATGTTGTTATTATTAATATTAATATTTTGAGATGGAGTCTCACTCTGTCGCCCAGGCTGGAATGCAGTGGTGCGATCTTGGCTCACTGCAAACTCCACCTCCTGGGTTCAGGCAATTCTCCCTGCCTCAGCCTTCCGACTATTATTACTTTAGGCAAAGTTATCTTCTAGATCATTTAAAAAGAAGAAAAACAAAAGAGTTTCCTTTATCTTCATTTTTTCCTTCTTTTGTTTATATAGATCCAAGTTTCTGACCTATATCATTTTCCTCTGCCTGAAGAACTTCTTTTAACATTTCTGGCAGGACAGGTCTGCCAGCAATGAATTCCTCCAGTTTTTATTTGCCTGAGAAAGTCTTTATTTCTCCTTCACTTTTAAAGCATAATTTCACTGAACATAGAACTCTAGCTTGGTGGTTTTTTTCTTTCAACACTTTAAATATTTCACTCCACTCTCTTCTTGCTTGCCTGGTTTCTGATGTGATGTTGTCATTCGTGTCCTTGTTCCTCTGTTGGTAAGTGTTTATTTCAAGAACTTCTCTTTATCTTTGGTTTGCTGCAGTTTGAATACGATACGCCTTGATGTGGTTATCTTGGTATTTATTCTGCTTGGTGTTCTCTGAGCTTCCTGGATCTGGGTTTCATGTCTGTTATTAATTTTGGAAAGTTCTTGCCATTATTAATGCAAATATTTCTTTGACTCAGTTCTTCAGTACTCCAATTACTTGTTTGTTATACCCTTTGAAATTGTCCCACAGTTCTTGTATGTGCTCTTCTGTTTGGTTTTTACCCCCTTTCCTTTTTCTCTTTGTGCTTCAGTTTGGAAATTTTCATTGGCCTCTCTTCAAGGTCACTGTTCTTCCCTCAGCTATGTTGAGTCTACCGATGAATCAGATAAAGGCATTCTTCATTTCCGTGTCTGTGTTTTTTATGTCTAGCATTTTCCTTTGAGTCTTAGTTTCTATTTACCTCTTTACATTATCCATCTGAACTTGCATATTGTCTACTTTTTCCATTAGAACCCTTAACATATTATAGATATTTCCCTACTTATGATGGCTCAACTTACAACTTTTTGACTTTATGATGGTGTGAAACTGATGCACTTTCATTAGAAACTGTGCTTTAAGTATGCATACAACCATTCTGTTTTTCACCTTCAGTATAGTATTCAACAAATTATATGAGATATTCTACATTTTATTGTAAAATGGGCTTTGTGTTAGATGATTTTGCCCAACTGTAGACTACTGTTCTGAGCACATTTAAGGTAGGCTAGGCTAAGCTATCATGTTTGGTAGCTTAGATATATTAAATGCATTTTTGACTTATACTACTTTTCATTTAAGATGGGTTTATTGGGATGTAACTCAGTCATAAGTTGAAGAGCATCTGAAATCATAGTCATTTTAAATTGACTGTCTAATAATTCCAAGGTCTTTGTCATATCTAAGTCTGATTCTGATGCTTGCTTTGTATCTGTTATGGGCTGCACTGTGTCCCCACTAACTGTATATTTACCATTACCCTAGAATATGACTGTAGTTGAAGATAGGGTCTTTAAAGAGGTCATTAAGGTTAAATTAGGTCATATGGGTGAACCCTATAAGGAGGCTACTGGGACATACACATAGACTAAGGCGTGACCATGTGAAGACACAGGAAGAAGACAGCCACCTACAAGCCAAAGAGAGAGGCTCAGAAGAAACCAAACACACTCACTCCGAGATCTGGACTTCTAGTCGCCACAACTATGAGAAAATACATTTATTTAGGCCACCATTTCTGTGGCGTTTTATTATGGCAGCCTGGATAAATTACTAAAGTCTCTTGAGACTGTTTCTTCTTGCCTTTTGGCATGCCTTGTAGTTTTTGTTGAGACCCAGACAGGTTATATCAGATAATAGAGACTGAGATAGATAGGCCTTTAAGTGTGAAGATATATGTTATCTGGTTAGAATTTGGGTTGTGCTTGATGTTTGCTTAGGAACCAAAGGCTTCAAATTCCTTCAATGCCCTTTTTGTTTTCCCTCATGAATTGGGCTTCCCTAAGTACTCCTTCTCAGAGAGAATCTATGTTTTCAAGCTCTTTCTGCTGTAATCTGTTATCCTACTGAGTCTCTGTTAGGGTGGGGTGATGGTGGGGAAGGAGAGTCTTCTATATCTTCCAATGAAACCTTACTGTTTTAATGGATTGGTACCTCAAAGCTGTGACCCTTACAAATGTTTCTCCAGTGATAGAGCTTCTTTTCCCACTGCCCCCTACTTCCCTGGCTGCCACATTCCCAATTTCTTTCCTTGAATCCCTGACCCCTGTAGACTATATTATTTTCCCCATAGCTAGGAAGAAGGCAAGAGGGGATTGGAATGGGAACAATGTCTTTTTCCAAGTGGGATAAGGCTTAGGCAAAGCCTTTTTCCTTGAAGAGCTGACCTTCATTGTGGAGAAGGCCCTGGGCATGTTTCCAGTGTTACTCTTCCCCTCTCCCTGCAAGAGCCATGAAGAGATCTTTCTCCAGTGTTTACTGGGAGGACTTGGTGTGATTCCTGGAAGTAAAGTCCCCAAATGTGTGGCCGCCCTCCTAAGAATGTGGTTCTCAAGAGCATCTCACTGTCATGCTGGTCCACACTCAACCTCCAGCAGTTCATCAATACAACCATTCAAGTACTGCCACCAGCTCATGGCTCCAGCGACTTCTGCTCCAGGTAGGCAGATCTGTGTCTCTCTGGATGTGCTTGGTTTTCTTTCCAGAGTTTGTGATGACCATTTCCCTTGAAACCTCAATTTTCTGGTATGTCCAAGAAAAGTTGTTGATTTTCAGGCTATTTCATTCTTCTTGTGTTATGGATGGATGTGATAACTTCTAAGTTCTTTATGTGTCAGAGCTAAAACTCAGATTCTCAATTTGGTGGGATCTTTATTGTGATCTCAATTTTGTAGGTCAAATTGGGGAGAAATGCACATCGTAACAATACTCAAACTTTCAATCCATTAACTAGGAATGTCCCTTCATTTACTGAGATCTTCTCTCACTTCTGTCGGCGATATTTTATATTTTTTAGCATACAAATCTTGCGTTTGTTTTGTTGCACTTGTTCTTAAGTATTTGACTCTTTTTGGTGTTATTGTGAATAGAATTGTTTCCTTTTATTTTTAGATAGTTTGTTGCTAATATTTAGAAATACAATTGATTTTTCTAGATTGTCTTGTTTTCTACAACTTTGCTAAATTCATTTATTAGTTCTACTAGATTTGTTTTCGAAGATTCTTTAGGATTCTCTACATATAGAATCTTTTCTTCTGTGAATAAAGATAGTTTTATTTCTTCATTTCCAATCTGTATGCCTTTCATTTTCTTTCTTTTCTTTTCTTTTCTTTCTTCTTTTTAAAACGGAGTCTCGCTCTGTCGTGTCCAGGCTGGAGTACAGTGATGGGATCTCAGCTCACTGCAACCTCTGCCTGCCGGGTTCAAGTGATTAGCCTGCCTCAGTCTCCCAGATAGCTGGGATTATAGGCACCTGCCACCACACCTGGCTCACTTTTTGTGTTTTTAGTAAAGACAGGGTTTCACCATATTAGCCAGTCTGTTCTTTCTTGCTTATTGCAGTGACTAGACAGCCTATGTTTTGAATTGCAAGCACTTCTTTCAAGTCCTTGTCAAGCATGGGAACTATACACTGCTGATGATATAGTTGGTGCTCATGTTTTACAGTAATAAATATAATGATGTAAACATACAATCAGCTCACAAAAAGCACCTATCAAAATAATCCCACAAAGCTCTTTCTTTACACATCCCATTGGAATTCAGACTTTTTTTATTTTTTGAGAGATAGAGTCCTGCTCTGTCACCCAGGCTGTCGTGGAGTACAGTGACACAATCATGGCTCACTGCAGCCTTGAATTCCTGGACTCAGGTGATCCTTCCACCTAAGCCTCTTGAGTGGCTGGTACTATAGTTATGCACCACTACATCTGGCTAATGTAGAGATGAGGTATCTCCACGTTGCCCAGGCTGGTCTCCAACTCCCGTCTTTAAGTGATCCTCCTGCCTCGGCCTCCCAAAATGCTGGGATTACAAGTGTTAGCCACTGTGCCTGGCTGGAACCTGACTTTGAAACTAGATTAGCTGTACCTTAATAGGCCTTGTTCAGAATCACTGGGTAATTTCTAAATAAAAGCATCCAGGGATACTTTTTTCATTCAGTTGTTCTTTCACGCCACTCTTCAAAAGATTCAGAACACCTTTTTGTTTTTTCCTACTGGAAGGTAGCCTAGTTTGTGACACATTTCCTATTGTTTTTTCCAAAATATATTAAAAATATTTAAACATTATTTCACTAAAGACCAGTACTTTAACAGTGGTCCCAAGTCCTATTTTTAAACCCACACACACATGCACACACTCATACTCACGCACATTGTGCTTGGAATTAGAATTGTGGAACTGCAAAGCTGTGGTTTTCACTGGTGTGAGTATACCCCTGAGCCTGCAAAGCAGCTAGAATGCTCATGGCAGGCGGGCTTTGCATTCTCCTCCTGGAAACATGCCACGCAGCAAGCTAGATCACAGAGATATCCTTGCCGTGCTTTCCAAGCGGACCCAAATCCTGTTCCAGCTGGCCTGTCCACCTTCTTCCCTGATGGTGCTGCACTGCCAAGTTCCCTTTCTTTGCATTTTCCCTTCCCCGGCTCCCTGCAGACTGCTCTCTTCTATTACTGTCTCTTCTCAGCGAAGGTACAATGTAGTTGATTGTGCCTCACATGGCTTAATTGCTGCTTGATTCCATTACTGTTTCATCCATGTCAGGGCCAGGCGAGTAACCTAAGTAGGGATGGAGAGGTGCTGCCGTGTTTGAAGGACACAGCCACTGCCCAGCCCCTGCAGACTGTTGCCATGAGGGGCTGCAGGACAAGGACTGTCAGATGTGTTTTCTCTGCGTTTTTTTTTTTTTTTTTTTTCAGCCAGAAATCTTGATATTTATGTGAAATTTTCTGTTTTGAAATGTTGGAAGTGAATTCACACTCTTTAAAAATACTGTCCAGGCCAAACATAATACTTCCATGGGCCACATTTGGCTGTGAGCCACCAGTGTGCGACCTCAGATTTACTGTAATCACTTACAGCTGGAGTTGTAGGTTGATACAGCTAAGATTTCCAGAGACACTCCTAAATATTAGCAGTAAACTCCTGAATCTCTTTGGCGCCACCCCCTTGTATCTTGTATTCCTCTTACTGGGCAATTTTACAGAAAGTTGATCTCTTCTGGTGCACTCTGCTTGACCACATTCACTCTCAGAGGGTAATCTTATCTCAAAGGTCTGAGCCTCCCTCACTAGGTCATCCCCTCACTATGGAAGGGGCACAGTGGGGACCATCTTTCTTCATCTCATGTTATAGATTCCGAAGCAAGTGTGGCATCTGGAGTGGTGATGGGTCTTGCCCAGGTTCTCACAGTTACTAAGAATGAGACTCAGACCTATCCACTACTAAACTGCTGCTTTCTTTGCCCTGATATAGCCTCTAATCCATATTAACTTCAAAAACAGCAAGAGCTTGGGAAGCTTGAATTCCTTCATTTTGTTATTAGCTCTGGCTTCTGCCTTTCTCTGCAGCATATCCATTTCTTTCCATCTTTTTCCCACCTCTGTATCCACCTAGCATTCCCCTAAGTGACAGATACAGCAGTTTGAGGACTCCAGACTGGAGATGAGCCTGGGGGAAATTAGTAGTCTGTGGATGGGTTCTTAGTTGACCAGCAGTTAGCACTGAAGGATCTGTAATTTCATTCACAGCATTGCAGAAATCAGGGCCTTAGTACAATGATATGATCTGGTTAGAGGAGGCACATATTTCTGTATTGAGAATTGGATTACATTTGCAGTGAGATATTGATTACTGTGAATTAAGTTGATGTCACATATATACCCTGCTGTCTACAGTCTCTCAGGATTTGTGAGAACACTCAGCACTGTTTAAATAGCTTAACGGCACGGATAAACTTATACGAAGGGCACAGAATCTGGGCTTTTCCCAGGGACTAGATTACAAGCTAAAATGTAAATTTCAGGCAGGAATTACAAATCAATTTTCTGTTTCAAAATCAGAAGCTTAATATCATGTAGATGTTTTACTGCATTGATTTCCAATGGTGTGTGGATGGGGTAGAATAAGAACAGCCAGGGCCTTCCTCAAAATATACCTGTGCCCCTGGGGATTCTGAGTGGCCTCCCAGAGGCAAGCAGTCCAGAAGAGCAATGTTACTGACGGCAATGTGCTGCACATGTGAATGGTACGAAAACAGACAGAAGGCTAAAAACATCACTGTTCTGCTATCTGCCAGCCCTAAAAAGAACTATGCTCACTTTCTGAATGCAATTCTCTATCTTCTGGTTAGTCAGGGGATGATGGGAAGCAGGCTGCCTGTGTAACCTGTTTTAGCAATGACATTCAGAAGTCTGAGGTCAAAATGTTGGCTGCCCTCAGTTTCTCATATGGGGCCCTCACCATCTTTTCATTTTGGTGTTGCCCACCCTTGCCTTTTTTCTTATTCATCTCCTCTTTTTCTGTATCATGCTATCGTTTTACCTTGCTAGGTTCTCACCTGTTGGAATTCTGCCCCTATTTCATGGCGATACATCCTCTTGCCAGGACGGGCTATGTGCTTTGCAGGCCCAGTGTGAAGTGAAAATGCAAGTGTCCCTGTTGAAAAAAATTATGAAGAATTTCAAGACAGTGACTGCAGGGCATCTAACCAAGCCTGAGACCTTCTAAGCGTGGGCTGTGCATGACACAGGCTGTACACCAAGAAACTGGCCCTGCCTCTTGCAGTCTTGTCAGGAGTCCAGCAGTCTCTTAATGCATCCAACTGGGTCCTGTAGTAAATTGCTCTCAGGATGTGGCCTCCAATGCATTTCTAGGATTATATCTTGGTTCTGTAGAAGTTTTCTGTGGTGAAAAATATATTCATAGTATTCCTTCATTTTAAAGATGAAAATATTTTAGCCCGGGATAGACCAATTAGAAAGACAAAAACTATCTAAACATAGGACTTCGGATTCCTTGAAGAAAATACATATTTTTTAGTTTTTATTTTTATTTTTTTGAGACGGAGTCTCACTGTAGCACAGGCTAGAGTGCAGTGGCGCAGTCTCTACTCACTGCAGCCTCCGCCTCCTGAGTCAGGCAATTCTCCTGACTCAGCCTCCCGAGTAGCTGGGATTACAGGTGCATGCCACCACACCTGGCTAATTTTGTATTTTTAGTAGAGATGGGGTTACACCATGTTGGCCAGGCTGGTCTTGAACTCGACCTCAGGTGATCCACCCACTTTGACCTCCCAAAGTGGTGGGATTACAGGTGTGAGCCAACACGCATGGCCTGAAGAAAATACAAATTTTTTTTTTTAAGAATAACATACAGTGAAATACTTTTAACAATGCAGGAACGCTGAAAATAATCTCTGATGAGTCAGAAAGACTCTCACTATCTAATGATGATTCAGAGTAACCATAAAACAAAAATTATCATCATATAAGACTAAAAAGGGCAGACACGGTGGTGCATGCCTATAATCCCAGCACTTTGGGAGGCTGAGGCAGGCAGATCACGAGGTCAGGAGTTTGAGACCAGCCTGGCCAACATGGTGAAACCCCATCTCTACTGAAGATACAAAAATTAGCCAGACGTGGTGGCGCATGCCTGTAATCCTAGCTACTCGGGAGGCTGATGCAGGAGAATCGCTTGAACCCGGGAGGCAGAGGTTGCAGTGAGCTGAGATAGTGCCACTGTATTCCAGCCTGGGTGACAGAGCGAGAATGTCTCAGAAAAAAAAAAAGACTAAAAAAATTCTGGATTCCTGGACTTTTTGGTTATTTGAATCTTTATAATAAAGGCAATAGGGCAAATAAACAGTGGTGGTCATGTCAGTATTATACAAAGCTGAAAATTATTATGCAGGAAAGTTAGAAATAGTAGACAGCCTCAAAAATATACAATGAAAAGTGGAATTTCTTAATGAACTTTTTTGGGAGAAATAACCAATGATAATGTTGTGATTATGTAAAATTTCATCAGCCTCATACATTAAAAGGATGTGACAAGCTTTTAGTTATAAAGTTTTTCAAACTGTTATGTCAAAGATTAAATGTGGTAGTCAAAGTAATCTGTGGAAACATACTGCTTTTATATGGTTGGTGGTGGAAGTCAGCATAAGTAAACCAAACCTTTTAAGGGAGGAAGGGGCTTTTCATCTGCCAGGAAAATATCCCCTTAGACTACAGGTCCTGTGTGTGTTCCTTATTTATGCATCAGATGTGATTAGTACAGGTTGTGCCCTTACTGGCAGTTATAGCCTGTGGCTTTATAAGTGCTGGGAAGACCAAGGCAATAACTTGATAACATGTAGTTAGCCTTTTTAATTGATTGTGAATTCATAGCAGTTATGGGTCATTTTTATAGAGGCAAAGTTCCCAAAGCTTCACCTACATCTTGCAAACCCTTCTCCTGTGCTGCCCAGATGGGCATTTCTGTATATAAATTGAGTGGTTGCATTTATTATCAACATAGCAATAACAACAGTAATTTAGAGTTACACACTTCAATAGGCATACAGTATACTGAGCAATGGTCCAAGTTTTACATATGTTAACTTATGTGTGAAGTAGTTAATATTACTATACTCAGGTTCCAGTAGAGGATACAGAGAGTTAAGTAAATCACCTAAGGTCACTTACGTTACATAGGGAGTAAGTAGCAGATTTGAATCCTGTCATCTAGCTCTTCTAACCACCACCCTACTCGGCTTGAATTTCATCAGTACTTTATTGCCTTGGTCCAATGCACACTCGATGTTTAAAAAATAAGTGAAGAATGCTGGGCACGGTGGCTCATACCTGTAATCCCATCACTTTGGGAGGTTGAGGCAGGAGGATCACCTGAGGTCAGGAGTTCCAGACCAGCTTGACCAACATGGAGAAACCCCATCTCTACTAAAAAGACAAAATTAGCCAGGCGTGGTGGCACACGCCTGTAATCCCAGCTACTTAGGAGAATCGCTTGAACCTGGGAGGCGGAGGTTGCGGTGAGCCTAGATCATGCCATTGCACTCCAGCCTGGGCCACAAGAGTGAAACTCTGTCTCAAAAAATGAAAAATAAAAAAAATAAGTGAAGAAAGGGCCCACAGTCTAACCTGTCACCGGCCTAACCTCTGCCTTATACATATAAGGCATAGCTGGAACCTTGTATTTAACCTTGTAGTGCTGCCACTTTGTTTAGGAAGGACATGAACCTTTCTCTTGCATGGTCTGGTGGTTTTAAAAATATACCACAAATTCTTTCCTACTTCTCCCTTCAGGAATTGGTGCTAAATTTCTCTTCTCTTTAGTGTGGGCTGGACTTAGTAACTCACTTCTAACAAATAAAATGAAGCAGAAGTGATCGTGTATGACTTGGCACCTAGGCCATCAAAAGCTTAGTGCCTTTCATCTTGGTCAGTCTCTCTACTGGATCGCTTGCTGTGGGGACAACCAGCTACCACATCATGAGGAGAGTCGCACAAGGGAAAAAACTAGGAACTATGTCTTCTGCCAACAGCCATGTGAGTGAGCTCGGAAGCAGACCCTGTAGCTCCAGCATGGCCTTCAGATGACTGCAGGCCTGGTGGACACCTGGACTCCAGCCTCATGAGGTACCCTGAGCCCGAGCCACCCAGCTAAGCCTCTGAATTCTTGTCCTAAAGAAACTGTGAGATAATAAATGTTTGTTGTTTTAAGTCTCAAATTTTAGAGTGATTTGTTATGTAGTAATAGATAACTCATACAGGTGGTATCACAGTAGCCAGTAAGCTTTGACCAAATTATTCGTAATCACATTAAACTTAAGGAGCATGTTTTCATTTTTGAAAGTGAAGCATTTCTGGGCTTTCCCTGTGGAACAGAGCACCCTGGGCTTATCCTCAACCAAATATTTTGAAATTGAGGGAGTATATTTGAAATCTGCCTTGTATTTCAAGGTTCCCAAACAGGCTTTCTCTTCTCTCATCACCTGAAGTGCTCTGAATTGAATAGATTCATTTGTTTCTGCTGTTTGAGAGCCTGGAGCAGTTTGATTTTAACACAACTGTTGCTTAGCAATAGGAAGGAACTTAATGGTTCCACTCTATTCTGCAAACTGAGAGGAGCCTCCCCTGTGTAGCTATTGTCTGTCTGTAATGCTGAATTTTAAATTGTAATTATCATTTGAAGATGAAATTGAAGCTGGCCTATGTGACACATTGTATGTACCCTAGTATCTCCGTTGCCCAGGGAGTTAGACTGGCCCAGTTTGAGGTCCCGTACAGACACACTGGTCTCTTGGAATTATAAGGTAGTTAGAAGTCTAAGACAAAGCTGGAAAGAAACTAGTAAATTCCTCATTGGTAGGAAAACAGGTGGTTTGTATTCACTATATACTTATTTCGTGATTCTGGGACCAAAAACTTGGCTCTTAAATTGTTGTGACTAGAACCCGGGCCAATGATTTTAGAAAAGAATCCATAGAGTAGTGGGAATTCTAAAACATTGCGGGGGGTGTGGGAGAGGGTGGGGTGTCCAGCCACCACTGACCTCGCTACCTTGCTCTGTTGGAAAGGCTCCCGGAAATGTCAGCTGCTTAGAATGTTTAAACCCAAGGTGTAAATCTGATTGTTCATCAGAAAGGTGGGTATCATTTCAGAAGCCTCCACCCAAATTAAAAGTGTTGTTCTTTCCCACTCTGTAGACTAAATTATGTACAAGCTTACTTGATGTTTTAAAATCTTCAATTAGTTATATAGGTCTTTCTGTGCACACGCAGTACCATATCAGGTACTGTGGAAGGATAAAAATGAAATACATTGAGGAGAAGTACAAGAGTAGAAGGCATTGCTTCTACTCTTTAAGAGCTGGTCATCTAGTTGAAAAGGTTAGATGAACAGGCATAGAGTAAATGTTAAATGATCAAGATGTAAACTCCAGCATGCTATATAATAATCAGTATAATTATCAACCAATGTTGTTAAACTCTGGGTTTGAAAACCAAGAGAAAATGTCACATTACCAAAATAACAAGGCTTCGGTGCATGACCCTGAAATAATAGGTTAATATAGTTTCAAATTATTTCACAGGCTCTTCCAATTAGTCAGCTTTTTCTGGCAGCAGATTTTTTTTTTTTTTTTAACTTTGAAACACTTTCTTCCTCTGGATCTACAAGTTATCCTTTATGGGTATGCATTTCTTGGTGTATGTAACAGTCTGAGGAATTTAGCTGGTATATTAGATTAGGTGGAGGCAGCATCTGTCATACTGGACTAAATTAATATTTCCAAGATTTCTGCACATGCATCATAATGAGAAGTGATGAGAGACATATTGGGGCAAATTATATTTCACTGGTTTTGAAAATCAAGAGTCACAAACCTACAGAAAACCCCAACTAGCCTAACTGAAATCGAGTAAAATAATAGTGCTGTGATGTGCTTTTATGTGTGTGTGTGTTTTAAAATAAATGTAACAAACAGCCATGGGGGACCAACTGTCTCCTTTTTCAGATATTACTGGATCATCAGCTGTAAAGGCTCTGAGGCTACACGTTTAATTATGTCTAGCATTTGAATGGTAATAGCGCAGATGTTACCTGCCTGTAATCCTCCTCCTCCCTACAGATTTTGCTTTGTTCTTGCTTATTTTCGAGATCCTGCACACAAGTTGAAATTAATTAAAAACAGTAGAGCATCTTAATCTGGATAAGCCTTCGTCTGGCAAATGATGTTACACTGCCAAAGATTTCCTCTGCAAAGTCAGTTCTCCTAATTCCTGTAGATGTGTATAAAACAAGCCATAATCCCCTTTAGAGGCAGGCACTAAATGCATACGGCCTCAGCAGAGGTTAGAGTCTCCTGCCTTGCCTTCCTTACCTTCCTCACTGGGTGTTAATGACCTGCAAGTGATGTTCTCTTTCTCTTTTTTCTATACTAGCGTTATGGATTTACACAGACCTACGTGTTCATTACGACAAGCCTGTGAAGTGGGAAGGCAGATACCGTCTTCCTCTTCTGACAGATAAAGGAACAGGCTCAGTGAGGGACAGAGACTTCCTTACTCAAGGGCAGTTATAAATCACAAGCTGGACTCCTAGTCTAGGTGCTTTAGACCAGACTCATTTGTTTAGTGGTATTTCACAGCCATCTCCCTCTGATATTTCAAGGGACAGCTGAAGAATTAATTGTTATGCAGCTCTGACTCAGTCATTTTAACTACTGACCAGCTTCTCAGATTCAGCCACTTCCTATATATAAGAAAGTTTTGAGGACTGCCTTTTATCCCCGGTTTCCTTTGTGCAGTTCATAGCTTTGGTTTAATTTTCCAACAGGACTCAGGGTATATTCGGATACAGATTGATACACGTAGAAGACATATTTAGAGATATGAACCTATTTCTTTGTTCTCATAAACATTGCTTCAGTTAAACGTATAACAAAACCATCACAGCAAGTAGAAGAAACGCCTGAACTCACCAACTAGATTTGATTTATTTTCTTTGTCATTTAAAAATCCACCCTCCATGAGTCTCACCATCTTCTGATGGAGACTTAGGGAGAAAAGCCTGTCATTCTCAAAGATTGGCTGCCCTGTCGTATTGTTCTTCCTAAACAGTTTTATGCAGACATAGTTCACATACTACCCAGTTCACCCATTTAAAGTATGTAATTCAATGGTTTCTAGCATTGCCCTGCCATCTTTAGTGGGCTTCCCGTCTTGATTTTTGAAAACACCCAGACTGTCTAAGATAGAAAGCCGTTTGCTTGGGATCTATGAGAAACTTCACTCTGAGCTCTGTGGGGTGGATGGAGACTACAGTTAAGAAGTCCCATGCCCTTTGCAGGTTCACAATCTAGACCTGAGGATTTGAGCTTCTGTTCTTATTACTTTAAGGAGGGAAACAAGGGGCTGTGTGCCTATCCCCAAGGACAATGAATGGACTCTGATTGCTGGTGTCTGGTGATTTGGCACTGGGAAAAGAAGTTTTTAGAGAACACAGGCCATAAGGGCCTTAGGGAGAATGGCCATGAGGGCATGTAAGAAGGGCTCTCCCAGGGGTCAGAATTAAAGAGTGGTCAGGAGAGTGAATTCTGATAGCAAATAAACCTGCACCTGAGTTCTGCCATTTATCTAGCTGTGTGACCTGGGGCATCCTCTCTAAGTCTCGTTTTCTCATCTTTAAAATGAGAAGAATGATTGCACCCAACTCACAGAGCTCTCGTGAGGATTAAATGAGGTGAACCTTGTGCAGTTCTTAGCTCAGCATTTGGAACCATCTAAGTGTTCAATGAATATTTTCTGCTGTTATTATTGGCTGTTTCCTTCACTTGATTTATAAGCTTCTTGAGAGCAGGGACAGTGTGTTCACCATTGTTTCTCCAGCCCCTATCATCAAGGAAGACCAGAGTGTTGAAGTGAAATAGATGCATCCCCCCATCATCCATTTATTCTTTGGATTTCTTCCTGACTTACTTATGTGCATGCATGTATGTGCATGTGAACACACACACACACACACACACATGCACACGACTCCCCAGACTGATTTCCAGGCAGGAATTAGTAAAATAACTGCAAAAGTTTAAATTAAAAAGTTTAAATTAAAAAAACATATATTAATTGTGTGGCATCCCATGATAATTCAATAAAAGGGGTGTAATTTCTGGGCACACTCAAGAGACCCAGAATGAATCTGTGCTATATAATGGTGTTCACCACAGATGATACTGTGTAGAATGACAGATCATTGGAAAGAGAAGAGCCAAGAGGCTTGCCAATAGGTTTTGCAGTAGTAATGTGAGGAGATGCTTATGACCTGCATTGGGACTGTTCAGGAAGGGGAAGAAGTCTGAGAAATGTCAGTGTAGACAGTTTTGATGGGCTATATATATTTTATTAAAGTTTAATATATCATATAAACTGTTTGAGTTATCACAACTATTTGTGAAAGGCTAGGTTAATAATATAATAATGATCTCTGTTTACAATTAGCTAAGTATTAGGTGTCGCAAGATATCTGTGAAGAACCCAAGAGAGGGGACTAGATGTACTTCGAAGATAAGCCTGTCCAGCCCTCTGGCCTCTGGAGAGGCATCCCCTGAGCGTGTTTCTTTGTGCCTCACATCATTTTGAAAAGGTCTTGAGGCAGATTCCTGGCTGTACTGCAAGTAAGAAGAGACTGTCCGGGGTCATTCAGGATAGAGTTCAAAGGAGATTGGGTTTTTGGTCCACAGGAAAACTGGTATCTCTTTTTTTTTTAGATGGAGTCTTGCTCTGTCACCCAGGCTGGAGTGCAGTGGTATGATCTTGGCTCACTGCAACCTCCTCCTCCTGGTTCAAGCGATTCTCCTGCTGCAGCCTCCCGAGTAGCTGGGTTTACAGGTGTGTGCCACCACACCTGGCTAATTTTTGTATTTTTAGTAGAGATGAGGTTTCACCATGTTGGCCAGGCTGGTCTCGAACTCCTGACCTCAAGTGATCCACCTGCCTTGGCCTCCTAACGTGCTGGGATTACAGGTCTGAGCCACCACGCCCGACTTGACACTGGTATCTTAATAATAAAACTTACATGTGCAACCTTCTATCTTGAAAGTGTCACACATCTCAGTGAATGTATCTTGTGCAAATTGTTGCCAACATCAAAGACAAGGTCATCTGGGATGGCATTGGCATTTGAGTGCTGGCTGCATGTTTCAGTGGCTCAAGGGCTAAAATGCCATAGACACCCACTGTTCTTATCTAGCTAGGTTAAGTCATTTACAAGTTCTTTTGGATATCAGTTTCTTCAACACCAAGGAAGGAGTGATGGTGTTTTGAGAATTAACTTTTTTTTTTTTCAGCACAGTGATCATCACAGTGGAAAAGTGCTATGTGACAACATATTCATAGGATGAGGTGCAGGATGGCAAATGGATCAAGCCTCATTTCTTGGTGTCTAGGACTTATTTATGGCTGCTTCTTGCCCATTGACATTCTTCTACTGCCTGTCTGACTTGTGCCAGAAAGAGACAGTTTTATTGGATAGAAAATTCCAATAGTGAAAAGGCAGGAAGGTTAGGATCAAGGAAAGTACCTCCAAGATGCCTGAATAATTCCCTGATGCTTTATTTCACTGACTATGGTAACTTCTGGTATTTTCTTACTTAAGAGTTCTTTGAGACTTCTCTGACACTGCTCCAGCCTTGCTAGTATAACATGGTCCAGCTGCTGGGACTGACATTCCTGGGGTGATTTTCATAGGAACCATCTTGGACCATATCCAGGACTGCACTCAGCTGTATTGGTGCTATGATCATGTATATGTTTCAGAATAGTCCCCAGTGTGGTTCAGTTCAGCTAACATATGTTTTTAGTCTTGATTACTTTTTATGCACAATGATTATAATGCTTTGTTCATTTATGTTGCAGTACTGGGTTTTTCCATAGTCAGAAGGATCTTAAGAACTAATGTTAAATCTATGGAAGGGAGAGATTTTTTTTTTGTTTATTTGAGATGAAGTCCCACTCTGTCACCCAGGCTGGAGTGCAGTGGCATGATCTCCGCTCACTGCAACCTCCACCTGCCAGGTTCAAGTGATTCTCCTGTCTCAGCCTCCAGAGTAGCTGGGACTATAGGCACGTGCCACCATGCCTAGTTAGTTTTTGTATTTTTGGTAGAGATGGGGATTCATCATGTTGGCCAGGCTAGGCTTGAACTCCTGACCTCAAGTGATCTGCCTGCCTCGGCCTCCCAAAATGCTGAGATTACAGGCGTGAGCCACTGCACCAGGCCGAGATACTTTTGTTCGAATTGAAATAAATATTATGGGTACTAAACTCAGCCTTTGGACAATTATTGCTAATAATTTGAAGTTGTCACCAATGATTTAAATATTGTTCTTACCAAAGTATGGTTTAACCCATCTAAGAAGAAAGAAGAATATGCAGATTTAAGCTATCCCTTCTTCCTTCAACATCTGTAGGTTTTTAGGCAACGTATTACTCCCTTCCCACCACAAAGCCATCAGATTCAGAAACAGGGTGACTTTATCCTAGATGAAAATGCTATGATGTATTATTTGCCAATATTTTATGTGCTTAAAAATAATATGAGAATGGTAGAGTGAGAAATTCAGCAAATTTCCTTCCCCAAAACAATGATAAAATTGTACAAAATTATCAAAACCAACCATTTATGAACTCCTCAAATCAAGCACAGGCATACCAAAATAGAAAAGCTTTTATTCAGGAAAAAGTACTGAACCTAGCTAGGCAAGAACAGTGGGTGTCTATGGCATTTTAGCCTGAGATTGCTCTTGTCTCCCCACCCCATCTCCTTTGGAATGGGCAAACTATGAAAACCATCAGCTTTGTTGTCAAGGGGCACTGACTTTGATTTGGAGCAGAGTAAAATGTGGGAAAACCTCATGCTCTGTTGAGTGTTGTCAGAAACATTAGCAGCCTCAGTGGTAAACAGCAGGGAACATCAACATTGCAACTAGTCTGAAGTTGTGATTCTGGGTGGGGCATGGAAATAAAAAAATCAACAAAGGAATTAGAATTAAAATGGTGTGTTATGAAATATTTATTTAACACTAAAGAAGGCATAAAGGACAAACAAAGAAACAAGGTGCTAGACATCATGATAGGTAAAGATACCAGCATTGTAATGCACCCCCAGTATGTCTATATCCTAAATGGTATAATCCGTGTATGTTACTTTACATGGCAAAGGAAATTAAGGTTGCAGTTGAAACTAAGGTTGCAAATCAGCAGACCGTCAGATAGGAAGATTACTCTGGATTATTCGGGTAGGTCCAACATATTCACAAGGATCTCTAAAAGTGGAAGAGGGAGGCAGAAGAGTCAGTGTTAGATAATGCAATGTGAGAAAGACTTGAGTGGCCATAGCTGGCTTTGGAGGATGCCATGAGCCAAGGATTGAGGGCACCCTCTAGAAGCTGGAAAAGGCAAGAAAATGGATTCTCTCTTAGGGTATCCTGAAAGGAATGCAACCTTGCTAGCACCTTCCTTTTAGCCCAGTGAGATCTGCGTCAAACTTTTGACCCCTGGAACTAAAGGATAATAAATGTATGTTGTTTTAAACCCCTAAATTCATAGTAATTTGTTATAGCAGCAACAGAAAACTAATATGGGATGAATAGAAAGCAAATAGAAAATTGGCAGATATAAATACAACTATATCAAATTCCATTAAATATGAATTAATGGAAAATGCAAATCAAAAGGTAAATATTGTCAAACCATATAAAAAAGAAAGATCTAACCATATGCCATATATTAAACACATTTTCAATTAAAAGACACAAATAAATTGAAAGTAAAGGAATGGAAAAAGATATTCCATGTAAAAAATATTCATGAGCGACTGGAGTGGCTCTACTGATAAAATAGACTGTAAGACCAAAAAACAGCAAAGAGGGATATTTTATAATGAAAACACAGGCAATTCTTCAGGAATATATAATAATTATAAATATATGCATCTAACAACAGAGCCCTAAATACATGAAGCAAAAACTGATGGAATTGAAAGGACAAATAGACATTTCAACAATAATAATTGTTAACTTTAATATCCCACTTTAAACAATTGATGAAATAACTATACAAAAAAATGAAAAGGATATAAAAGAGCTTGAACAACACTATCAACCAACTTGACCTAATAGACATATATAGAATACTCCATCCAATGAAAGTGTATACATTTGGTTTTTTTTAGACAGAGTCTCTCTCTGTCATCCAGGCTAGAGTGCAGTGGTGTGATCATAGCTCACTGTAATCCTGAACTCTTGGGCTCAAGTGATCAGCCTCCTAAGTAGCTAGCACTACTGGACTGGCTAATTCTTTTTTTATTTTTTGTAGAGACAGGGTCTCACTATGTTGCCCAGGCTGGTCTCAAACTCTTGGTCTCAAGTGATCCTCCTGCCTTGGCCTTCCAAAGTGCTGAGATTATAAGTGTAAATTACAGCACCTGGCCAGAATATACATTATTTAGGGAAGACATGAAAATATCTTCAAGATACACCATACATTAAGCCATAAAACAAGTCTCACTAGATTTTAAAAGTCTGAAATTATGAAAGGCATGTTTCGAGAACACAGTTAGAAATCAATAATAGAAATGAACTTGAAAAGTCTCAATTATTTAGAAATTAAACAACAAATTGTTAAATAACTCATGGGTCAAATAAAAAAATCGATATTTCTTTGACATACTGGTTTCATTTCCTTTGTGTATATATATATACACAGTAATGGGGCTGCTGGACCATATGGTAGTTCTATTTTTGGTATTTTGAGAGACCGCCACACTGTTTTCCATAATGGCTGTACTAATTTACCTTTTCACCCATAGTGCACAGAGTTCCCCTTTCTCCACATACTTGCTAGAATTTATTTTTTGTCTTTTGGTAATAGCCATTCTAACTGGGGTGAGGTGATATCTCATTGTGGTTTTGATTTGCATTTTGCTGATGATTAGTGACATTGAGTATTTTTTTTCACCTGTTGGCCATTTGTATGTCTTCTTAAGAAAAATTAGAAAATGTTTTGAAACAAATGAAAATGAAAACACAATATACCAAAATGTATGAGATTCAGATAAGCAGTGTTTAGAGAGAAATGTATGTATTTCAACATCTATATTAGAAAAGAAAAATGATCTCGAATCAGTCATTGAAGTTTCCACCTTCAGAAATTAGTTTTTTACATAACATGTTTCACAAAAGACGCCCTCAGAAATTGGTAAAAGGAAAGCAGACCAAACCCAAAGCAAACAGAAGTAAGGAAAGATTAGAGCATAAATCAGTGAAATAGAAAACAGGAAAAAAACATTACAGACAATTTTTAAAAAGCCAGAAGTGCAGCTTAAGAAGATCAACAAAATTGACAAACCTTAAACTAGATTGATCAATAAAAGACAAGACGCAAATTACCAAAATCAGGGATGAAAGCAGAAACATCACAACCAACCCTACAGAGATTAAAACAATTATAAGGAAATATTGTGAACAGCTTTATGCAAACAAATGTTCTCTCCAACCAAACCCATGCCCAAAACTGGCAGCAGTGGAGTTCCCATAAGGAACTACCCCAGACCATCCTGAGATAGAAGCTGGTTACGATTCCAAGAAAGAAAGAAGTACTGAACACTAGGGTGACTGGTCTAAAGCATTTATTAGGAGATCTTATACACAGAAGGCTTCAGAGTCCTCTCAGCAGATAGAGAGACAGGAGATGTTCTGGCCAGGTATGTCTATAATGAGGGAGTCATGTTATGGAAATTATATGGAGGATTAGGGAATTTGACTCAGGGCTTGGGCTAGTTTCTACATTTTTAGCAACATGTTTGACCTTTCAGTGTTTTGGGCAACACTCTAAACAACTTTATCTTGCCTGGGAATGTGCAAGCCTTCAGCGTGGGTTCAAGCCTGCAGCGGAGGGCATGCAGCTGTGTCAAGGTACTTTATGTTGCCCTGTCAGGACAAAGAAAGAAAGTTGGGGGGGAACTGAGGGTCCCTACAACAAATGAGATGAATTTCTAATAAGACAAAAATGATCAAAACTGATTCAGTAGAAGAAAAAAGAAAATCTGAACAGAGCTATAGTAAAGAAATTGGATTAGTAATTAAAATTTTTCCCAAAAGAAAACTCCAGACCTAGATGGGCTCACAGGTAATTTCTACCATTATTTATTCTTTAAATGTTCTACCCAATGTTTAAAGAATAAACAATGCTGATCCTTCACAAAATCTTCCAGAAAATGGAGAAGAAAACATTTTTGATTCATTTTATGAGGCCAGCATTACCTTGATACCAAAGTCAGACAAAGATACAAGAAGAAAATTACAAACTAATATCCCTCAGGAGTAAAATGCAGAAATTCTCAATAAAATGTTAGCAAACCAAATCGAGCAACTTATGAAAAGGATTAACACTATGACCAAATAGGATTTTTCCTAGAAATGCAGGGTTGGTTTAACATCAGACAGTCAATTAATATAATACATCATATAAATAATAAATGATAAAAACCATATGATTATCTTAAAATAGATAAAACATTTCAAAAAATTTAATACCCATTCAATAAAGTAAGAATAGAATGAAAATTCCTTAATTTGATAAAAATGCATCTATGAAAAACCTGCAGTTAACATACATAGTGGTGAAAGACTGAATGCTTTCCTCTTGATGTAAAGAACAACATCAAGGACGCCTGCTCTTGCCACTTCTATTCAACATTGCGCTGGAGTATCTTTAAAATGGGATAAGAAAAAGATAATTTAAGATAGTCTGATTACAAAAGAGGATATAAAACTGTCATTATTCATAGATGACATGATGCTGTCTGTAGAAAACCTTAAAGAACCCACAAAAAGCCCCTACTCAAACTAATAAGTGCAACAAAGTTGCAGGATACCAGATCAATATATAAAACTCAATTGTATTTTGTATATGAATGATGAACAATCCAAAAATTAAATTAATAAAACAATTCTATTCACAACATCATTTAAAAGAATCAAGTACTTAAAAATACATTTAACAAAAAAAGCTAAAGTCCTATAAAGTACAAAACATTGCTGAGAGGCATTAGTGGAGAGATATACCAAGTGCATTGACTGGAAGACTTAATATTTGTTAAGATGGAAATTTTCCTCAAACTGATTCATAGATTCAGCACAGTTCCTATCAAAATACCAGTAGGCTTTGTATGAGTCTGTTCTCACACTGCTATGAAGAAATATTCCTACCTGAGACTGGGCAATTTATAAAGACAAGAAGTTTCATTGACTCACAGTTCCACATGACTGGGGAGGTCTCAGGAAACTTACAATCATGGCAGAAGGCACTTGTTCACAGGGCAGCAGGAGAGAGAATGAGTGCCAGCAGGGGAAATGCCAGACGCTTATAAAACCATCAGATCTCATGAGAACTCACTCACTATCACAAGAAGAGCATGGGTGAAACCACCCCTGTGATTCACTTACCTTACCTCCCACCAGGTCCCTTCTGATAGGGTTTATGGGGATTACAATTCAAGATGAGATTTGGGTGGGGACACAGCCAAACCATATCAGGCTCATTTACAGAAATAGACAAGCTGATCCTTAAAGAAAAAGTATAGCTTTAAATACAAATATTGGAAACCTCAGCAAGCTTTGTTTTTGGTAGGATGCTAACACTTCTGTGGAAATACAAAGGACTCACAATAGCCAAGCCATCTTGAAAAAATAAGAACTATGTTGGAGGACTTATACTTCCTGCCTTAAAACTTACTATAGGGCTACAGTTAGCAAGATAATACAGTATTAGCAAAAAGGTAGTCATATAGATCAATGGAACTGAATTCCAGGATTCTAGGAATAAGTTCTTACATTTAAAATTGTTGATTTTCTGTAAAGGTATCAATGCAATTCAATAGGGACAATGGTGTTAAGGAAATTGGACAGCTACAAGCAAAAAGATTAATCCTAAATGTTAAGAGCTAAAATTATGAAACTTCGATAAGAAACACAGGAGAAATTGTTAGTGGATTGGGTTAGGCAAAAATTTTTTACATACAACACCAAAAACAAGATCTATAAACTTTAAAATTTGATATATGGGGCTTCATCAAAATTGGAAACTTTTGAGTATCAAAGGACACCATCAAGAAGGTGAACAGACAACCCATAGAGAAATGGGAGAAAATATCTGCAAATCACACATCTGATAAGGAATTCTATACGAAATATATAACGAGGTTTTACACCTCAATAATAAGATAACCTGAGAAAAGAAAAGAAAAAATAGGTGGAAGATTTGAATAGACAGCTCATCAAAGAAGACAAATAAAACATGAAAAGATGTTAACATCATTAGTCATTGGAAGAAATACAAATTTAAACCACATGATATTCCTGTTAGAATAGCACAATAAAATTGACAGATGGTACCAACAGGCAGTGAGAATGTGGAGAAACAGGAACCCTCATACATTACTAGTGGGGACGTAAAATGGTACAGCCATTAGGAAAACAGTTTGCCAGTTTCTTATAAGGTTCAACGTAAGCTTACCGTAGAATCCAGCAATTTCGTTCCTGGGTACTAGGTGTCTGCCATGAGAAATGAACCCATATGTTCATACAAAAACTTATACATGAATGTTTATAGCTCCATTATTCATAATGGCGCCAAATTAGAAACAATCCAAATGTCCATTAGCAAATGAATGGATAGTCAGATGTGATATATTAATACACATGAATATAAATGTGATATATTAATATATAAATAATCATGCTGTATATTAAATGTGATATATTTCAAAATGTTCTGCAATAAAAAGGAATGAATGACTGAGACATGCTACAACATGGATGAAATGCAAAAATATGCTAAGTTAGAGGTTGGCAAATGTTTTTTTAAAGGGTCAGGTAGTAAATATTTCAGATTTGTGGACAAGATGGTCTCTGTTGTAACTTCCCAACTCTGCCTTTGTAGTGCTAAAGCAGCAATAGACAGTATATGAATGCCTAGGTATGGCTGTGTTCCAGTAAAACCTTATTTACAAAAACAGGCAGTTTTGTAAAAAACCTTATTTACAAAAACCTTATTTACAAGAACACAGTAGTTTGCTGACTCCGGTGTTTAATGAAAGAATCTGGATGCAAAAGACCACATACTCTATGATTCCTTTACATTAAATATCCAGAAAGAGTAAATCTATAAAGACCTAAAACTGATTAGTGATTGCCTGGCTTGGGGGTAGAAACAGGGATTGACTGCAGATTGGCACTAGGGATATTTTGGGAGTGATAGAAATGTTCTATAATTGAATTGTGGTTATGATTTCAAAACTATAAATTTACTAAATATCAGTGAACTATGTGCTTATAATGGGTGAATTTCGTGGCATGTAAATTACACCTCAATAAACCTGTTAAAAAGAACACATACTTTCATTTATTCTTGTTTCTGTTGTTTTACTGGCTTAGCCGTTTTCTGCTCATATTATTATTCTCATTTTATCTTCAGAGAAAGACCTGTTTTATTAGTGACTAGTGTCTAAGCTAACAGCAGTGCCTAGAGAGTTTTATAGCAGCCTTGGAACTTTGAATTCTCTTCAGAGCAAAAGTTGATATGTGTTAGATGAACTCTTTTTGAACCCTCTCCCGGGGATCTTATTATAAGGAAAATCCTAGTTAGAACTCTGAAGGAGGTCGGGTGCAGTGGTTCACATCTGTAATCCCAGCACTCTGCAAGGCCAAGGTAGGAAGATTGCCTGAGGTCAGCAGTTCAACACCAGCCTGGTCAACATAGCAGGACTTCTTCCCTACAAAATAAAAAATAGGCCCGGCGCAGTGGCTCACACCTGTAATCCCAGCACTCTGGGAGGCCAAGGCAGGCGGATCACCTGAGGTCAGGAGTTTGAGACCAGCCTGGCCAACATGGTAAATCCCCGTCTCTACTAAAAATACAAAAAATTAGCTGGGTGTGGTGGCAGGTGCCTGTAATCCCAGCTACTCAGGAGGCTGAGGCAGGGGAATCACTTGAACCTGGGAGGCGGAGGTTGCAGTGAGCTGAGATCGTGCCACTGCACCACTGCACTCCAGCCTGGGCGACAGAGCAAGATTCTGTCTCAAAATAAGAACAACAACAATAATAATAATAAATCAACCAGGTATGGTGGCATGTGCCTGTAGTCCCATGTACTTGGGAGGCTGAGACGGGAGGATGGCTTGAGGCCAGGTGGTTGAGGCTCCAGTGAGTTATGATCACGTTCTTGCACTCCAGCCTGGGTGACAGAACAAGACCCTGTCCCTAAAAAACAACAGCAACAACAAACTCCTAAGCAAGCTTTGTAACATCCTCAATGCTGCAGTATCTGGAATCAAATATCAGGGACTGTGGTTTTGAAGGTAGGTAAGAAAGGAACTTTTAACTGTGAGCATTTTCTTCCTGGCTTCCATAAAAGTTCTAATCATGGCCGGGCGCGGTGGCTCAAGCCTGTAATCCCAGCACTTTGGGAGGCCGAGACGAGCGGATCACGAGGTCAGGAGATCAAGACCATCCTGGCTAACATGGTGAAACCCCGTCTCTACTAAAAAATACAAAAAAACTAGCCGGGCGTGGTGGCGGGCGCCTGTAGTCCCAGCTACTCGGGAGGCTGAGGCAGGAGAATGGCGTGAACCCGGGAGGCGGAGCTTGCAGTGAGCTGAGATCCGGCCACTGCACTCCAGCCTGGGCGACAGAGCGAGACTCCGTCTCAAAAAAAAAAAAAAAAAAAGTTCTAATCATATCCAACCTATACTAGAGTAGGTAGGTTAACTTATCTGATGCTGAAGGAATTGTCCATGCTTTCTGAGGATTATGTTGTCCTAAGAAGAACATTTATGTGTAAGGTTGTCACTGTGATCACTGCATTCACACCATAGGGTCTGAGCTTCAGATGAGTCAAGGACTCTATTTGAATTCCTGCCTAGGGTCATTGCACAACTGGCCACTGCACCTTAGCAAGACAGTAAGTTAGTAAAGCATAAAGCTCTAGGCATTTTTGATACATAGGCAAGTTCTCATAGAGCTGAAAATTACCTTGCTGGTGACAGAGTTGGTCATACTGACAGAGAAGGCCTCCTGACGGCTGGTGCAATGGTCTGCTGATTTGGTTTCATTTCACTCAGTAGAGAGCATTTCTGAGGTATGACTTTGAGAGAAAATAGCCTTTTTCATCATCTGGGCTGATGATGGAGAATAAGCTGCAATGAATGACCTCACTGTATGATGGAGATGCTGTTAAATCCTTGCTCTCCAGTTCTTGGAATCTTCAGGAGCAAGAGGCAATGATGTATCCCTCAGGAGAACATGCTATCTGCCTGTCATAGAGTTTGTATAGTTTGCTGATGTTACCAGACATTCTGTAGCTACAGAGGATCTCTTAGACATATAAATATTGTTTGTCCCTAGTGTAGCCTCTTTCTACCTTGTATACAGAGATTCCCATAATATGAACTTTAGTGTGCCTTGTTAAAATCCTCATAATGAAGATATTATTACTATAAACATAGTTGGCCCCAAGGAACTCATTGCCAGCCTTTGTCCTGTATGCATTATCATCTTCTATTTAAATTCTTTTATTTTGCCAGTCAGACCCTTTTTTTTCTGAAGCTACAAAAGAATGATCCCTTGCGGTCATTGATTCTCATTTAAAGGGAAGGTTAGATTCTGCCAGGCAAGCATAGACTGAGGCAGGCTTTTAAAAACTCATAACCTACCTATTTTCTAAATATGGGCTCAGTTAATAGGGGTTCAGCACACACAAAAGATGGGCTCAAAAGTGCCTGATTTGCTGAGGATGGTACTCAGAGTTGAGAGAGAAGCTTCTGCACAAATTCTCCTTTGCACTGCTGGAATTTCTTTTTCTTTTCTTTTGTGGGGGTGGTGGGGGACATGCAGGACAGTGGTGAGAAGTTGATTGTGAGAAGTATGTGTATTTAAGTAGAAATTACACAGATCAATTAGAAGTCAGGCTTTAGCCCTCTGGGGCTGGTACCTCTAAATGTGGAATGAGCTGGGTTTTTTGTTTTTTTGAGATGGAATCTTACTCTGTTGTCCAGGTTGGAGTGCAATGGTGCAATCTTGTCTCACTGCAACCTCCGCCTCACAGGTTCAAATGATTCTTCTGCCTCAGCCTCCTGAGTAGCTGGGACTACAGGCACATGCCACCACGCCCGGTTAATTTTTGTATATTTTAGTAGAGACGGGTTTCATCATTTTGGTCAGGCTGGTCTGGAACTCCTGACCTCGTGATCCACCCGCCTCGGCCTCCCAAAGTGCCGGGATTACAGGCGTGAGCCTCTACGCCTGGCTGGAATGTGCTGTTTTAACTGAATGCCAAGACTTGCCAGGGCACTGACTCCCTTGTTTGCCTCTGACATCTGACAGGAAAAAGGCAGCTCCTGGTTTCTAAGTACAAATATTGAGCATTGCAGGCTGATTCCTGGGCATTGGGTGTTTGTCACGTGCTATATATTATCCATTAAAGTTTGGTCTGGGGGAACAAATGAGCTAATTTCCATGGGAAGAGATTTGTTACAGGAAATTGGGTATATAAGAAGGAAGGGCTGGAGGAGTAGGCTCCAGGCTGGGCGTCTAGGAATCACTTCTGGAACACCATGTACAATTGGCCCGTCAAGGGGGGCTGCTGTCTCTGTGGTGGGGGGCACTGGGAAAGCAGGACATCTCTGCTAGAATTGCTGGCCTCAAGAAGACATCAAATTAGCTGCAGTCAGTGATCAGGAAGCTGCTGCTGCCCCTATGGGAGGCTGCCTCTGCAGAGGCGGCCTCTGCGACTCCACACCTGGAGGCTGCCACCCTATTGCAGGAGAGTCCTAGCCTCTATAACCACCTGCCAGCTGAGGCAGCTGCAGCAGCAGGAAAATAACCTCCATCTCACTTCCATCTTCTAGGCCTTGATACTCTATTTGCACTTAGAACCTGAGTTGCAGGAGAACCTAGGAAGTGCGATTTCTAGCTTGTGAGCCCTCAAGCCCCAAAGTACAGGAGGAACGCTTCTCTGTCTTAGCCCTTTACCTGTCTTCAGTTATGCTTATGAAAGAACGTCCATTTTTAACCATCTTAATTCAAATACAGGTATACCTATATTGGGGAAATGTGCGTTAAGTGAAATAGCCAAATAGGTACATAAGGTGCTCTCACAAATTTAAATGCAGCTCTGCAGAACCCCCAAACTCACTACTTTAGAATATCTTCAGCCAAAGCAGTTTATGTGCAACATGTGATCTAGCTACAAAAGAAACATGCAATTAGAGGGTTCTTGTGAGATCCAAGTTTATGTGTGTATGAGTGTACATCAAGTTCTGTGCTTAGAATAAGTGGTCCTTTATTTTTCTGACCTGGGAGAAGTACAGATGTGGTGTGTGTCCCAGCATGAGATGCTGTATAATCAGGGAGCTAGACTGGCCACTGCACCGGGAGGCATTTACTCATTCAAGAACCCTTAGAAGGTGGAGAAATTAGAAACCATTACTGCTGTGGTCACATCATCAGTGATGTGAATGGAACCTGGTGGTACTGTGCAAAACTTCTCCTACTTCATGAGGTTAGTGTGGGTGTTAAATGTGCTAAGATGTGTAAATTTCTTAGAATAGTTCCCGGCATATAATAAACACTATATAAATGTTAGCATTGTATTGTTACTATTTTCTGTAAAATGGGGATAATTCTGACTTGCAGACTTGTGAAGCTTAAATGAGCTTAGTCCCTGGCATAAGTAAACACTGAATGATGTTAGCTATAAAATAATAATAATAACAATAATGTTTGAACTCTAAAAATGATGCTTTCAATGTAGTGTATTTTCTAGGCCTTTTAACCCAGAGGTCTCCTACCTCTGAAGAGTAAGACAGAGCTGGCTTGAATTTGAGAGAAGAGCACAAAGGCCATCTTCATTTCTTCAAGGCTGGGCATTTTCTCAGCAACCTGCACATTCACTCCATGGGTTTAGTATACTTTACAGTCTTTCCATAGGACCTCAAGTCCAAGGGGTTAGTTTACTTTTGGTTTAGTTTTTACTTTTAGTTTAGTTTTTCTAACCAAAATGACACATTCATTGTGGTTATGAAGGTCTCTGGCCTTAAAATTGGGCCACGTTTGATGAAAAAAAAAAATAATAACCCTCATGAAGTTTAAGAATGAATATGGTTCATTAATTCATATTTATATTAACCAAATATTTTGACTTGATTTGGCAAAAAATATTTTTTTACAAGTATCTGGTAGACTGTTGAATCATTTCTAGACTGTTAAATCATTTCTTGGGAAGTTACCTAGAAAATACTTTCAGAATTTGTGGTTTTAAAAAAGGACTTTGTCGAATGAATAGCAATGGCAACACAGATTTAGGGGGTGGAATTCTTGGGGAGTTTCCGTTGCCTTCTGGCAATTGCATTCCAACTAGTAAGTATTGGCCTGATCAGCAAAGTATGGATTCTAGAGGGAGGAATGATGAAATTCCTCTATAGGAATTAGAGTCCTCTGTAGATGAGGGGAAGGCATCTAGGTAGGGCAGAAGAGGAACCTGGAGGCTCTCAAATATGTTTTAAGAGTTTTCAGTAATCTATGTTGAAAGTTGTCAACATTGAGCATTGAGCGGCCATTTTCCATTAAAATGATAGAAATAGCCTTTGCTAACACTTTGCAGAGACATGGAAGACAGGCGGAGCCAATCCGCAGCCTGCCAGCATGGAGGCTTCCCCACGGGTGGGACCCAGTGCGACCTTGCTCTTGAAAGGTGGGCGTTTTCCCGGGGCTTAAGGTTTCACAACTGTGTACAGGCCTCTCTTCTGAGTCCTCAGTTGCTGAACTGAAAGTACTTTACAATACCTCAAGTCTTGTGGTTACGGACCCTGGGGAGGAGGAGATGGGAGGAGAAGTGTGGTAAATTCCAAAGCAGGGAGGTTCAGGAACCTCCTGACTCAGGAAATACCAAGGTCTTCCCATAAATGGAACCAGTCTGTGTTGGTATATTTATCCACAAATAATAAAGTGAATAAAAAATCTTCGATTTAAAAAAATGGAAAGAATCGAACAGTTAGACCGAGTCCCTACCACGTGTAGGGACCCTTTTCCATGCAGGGAGGTATAAATGTAACCCAATGTTCCAGGCCTCCAGTATTGGACCCCAAAGCGAGGCCTGATTCTTTTCAGTTCTTGAATTCTAATAATTTAATAGCTGCTTCTCTCACCTTGCAATCAGTATGGATCATCACAGGAAAATCCATCTTTCAAAGAATTCCTTGGGAATATTTCCAAGAATTTCCAGCACTGTTTTCACCTGACATTACCCACCTGACCTTGCCTGGTGATGCTGCTCTAGGCCAGATGTCCTGTCCTAACTATGTCAACAGCCCCACCTGCTGGTCCTGTGTGCCTCTGCTGCTTGTGCCAAAGCTTTGACCAATCTCCAGAGGTGTTTCTGTGATGCCCACTCTCTTCATGGCCACTTCTGGGGCCGGGGTAGATCTCTGCTAACTAGCCTGGGGCTAACTCATCCAGACCATATTACTTACACCTTCTCTAAGCCCTGGGACTTCTTCCAATGCACCAGGCCAGACTCCTCTTTGCTTCTGGTGACTTGACTCTCAGGAGGCCACATCATCCTTTCCTACCGTCTGACCTGGTTCTGTGCCACACAGGTCCACCTGATATATCTCAGCATCACTGAACCTCAAAGAGACAAGATGAGATTGTGGTCTGTTTCCATTCAGGGGGCCTTATGTAAAAGCATGGACACAGTCAGGTGTATGGAATTGATCTTGCCTGACTTTACTAAGAAACACCCAGGACCAAAGCACCAGTGGATTACTGGGGCAAAAAGTAAAGTGATACTTTACTTCTTTTTTTCTTTTCTTCTTTTATTTTATTTATTTATTTATTTATTTTTTGAGATGGAGTCTTGCTCTGTCACCCAGGCTGGAATGCAGTGGTGCCATTTTAGCTCACTGCAACCTCTGCCTCCCAGGTTCAAGCAATTCTCCTGCCTCAGCCTCCCGAGTAGCTGGGATTTACAGGCGCGTGCCACCACACCTGGCTAATTTTTGTATTTTTAGTAGAGACAGGGTTTCACCATGTTGGTCAGGCTGGTCTCGAACTCCAGATCTCAGGAGATCCACCCACGTCAGCCTCCCAAAGTGCTGGGATTACAGGTATGAGCCACAGTGCCCAGCAGTGAACTTCACTTCTCCTGCCAAAAGCCCTTGTCTGCTTACAGGTACTCTAAGGATACCTAAGGTAAGCGAGACAGACACAGCCTCTACTGTCACATGTGAGGGAGTGGCGGTGTTGAGGAGAGGCCTCTGTACGCAGATGGGAGGGATTTATGGATACCGAAGGGGAAGGATGGGGGAGGGATGAGGGGCTGGTAATTGAGGTCAGGGAAAGGATGGCATCAGATGCACGGTGGGCAACCTGAGCTTCGTCCAAGGAGACACTAAGGAAGGGACCTTAGAGGCATCCAGATAAGGATGCCAGATAAGGCATCCTTGTGTGACTAAAAAGGACACTGAGAACCCGAGATGATGGGACTTTTCTAAGGCCGCTCATTGAGCCAAGCCGATTTAAAAATTCCCAATCCCTTCTGAGATGTTCTTCCCAGCACATCTTTAGCTCTCCCCAGGGGTAAAGGAAAAGAACGAGGATGAAACTGCAGAGAGGTTTTAAAAGAAGGGAAATTAGGGTGTCTCCTGATCCCCCTCGTGAAATGACTTCAGCCTTTCAGTCATAGGTGGCAAGGTCTTCCCAGAGTGAAGAGATGGGATGATCCTGGCAGCATGGAGTTAAAGCATCACCACACTGAGCTGTTAGCACCATTGTGAGTGATATTACATGGCCCTCTGTGGACAGAGTGATGGATGCAAGGCTATCAGCATAAAGGACATGGCCTGTCCAAGTCTGGTCTTCCCAGCAGAAATTCCTACTTACGCAGTTAGAAGAACTCACTGTAATACATACACACAGCAGCCAGTTTATCCAAGGCCTGTTTTGGGTGAGTCCTGAGGACTCAAGACCAACCAAGATGTAGGTGTTGTTTCTGCCCCACAGCAGCCTTGGATGAGGGGGCAGGGCAGAAAAGCATCACCAGTAGGGACACAAACAAGAGAAACTGCAAAACCCAGAGATTCTTAAAGTTTGGAATCATCTCAATCAGTCAGTTGTTGTTAAACTAATCCACTTGAGTAGAATTCTACAGCAAGTTGGTTAGAATCCGTCTGAAATCCTTAACTGCAGGGGTGTCACTGCACACATCAGTGCACACTCAATGATAGTGGTGTTCTTGCTGGGCTTTCTGTAAGTTCCAAAGCGGGACACAGAATTGAAAATGGAAGCCCCCATGAGCAGCTGTAGGCCGGGATGCTGTCACTCTGACCCCTCAGCCTCTCCTCTCTGTGACTGCCTCCAGGGCACATGAGGAAAAGCAGATGCCTCCCCTGGCAAGTTCTGATGGAAGGATCAAAGGTGGGGAGTAGGAGCAACCAAGAGCATGACTGAACATTGACCGGGTCAGGCAGACTCGGCACTCAGACACAGCAGAGCCGTTCTCTGGAGAGACTCTTAGGTGCTGCTGCTGGGACTCACCAGAAGACTTCAGATTTTAAATGGATATTCTGTACTGCCAGACAATTCTAGTAAAGTCATGTTCCTACACTGCCTTTTACCCTTTACCACCTTCTCCTCTCCTCAGAGCTCCACATCCCCTTGCAGGCTTGGCTGATGATCTTGTCTCATATTTCCCAGCAAAAGCAGATACAAATGGTCAAGGATGACCTCTTCCCTCCACTGATTTCGCCAGCACACTGCACTTGGTCTCAGCCTCTGCCCTCTCCCCACAGCTGTGGAGTAATCATTCCCACATTGCTCTTGGACCAACCCCTCCGCTTTGCCCCATCCCACCCCTTTTCACCTCCTTAAGAACTGTTCTCCTGCAGTTACCCTTTTCTCTCCTGACATCAATTTCCCCCTTTATCAATCATTCCTACAGCATTTCAGTTTCTTTCTTTCTCTCTTTCTTTCTTTCTCTTTCTTTCTCTCTCTCTTTCTTTCTTCCTTCCTTCCTTTCTTTCTCTTTTCTTTTCCGCCCGCCCTCCCTCTCTTTCTTTCTTTCTCTCTCTCTCTCTCTCTCTCTCTCTCTTTCTTTCTTTCTTTCTTTTTCTTTTTCTTTCTTTCTTTCTTTCTTTCTTTCTTTCTTTCTTTCTTTTTCTTTCTTTCTTTCCTTTCCTTTCCTTTCCTTTCCTTTCCTTTCCTTTCCTTTCCTTTCCTTTCTTTTTTGAGACAGAGTCTAGCTCTGTCATCCCAGGCTGGAGTGCAGTGGCATAACCTTGGCTCACTGCAACCTCCTCCTCCTGAGTTCAAGCAGTTCTCTGGTCTCAGCCTCCCAAGTAGCTGGAGCTACAGGTGCACACCACCATGCCCAGATAATTTTTGTGTTTTTAGTAGAGACGGGTTTTCACCATATTGGTCAGGCTGGTCTCGAACTCCTGACCTCAGGTGATCCATCCACCTCGGCCTCCCAAAATGCTGGGATTACAGGTGTGAGCCACTGTGCCCAGCACCAATGTCTTAATATTACCCATTTCACCAGCTACGGCTCCCTTCCTCTGCTTCTTTTCAAAGCACAATGTGTTGAAAAAATTGGCCATACTTAATATCTCCACTTCATCACCTTCTTTTTCCCCTCAGTTTTGACTTTTACTCCACCACTCTTGGAATGACTGACCCAGGTCACTGACAAACTGATAGCTTGATAGTCAAATCCAATCCCCTTGTCTTACTCAACCTCTCAGTGGCATTTGACACAATGATCACTCCCTCCTTGTTGAAACACTTCCTGTCCTCTTGGGTTCCGTGAGACTTACGTGCTGGGTTTCCAGGACTTGCTCTCCTCCTTCTTTTGGTCTGCTTTGCTGGCTCTTTGACCAAATGTCTCCCGGTTGTGGGGCCACGGGCTTCATCTGACCTTTTCCTCATCTGCACTCTGTACCTAAGTGAGCCCATCCAGGCTTCTGATTTTTAAGTACTGTTTAAATGCTGATACTCTCAATGCATTTCCAGTGTGATCATTAGATGTCTAGAGGCATCTCACACTTAACTATGTCTAAAATCAAACTCTTGATTTTCCCTCTCAAACCTGCCCTTGCCCCATCTCAGGAAGTGGCATCATCATCTACCCAGCTGCACAGGTCCCAAACAGTGGAGCCATTCCTGATTCCTCTTTCCCTTAGGCCTTGAATTCATTTTTCAGGGCTTCCATAACAAATTACCTAAATCTGGGTGGCTAAAAAACAACAATTTATTTTCTCACTGTTCTGGAGGCCAGAAGTCCAAAATCAAGGTGTCATCAGGGCCATACTTTCTGGAGGCTCTAGGGGAGAAGCCTGCCTTGCCTCCTCCTAACTTGTGGTGTTTGCTGGCAATCCTTGGGGTTCCCCAGCTGGTGGCATCAGGACTCCCAATATCTGCCTCTTTCATCACATGGCCTTCTTCCCTCTGAGTGTGTCTGTGTCCAAATGTCCCTCTAATAATGACACCAGTCATTGGATTTAGGACTCACCATAATCCATTTTGACATCTTAACTTGGTCACATCTGCAAAGACCCTATTTCCAAATAAAGTAACCTTCACAGGTTCTGCATGGACATGGATTTGGGGAGAATACTATTCAATTCAGTACAGACCTTCAGATCTGATTGATCAGCACATCTTAGCCCCGCCAGCACCAACGATTCTTATCATCTGCAGCCACAGGCTTTGTCCAAACCTGCACTGCCTGCATCACCCACGCCACCTGCATCACCCACACCACCTGCATCACCTGCATCACCTGCACCACCTGCATCACCTGCACTCGCTGCCCCACTGTTATCACCCACACCACCTGCATCACCCACACCACCTGCAGCACCTGCACCACCTGCATCACCTGCATCACTTGCATCACCCGCATCACTTGCATCACCCGCATCACTTGCATCACCCGCATCACTTGCATCACCTGCACTCCCTGCACCACCTGCACCATTGTTATCACCCACACCACCCGCATCACCTGCACCACCTGCATCACCTGTACCACCTGCATCACCTGCACCACCCGCATCACCTGCATCACCTGTACCGCCTGCATCACCCACACCACCCGCATCACCTGCACCACCTGTACCACCTGCACTGCCTGTACCACCTGCACCACCTGCATCACTCTTGGCCTCTCCTCATTCCACTTTGCCCCCTCAGTCCACACTACACATGGCAGCCAGAGTAACCTTTCCAAAATGTAAATCAGACAATATGATTCCCTTGGGCAAAACCCTCTGATGGCTTCCCAATACCAGAGAATAAAATTCTGCTATTTAAACTGACTTAAAAGGAGCTTGGTGATTTTGCCTACTCTCTGACTTTACCTCCCTTTTCCTGTCCCCATGATTCCTGGGCTGCAGCCATACTGGGCTGCTTCCCATCCCTCCGTCAAGCAGAGCTGTCCCAGCCTTTTCAATCACTGCTCCTTCTGCTCAAAACACTCTTCCTCCAAATCTCCACATGACTCTCTCCTTCTCTTCATTCATGTCCCAACCCCTGTATTTCTCCTTAGAAAGGCCTTCCACAGCCCGAGCTAGCTAATGTGCACTTTCTTTCACATGGGCCTAGTCGCCCTTCTTCTGTTCAATATTGGAATTTACCTTATTTATTTGCCTATAGATAATAATATCACTTGTATGATTTATTATTTATTATGTCTGCCTCCTCCCAGTAGAACGTAGGTTCCTATGAGCAACCAATTATTTTCCTTGTCCACAAAAGAAAACTCGTACCCATTGATTGGCACACAAATGCTCGGTAAACATTTTGTCTGACCAAGCTGGGGTAGCTTTGTGCTTCCTGGTTTCCGCCCTTCCTCCCACCCTTCCTCCCATTCATGTTGTAATGGTAAAGCCTACTGGGTTTAGACATTAAAACCTTTTTGTATAAATTATTATATATGAAAAATTGAGGAGAAGAAAATGGCCCATTTTCATCCTCCCTTCCTAACCATCTCTAAAATTCTCTAATTTGGCATCTTCAGAATATCTCCACTGCTTCGGTGGCCACCCCCCACCCCTTGCATACGAAGGTGCATGCTCACTCACAACGGAACACGCTGTAAATGCACCCTCCCTGATAAGAAGCTACCGCTCACTCCCAGTCCCATTCCCATGGAAAAGCATTTCCAGATGTGTAGGTGGGATTTTGTAGAAAGAAATACAGACGGGTGTAAAACTCATTATTATTTTGGTTTGTGGGGAAAGTTTGCTTAATGCCAAGGGGGTGACTATTGTTTCACGTCAGGCTGGAGTGCCACATCTTATCCACAGGAGGTGACTAATGCCCCATCAAGGAATTCAAACTAAAGCACACAAAATCTCCCTCCCTTCACTTTTCAGATAGTTGGTCACAAAGTTGAGCAGAAAAGAAAATTATCAGAAAATTCAAAGTGTGTTCCTTTTGTGTGTGTGTGTGTGTTCTGTATATTAACCATTTCTAGAGCATTTGCTGTATTTTCAAAGGCCTTTCTGAGTAATTTGGATTTTGCTGTCAAGAAACTCACCTGGAGTATTATATTTCTTGAATTTTTACAGCACTCTATTTTAATTTTGCAACTGGTTCATGTTGTTGTCTCCCACAAACATGCTGTCACCTTTCCGTTTCTAACCTATCTCTTTCTCCTTGCCCCAGACAATTTCTGGAAGTCTTTAAACTGGCTCACCCTATGGCTTCAGCTCACACTGACCCCTGTCTCCGTTCTCCTTTGGCAGAAGTCACCTTCCCCCTTTTTCCTGGAAGCATGTTCTTGTTGCATTTCTATAGCAGCATAAAAGCTGATGACAGCAGCGATGGGAGGGCTGATAATTACACAGAATCACCAGGAACAACTTGCGGCTCCTCATGAGTTGGCACGCAGGTGGTGTGTGTCCGTGGGAAGAGACTGCATTTTAGAGGCACTTACCTGGTCATAAATCTTGGCTTTTTTTTTTTTACCATCTGTGACCTTAGGTGGATGTTGGACTTCTATGAGCTCAGTTTCCCCATCTGTAAAAACAAGATATGTTTTTATGGATTTATGAGGATTAAAATAATACACAAAGGTTCTCATTGTTTCATTTTAAATACAATATATAATCATTCCTTTAAGAATCTAAACAACACATGTTGTTTAAAAAAAACTATGAGAACAATTTAGTTGACAGTTTTAATTACTGATTTCCTTGACAGATGAAAGCAAAGATACTGATTTTACCATTCTTCATGTATTTTTCATCACAAATAATGGTAGATCTGCTGAGCTGCTTCCCCTCAGTCTACAAGGATTTTTTTTTTTTTATTGTTACAGTTAATTGCACTTAGAGAAAATCTCAGGTTAACCTGAGTAAGGAGACGAATTTAAAAACTGAAGGATAAGAACACACTTACAGAAAGGTAAAAACAGACAAACAAATCAACTCTGAGGCATATTTGTTCATCGCCTTGTTAGCATCTTGCCAATAACACCATTAAGAAACTGCCCCTTCACATTCTGGCCATGTGCTTTAAGTGGGAACTTACCACCCCTTAACCCTACCATTGTCAAATGATGAGTTCATAGAAGGCCTATGATGCAGTTTATGTCAACAAAATGCAAGGATTTGTTTGGGGGCCCTAGGCTAGAAACTTCCTCTAGCTTCAGTGGAAGTTTCCAGAAAGAATGCCCTCTCATCCTCTGGATGATGCGTGGTGAGATTATAAGACTAGGAAGGCCTTACCCGTCTTTTCTGCTTGGCAGTGAGATAGAAATGACATCATGTGCTTCTGAATCAAATGAGATCTGAATCTAGAACTATTGCTGTCTCCAGATATGTGAAATAGCAATTCCCTTTTTACTCCAAGCCAGTTTGAGTTGGATTTTCTGTACCTTGAAAACAAGATTGCCAACTGGTACTCCATTAAGATGGAAGCAGTTAGACTGAGTGTGGTGGCTCATGCCTATAATCCCAGCACTTTGGGAGGCCAGGGCAGGTGGATCACCTGAGGTCAGGAGTTCGCAACCAACCTGGCCAACATGGTGAAACCCCGTCTCTACTAAAAATACAAAAAAGTAGGCAGGTGTGATGGTGGGCGCCTGTAATCCAAGCTACTTGGGAGGCTAAGAAGGCAGGAGAATTACTTGAACCCAGGGGGCAGAAGTTGCAGTGAGCCAAGATCACGCCACTGCACTCCAACCTAGGTGACGGAGTGAGATTCTGTCTCAAAAAAATAAACAAATAAAGATGGAAGTAGTTTACAAGCAGCTGAATATACCAATAGATTACTACACCAAATGTCCTGCCCTATCCAGACTAAAGCTCAGCTTCCATAATCATAACTATTATCCTAAATCATCTCTCCAGAAACAGTATGTCAATTCATAGACTCAGTGAACACTGTTACCATGATGTATGTATGGAAAATCTGCTTGTCTGCATTGACCAGTTATTTTCAGTTTACTAGATGTGTAACCTTGAACAAGTTACTTAATCTCATCATGTCTAGGAAAATGTTCTAGATTGGTTCGGTGGGCAATAGGGAGACATGAGAAGTACTTGAGCTGGAAGAGTAACAAATTAAAGGGGTATTTGGGAGGATTATTCTGGAAGAGATAGGCACCTCACTCATTTCCAGGGTTTGAGTTTTGTAAATTTGGCGTCTTACTTGTTTGAAGGCCGTCTCCTCCCGCTTTATAGTGCGAACTTCACGAGAGCAGGGAGCATCTCCCTTTGTTCACTCAGCACCTACACAGTATCTGGAATGTAGTAGGTGCTTTATAGATACTGATTGAATAATTGAATTGTGGACAGAAGGAGAATATAAGAACAGAGAGAATGAAGAAAGGAAGAATATCTCAGAGACAATAGCTGCAACCCATATGTGCAGCACACAGCATGGCAGCAGGAGAATGGAAAAGAAGGGATAAATCTAACTAGTGCTACCAAAAGGTCACAGAATTTATTGACTGAATGAGAAAAACCAAGGAGAGACAAAGAAGAGTAAAGCGTCCCACCTGAGAGGTTGAAACCATGACTATCCCATGAAGTCAATGGGAAAGTTAGATTGGGGAGCAGTTGGAAGGAAAGACGCATACACTTGGTTTTTAGATATGTTTCTTAGGAGAGGAGAATGTGTCGTTAATATGGACGTGTCTAATAGGAAGTTTGAAATGAGGAGTTTGGGGTACTGTTGGAACTGGAGGTGTCAGGTTGGAAGGCATAGAAAAACCACGAGATAGGGCAGGTCCCCAAGAGAGTAAGAACGGAATGGGGACAACCCTAGAAAAGAGGAACCAAGGAATCAGGCAGAGGCGGAGAGGCTGGAGGAGCGGGGAGAGAATGAAGAGAGTGTTTGGTGACAGAGCAAAGCGGCACAGTGACAGGAGGAGACGCATCTTCTGCTTTGTCCTCACCATGTTTCATAGCAAAGCACAAACTTGGTTACCCAGGATTTCAGGGAAATTAATGCAGATTCTTTAAACATAGTGCTAGTAATCAGATTGTCTGTATCAATCCCTTTCAAACTTTTTTACTGCAATCCACACTAAGAAAAGCTCTGGTCCACGTAAGTGTCACATAAGAAATGTGATGAGTTTGGGAAAAGAGCACATTTTGAGGAAATCTCAAAATCCCATTAGATAAGTAAAGGTTTTGCCTTAAAATCCATGACAATATGAACTTATCTGTCTATTTAATAGTGGTGTCATGCTCTCACACTTCAAAATTTAGAAGAGAGATAAAATTAAAAGGAAAGCATTTTCTTTCTCCAAATATCCAAATAGCATCTTCTCTTATCCCTTTACGTGTTGGTTTACTAACTTGCAAGAGAAACTTAAGGCTTACACTTTGGATCCTGGCACTAGGGTGTAATTAAGAGCACTCTAGCTTTAGAAATGGACAGGCCTGGGCTCAAATCCTGGTTCCCACACTTCTTAGTTCTGTGACCTTTGCCAAGTTTCTTAGCCTCTTTGGTTTTTGTTTCTTTGCTTGCAAATTGGGGTAACAACGTTTAACCTATGCAGTTGCTGTTATGTTGAAGAAGCCACATTACTTATGGTACTATACTTAGCACTTGGCAGGCATGTAATGAATGGCAATTGTTCTTATTGTCCTTGGTTGTGAGGGTTAAGTTATAGACCACTTGTAAAGCTCCTAGCAAAGCACCTGGCACAAAGCGGCAATAAATCTTAATGATTTTTCCATAACAGCAACCAAAGAGTAGAAATCTGGTTGTAATCCAAGTGCACAGTAGTATACAAATCAGTTACATGATTTTATCTTGCCTACAGTTCTTTAGAAAAATATTTACTGGGGCTGGGCGCAGTGGCTCACACCTGTAATCCCAGCACTTTGGGAGGCTGAGGCAGGCAGATCACCTGAGGTTGGGAGTTTGAGACCAGCCTGACCAACTGATGAAACCCCATCTCTACTAAAAATACAAAAATATTAGCTGGGCATGGTGGCACATGTCTGTAATCCCAGCTGCTCGGGAGGCTGAGGCGGGAGAATCACTTGAAACTGAGAGGTGGAGGTTACAGTGAGCTGAGATTGTGCCATTGCACTCCAACCTGAGCAACTAGAGTGAAACTCTGTCTCAAAAAAAAAAAAAAAAAAAAAAAGGAAAAAAAAATATCTACTGGGTAAAGCAAAGCACATTGATAACATTGGTGCTATTGGACAGATTGTGTCCCATTTGTATGAAATGAAAAATGATGCATCACTAAAATGGTGTTCTTAATTCCTAATTTGTCCCAAATGCCCTTTGGGACAATTTAGAAATGCCCCAAACCAGATGTTATCTCTCCAAGAGACATGCCTGCAGCAGTTTGATAGATCATTTTTTGTAAAAGGGGGTGCTGTATACTCATTGGTTGTGATTGTTTTAACTGTGCTGTCATGTGTGAAGCTGATCGTGTGTTCTTGCTATAACATAGACATTGAGGTCCATGCCAACATGCTTCCAATCAGACATGCCCATCTCACCACTTTTCAGTCTTTAAAGCTATGTGAACAATTTTCTACAACTTGCCCGAGTGTCTGCTGCAAACCACCATCTAAATGGAGAGCTACTTGGACAATATTTTTTAATTTAAATATGGACTACACTGCTAATTGGTGGCAGTAACCATGTGGAAGCCATTCTGTCCTAAAATCATAGATCCACCCCCAAGAAGTCCTTGTACCATTTTCTGGAAAAGAAAATCGCAAATATTTGGGGGGCTTTAGACATCTTTCACATGCGCAGCATAACCCAATTCTCCGTAATCCAGGAGAATCTATTGTATTAATATCTCACATGTGGAATACATACTGTATGTTTAAATTAGAGCTATCTAATAGTTCTCATATCTGAAATTCTTGGTGGTGGTGATGGAGGGGTGGGATGGGGAGCATCAGGTTCCTGATCCCTGTGCCTACTGATCCTTGCTCATGTGGACAGTTTGTGCGTTTTGTAATTTTGGATTGTGAGCTCTTCTTCAGGGGCTTTCTCCATGGTGATCCAGTGCAGGCTGAGGTGTGTGTTCCTCGGCAGAGGTTTTGCACATGCTTTTGTTGGGATCCTCAGGGTTATCACTGGCCTAGGCCACTTTTTATTTTACCTTCTCATTAGATGGGTACACCACACAATAGGGGTTCACCCTGAGCCTCTGGCTTGCAGGAGGTGGGCTATGATGATCTGTTCTCGAGGAGAATGTTTCCACCCTCTCCCACAACCCAACCGAGGCAGAGGCAGACAAGTTTCTTAGTAGTCTCCTTTTGCAGGCGGGATAAATTTTTTCCCTGTTACATTCTTTTACAGAGGGGTGGTCCTTTGAGAGTTCCAGGTTGATGTGGGAGTCTCAGTTCCCATCTCCCCATTCCCACTTAATGAAGGCCCTGGGGCTTCTCCTGAACCATGTGGATGTTACGATCCAAACACCATGCTACTGATAGCCTCCCCTCCCCTCAGGACAGCCAGCTCAGTTCAGAGACTTGGTTCTGCTTTTCAGATCCCTCTGTGTGTTTGACCATGGAAAATTCCTTACTTTCTTGAGAACTCAGCTATGCATTTAGAAAGATATTTGTTATATTTTACTCAGAATTTCTAAGTTTTTAATAACAAAAGATTTTTTTTCCAAGATACTTACTCTGCCAAGAACACATCATCACCATCTTCTGACAGAATTAAAATGTCCACTGGTGGGTGGAAGATGCCTGTGTACATTCGAAGAGGAGTAAGGAGAAGGGGCCTCTGGCCTTTAGAAACTTAGAGGTTTTTTTCTCTTAACTCACTCATAAGCTCCGAGAAGTCTTCTTTCAGTGATTCACTCAATTATCCTTACAGTCATATATCATTCAATAAAACTTAGTAAGTTCGTAGGCTGGACACGGTGGCTCACGCCTGTAATCCCAGCACTTTGGGAGGCCAAGGTGGGCAGATCATGAGGTCAGGAGATCGAGACCATCCTGGCTAACACAGTGAAACCCCGTCTCTACTAAAAATACAAAAAATTAGCTGGGCATGGTGGCGGGCACCTGTAATCCCAGCTACTCAGGAGGCTGAGGCAGGAGAATGGCATGAACCTGGGAGGCGGAGCTTGGAGTGAGCCAAGATGGCGCCACTGCGCTCCAGCCTGGGCAACAGACTCCATCTCAAATAAATAAATAAATAAATAAATAAATAAATAAAACTTAGTAAGTTCATACTTCATCTAGGCTTTCATTTTCTGCAAATATATATTGTATACGGCTTCTGCTATGTGCCGGACAGGTGCTCGTGCCCAGCAACATCATACTAGATCCCTGTCTTCATGAATGACACAAATATTAATCAGATAATCACATCAATAAGTGTAAAATTTCAAATGTGCTAAGTACCATAAAGTAGATGTGTGTGGTGCTGTGAGATATGTAATGGGGGTTTTGTCCAATTCAGGCTGGAAAGCGCTCATTTGGAGAAGAGAAATTGGAAACAAGAGTGGCTTTCACTAAGTGAAAAGAGGAGTAGTAATTGTTCCAGATATGTAGCAGTATGTGCAAAGACCCTGGGGTGAGGATGAATGACTGAAAAGAAGTGTGGTAAGATGGAAGAAGAATAGAAAACATGGTTTCAGAAAAGACTGAGAGGAGCTAGGGCTAAACCACCAAAGACCTTGTAGTTTGTGTTAAGGAGTTTTGTATTTATCATAACAACCATCTAAAGAGCTTTAAACACTGGAACAACACATCCTAATTTTCTTTCTAATATCCTAGAGATCTTTCTGACTTCAGCAAGGAGAACAGATTTGAGGAGGCAAGAGTGAGAGTAGAGACCAGTTGGGAGGCTGTTACAGTAGACCAGAGGCTATTACCATAGACAGAGTTACTGGTAGCTCAGCCCCAGTTTTGGCTTTGTAGATGGGAAGACATGGGACAGATGTGAGATTTATATAGCAGATAAAATTATTAGGAAACAGCAGAAAGATAGGACAGGAATAATTCCAAAGTTTCAGGTTTACGTAACTGGAGGGAGGGTGGTATTTCTTTACTGAGATAGGGAACACTGGAAGAAGACAAAGTTTGGTGTAAAGGCCATTTGGGTTTTTTTTTTTTTTTTTTTTTTTAACATATGAAGTTTGAAGTGTATTTGAAACATATAACAGGAAAATAGAAAGAGACAATTGGATATTGCATATATGGATCTGGAACTCAGAGAAGAGATCTGGAGATATAAATATATGACTAATTTGCTTGTAGGTAATCATTTAAGTGGTAGGCCTAGATGAGATTTCCTAGGGAGAGATTATAGCCTGTCCCCTGGACGTGAAGGTTATTGATATGACCTTAAATGGGAGCTGTTTGTTGCTGAAATGGGATAAGAAGCTTGGACTAGGATGTAGAGAGAATAGGAAGTGAGGAAATGGAATCAGTGAGTATAGATAACTCTGTTTTGTTTGTTTGTTTGTTTGTTTGTTTGTTTGAGACGGAGTCTCGCTCTGTCGCCCAGGCTGGAGTGCAGTGGCGCAATCTCGGCTCACTGCAAGCTCCGCCTCCCGGGTTCTCGCCGTTCTCCTGCCTCAGCCTCCTGAGTAGCTGCGACTACAGGTGTCCACCACCATGCCCGGCTAATTTTTTGTATTTTTAATAGAGACGGGGTTTCACCGTGTTAGCCAGAATGGTCTCAATCTCCTGACCTCGTGATCCGCCCACCTCGGCCTCCCAAAGTACTGGGATTACAGGCGTGAGCCACCGCGCCCAGCCTAGACAACTCTTTCAAAAAGTTTGCCAGTGAAGTTACATAAGGCTTTAATTGATGTTTAAAGGAAATGTGATTTCATTGTGATTGGAAGGCAGAATGTTTTAAAACAGAGTGTCCGTGGAAAAATATTAAAATGGTTTCTTGATAATGAAAAGGTAGCCAAGATGGAGACATTAGCCAGCACAGAGAAGACTCAAAGACAGTGAACCAAGATTGAATTGTAATCATAGCTAACATTTATTACAGTCTCACTGCTGTGCAAGTGCCATTTTAGATGTTTAACATGTATTAAAAGTCTTAATCCCACAACAGCTCTATGAGGTAGATACACTTATTATCTCATGAGGAACATGGGAAGCTGATCACCAGAGAGGTGACGTAACTTGCCAGGGTGGGAGAACAGTGATTTGAGAGCAGGCAATCTGGTTGTGGAATCCATGGGGTTTTTGTAAATTTCCTTCTTAACTGACAAATAATAATTGTAGATATTATATTCTTATGGGGTACGATGTGATCCTTTCATATAAGTTTATGTCGTGGAATGATCAAACCAAACTAACAAATCTATCACCTGGCATATTTATATTTGTGTGTGTGTATGGTGAAAACATTTAAAATCTACTCTTGTAGTATTTTTTAAATACACATTCTTAGCCGTGATGCTGTACTGCTTCTCAGTACAGGGATACACAGTAAAGTATCTGAATCATCCATGAGTCAAGATATGGCCTAATCCATCTACAGATATTGAAAATGTTATCGGTTGTGCAGTTACTTTGAGGCAAAAGTATAAATTAATGCTGACTCAAATACTTGGTTAAAATTCCTTCTTGGCTTTGTATTATAGAGCAAGACAGGCATAAATGGAGGTGTCAGGAGAGCAGCTGTAGTTTTAATCAGTGGCCTTCAATAAATACGTGCTCATTACTTATTTAATTGCACCTGTAACTACACGAGGGCCTCGCTGCTGAGAGTGTAATAGGTGAGCGGAATTCACAAGTCTGAAGCCACGCGCACCTCTCTGCCAAGAAGTGTCGTCTGTGGGTTTCGTTAACCAATGTCCTAAAATATACGACCTTTTCCAGGTCCCGGGGGAGTGGCTTTAACTGCAACGCGTGTGTGTTTATTTTCCTCCTAAGGCTTTAACAACACCGAGCGAACATGTGATAAAGAGTTTATCATACGGAGAACGGCTACCAACCGAGTACTGAACGTCCTCCGTCACTGGGTCTCAAAGCACGCACAGGTATGTCAGTGCCCTCATTAATTACTTACAAGGATTTTTTAAAAATCATCTTTTTAAGCCGTGACACATGTAAAACACCTCCCGATTCTTTGGAGTTCAGTGTGAAACCTTGACACTGGAACTGAGGAAGGGAAGAAATAGGCTAGGCATGCAGATCAAAGCAGACACGTGGCTTGCCAACATCCACTGTTTCAGATCTGCAAATGACATGACACAGTGACACGGGGCTCCCCTGTCCCCACATCTTCTGAGGAAACAGCACTCACCCATGGGCACCTGAGCCACAGCAAGGCCACTGTCCTGTGCCACCTACCCTGGGAGCACCTTTCACAGGGTCTTCTCTGTAAGTGGAGTTATGCTTGAGAGGCTGCCAGCTGCAGTGGTATCCCCGCCCCGCACCCAACTAGACGCAAACCTCACGGTGCCCCCGGAAGTAAATAACACTCTGGGATCTGGTCAGGGAGTGCTTTCTGGGCCTGATTCTGGAGATATTTTGCCTCATACCCTTTGATGTTTTGGTTCCCAATGCTGTTTTTAAATTGTGTTACACTGACAGGACACCCACTTGTTATCTGTTTATGTGTTCTCAGTGCACGTTTGTAGAATTTATTCCCCTTTCACAAAACAAGTCAGGTGCCACTTTGCCCCCCTGATGTGATGCATGCATAATGCTTTTCTTACCCACTGCCACATACCAGGCAGGTCCTCCTGGACACCCACCTGCCTGGCACCCTGCAAGGAGCGTTTGAGAGAGAGAATGGGCCCTGCCTCACAGCAGAACATGTGCAGCATACATTAAAAGAAATATAATCAAAGTTGTCAGTCCGCTAATGAGAATCATGTGTTATAAATGACACTCCCAGGGGGAGGTATTCCCAGGTCTTTATTATTAGGTTGGTGCCAAAGTAATTGCAGTTTTTGCCACTATATTCACAGAGGCCATCACGTGTCTGCTGCATGGTCCTCAGTAATGACAGTCCATTCAATAGGGTCACCATGAGGGCAGGCTCCTGAAACCTCCGTGGTAAGATAATTTACTAATTAGGAAAAGTGGCATTTAAACCTCACCACAAGTAAGCCCATAAAAAATCTTAAATATTAATTAAAATAAAGTAATAAACATAGCATACTAAATAATGTAAACATTCCATCTTACACATCTTAAATTTAAAAAAATTTAATCCTATATGATTCAAATTCCAAGAACCATCCTTAGCACATGAGAAATGTCTAGTCTCTTTTCCCCGTAGTCTCAGTGAGCTGCTGGTAAATCCATTTTGCCTCAATGCAGATAAAACAGTATAATGAGTTTTAGTATTTACAATTTTTCCACTGTATCATGGTCCATCTTATTCTTCTCTGATTTTTTTCTCAAGAATTTTGACATTTAATTCCTGGGGCCCACAGTGGTTTCTAAGATGCAAAGTAGCTTCGATCAACAAGGCTGAGCTGGTTCTCTCCCCTGGCCTCAGCTCCCCTCCTCCCTTCCAAATCTTCTCCCCAGAGCCCTGCAGCCTTGCTTCCCTATCCACCTTACTTCCCTTTTCTCAATCCCCCGTGCCCTCTTTTTCTAATTATCTCAAACAGGAATCCCTCCCAATCCACATATAATTTTTACAGTAGCTACAAAAGTACCACAAAGCAAATGGCAGTATGCTGGGAGTTTTTTTATTTTTGGTAAAGAAAATTCATAGATGGGGAGAGATTAGTGTACAGAAGCCCTCGTTTATAATAGTTTTACAGTAAGCTTTGCCACCTGATTTGGCAGCTGAATTGTTTATACAGTTCAGATGCTTTGCGACCTGAGTGACTGCAGCTGTGCCTATACATGAGCAAGCTTGTCCATCTCCAGTTCCAGTTAGAGGGATCCCAGCTCCTCAGGCTCTCCCTCCAGCAGGGGCATAGGTGAGTGATGTAAGTAGCTCAGGGATCCAGTCTTCTCTTCTGACCTCACCACTGGGTAAAATACAAACCCTGGCTATTTCGTTCACTGATGTGCCCAAGGAAGTTCTTCCCACAGGGTCTTTCCTTACCTTCCCTGCATGCGTGAGTGGGCCTCACGGCTTAATGGCGGGCTATCAATGCCCTGGTGTAACCTCGTCATGTGCATCTCCTGTCACCTTCCTCATCCTCTCTGTATAAGTACACAACCATGTGCAGGACATTTCTGTGAAATTTCCACTTATTGAGAATTGTTTTAGGGCATTTTTTTTTCTTTCTTGCTGGCTAGAGCGTCCAGATTCCCTTTCTTCCTTTTACTGACTCACTTGTGGCTGCCTGGTAATCATCTGGCCTCCACATTGGACGGTTTGTGCAAGTCAAGGCAGGCTGTTGGTGATGGATTGGTGAATGGTTCAAATAGAGCTGCTCTCAGCTCACGGTCTCGGGGCCTCATTGTGTGCGTACTGCCTCCTCTCACCAACTGTGGGCCTAGCCTGGGCCATTTCATTCAGAAGATGTGAAGGTGGCCCTGGCTTCATGGAGCTTAAGCAAGCTGACTGTTATGGTGCTTTAAGAGTAACAGCCCATCTTGGTATCTTTATCCAAGTTTATCTGCAGGTCTTTACTCTCCCAAGGCAGCATCTAGCTATAGATGGGACTGCTGGTCTGAAAACCTGGGCCATAATCCAACTGTCAACCAACCCTCACCCTCGTTGTCTTTGGTTTTCACCTCACAAAGTGAAGGGCTTGGATAAGATGATTTGTAATTATCTGATTCACTTTGTACTAGCTGAGTCCATTTAAGGGAGAATATAGCATTATTGTGGCAACCTGATTATTTTGAATCAGTAGCTTTTAAAAAATGAGTAGGAAGTTGTAGTCATCTCAAAACTACAGCTAAGCATGGTAACAATTACATTTTTTCTCACACGGCTACCCAGAGAGGCCACTTCGATTTCTAGACACAGAAAAGCTGTAGATCTACATCAACCAAGCTGTAGATTCACCCACAAATAATCTAGAGAATCAAGGCTACCACAGAGTATTAGACATCATGTATTTATTTCTCATTTCTCATCAAAGGTAACTAATATTGGCAGATACTACCCTGACCTTTGTTCAGGAGAATTAAAGGTTGCAGAAGTATGGGGGTAGGGGTTTGTTCTCCAGAGAAATAAGAATGCCCCAGGATGTCACCTCCTAACTCTACCCCGGGTGGTGCTAGGATAGCATTTCTTCTCCTGGAGGTTTCTAGTTTTTTCTTTAGTTAATATTTGGAGAGGCTAGGATGTTCCATTTTTAGGGGGTTTTTAAAATCTTCATATGTGAATACCTTCTGGCCTATTGCTCCTCATTTTGTTACACCTTCTCATTTGTTGCCTTTTAAGCTGAAAGTGAAGCCACAGGCCCAAGTTCGATTTCTCCCACGTGCCTTGTCTATCCATCAGCAGAGGGAGCAGCAGCCCAGAGTCAGGGGACCAGTGTTGTTACTCCAGCTCTGCCACTGTAGCCCCTGTGGGGCCCCAAGCTGGTCTCTCACCTCTTCGGGTGTTTGTTTCCTCTTCTGAAAATGAGAACAACCATCCCTGCTTTACCTCTCCCAAGGATGTGATGAAGTTAAAGATGATGTTGAATTAAGCCTAAAGCATGATATTGATGTGTGTGATGAAATCCCTTTCAGCCGTGGACAGGAGAGATGCACATTTCACCACCCTACAACCAGCCTGTAAGCTCCTTGCTTGTCTCATTCATCTTTGTGTCTCCTTTCACATAGTTCTGTAATGCTGAACACATGGCAGATGCCCAGTAAATACTTGTCAAATTGAGCTTATAGTTCAATGTTTCCATTGTTCATTCTCTCCTGGAGGTCATTTTCTAGCCTTTAAAGTTTCCAAAGTCAGCCCAGACAGAGACTATAACCACTGATGGGTCAGAAATCAGGGCTGTGTGTTTAGGCAGTCTAAGTAAGGGAAGTGTTTTCATTAGAGGTCTACATGCGTCTTGAGCATCTCCTGCTGGGAGACCTTACATATCATTTACACAATTCCCAGGTCCCTGCAGGTGTCAGATCTGTAGTACTATTAACCAAATGCTCCCATGATTGCTTTTGTCCTCTGTGCACAGACAGATGGCTGGGGTCTGACTATAGACGTTTCAGATCTCTGCACAAGCCTCTGTAGAAGGCCTTTCATGTATGATCTATGGCAATTTTGGTTTTCCTCAATTATCATATTGACCAACCAATTCTGAAGAGATGCTCTGTCCATTTATTGGAGGAATTTCACAGACCATGAGCGATGCTGGTAAAAGAGCCGCAGCTGTGTCTGCAGGTTACCACTAGCTCCATCAGGCTCTGGGTCCTGTCTGAATGACAAGTGGCCGAGAATGAAACAGTCATGTATTTTCTTAATTGTAGGCTTAGGGGAATGTTTTTAAAACATGAGATCAGACAAAAATGACCTACCTACATAAAAATCTCCTCCCCAAAGAAGTTTACAGAGGAACACTGCTACTCCTTTTTCTGTTTTCTCACCTCCTTGATTCATTCACTAATAAGAATTGGGCACCAGAATGTTCCAGACATTGGGATAGGTGTGGGCGTGAACAAGATCTATGCAGTCTCTGACCTCAAGGGGCCTTCAGCCGTTGGGAAAAGCCACTGGGAAAATACCCACTAACAGTCAATGGACTTAACATAATTACATGTGTGGCCGGCTGTTAAACTGAATTCTTCAGGTTGTTTCTGACATTCAGGCAGAGGACCAAAGGCACAGGGGCAGGTACAATAGGTAGCAGCAACAGCCTGCATGGCCTTAATGGAGTGGCTAGGCCACCTAAGCAAAACCAGCTAAGAGCTCGTGAAATCAATCCTGCTAGCAGTTGTGATCACTCACCTGTGGGAAGTTGAGGCAGGGGAGGTCAAGGAGAGGGTAATTTCCAGAGACAGCCATCTGTGTAAGTTCTCTACCACCATGGGGAAGGCAGGGAGATGCCTCCTTTTCACTTCCAGCCACATGAGAAATGTTTCAAGGAAACCACCCAGCTAGCCTCTCCTGTTAAGGTGAAAGGTGCTCGCTGAGCAAAGTGAAGAGTGGTGGATGCTAGGAGTGAGCTGCATTCATATGTGTTTCAGTGAACCAGGTGGGTCCATGGGGAGTCCAATCTGGATGGCCCTGCATCCTGCCCAAGAGGATGTCCTGGAGGGGTGATGCGTAGACAGACGCTGGGTGAAGTGGACCACTGGCAGCCCAGGGCCTGAGGGAGTTGAAAGTGACTCACAGGAGGACAGACATTGCCAGGGTCAGGGGAGCTGGCCCTAAGTCTCCCACAGAGAGGTCTCCAAAGTCTCACCAAGGCCCACACAGGAAAAGCTGGCCACTGGCCACTGTCCACCTGCCACATCTAGAGAGAGCCAGGACTGGGCTCCCCCTGCACTTTCACACTAAATTATTGCTTTCCCCTGGTGAGCTGCAGTACCAGAAGCAATAGCCCACTAGTGGAGAGGTGGTGGGGACACCAGAAAGGGTCTCCTATGCAGGCCACTAGGCTGGAAGCAGCCCACACACCAAGGCTGGAGGGAGGCTGGACTGAGGTTTTGAAGAATATACTGGACTAGACATTTTGACTGTTGAAATGACATCATTCTTGTAACTAAAAAGTACTGAAAGACTTTGGTGCCTGCCCAGAACTTCGTGCCAGGTCGGGAAGGATAGACTATCAACTGATTTACTGGGACTGGCAAGAAGCAGTAATGCTGTTTGATGATTCCATTATTACTTACGATACAGGGAGTCTAGGGTCCCTTGGGAGAGCAATTTCACAAAATCTATCAAAATAGCTCAGCTGTTATATTTCTAACTCGCTCCAGTTCTCTTACATTCATTTTATGGTGAACAAAGAGACACATATTTAGCTAATAATGAATAACTTGAGTTTACATTTCAGTTGATATGCTTTTTGGCATTTTTATTGAAATATCACATACCGCATATAAAGGACACTAAACTTCAGTGTGTAGGTCAGTGACTTTCTGCCTGTGTAGACACCCATATAACTGCCACCCAGGTCAAGATCTGGGACATTGCCAGCACCTGAGGAGGGCCCCCAAGTCTCTGCCCCTCTTCCTGAGTGTTACCCTGTGCTCTGTTAGTTTTAGTATTTACATTTAGCATTGCTTATGGCATGTTTTACATATATACACTCATTTTCCATTATAAGAGGGTTTTATATATACTTTATCCTATAAACACAGACACACACATGCGCACGCACGCAAAACAGTCCTTATCACTCTCGTGAAAATATACCCTAACACTTTCATAACACCATTAACAAATAAATATAGTCTCAGGTAGAAGACAGGATTTAGCGGATCTCACAACCCCACTCTAGTCACTCATAGCAGCTGAGGTGAGAGTTTTTACATCTCCAAAAATCACAGTAGGAGTTAAACTCAGTCCTAATGTGTCTTTGTAGCAGAGATCTCAGAGCTGGGGGGCTTCGAATCCTGTTGGAGCTGTGAAGTTAGGGTGATCGTGATGGAAATCCCGGCTCCGGCATTTATTGGCTTTTCTGAGCAAACAATTTCGCTCCTCCAGGCCTCCAGTTCTTCATCTGTAGAAATGGGGATTAATGCCACTTTTTCCTCTGTGGGAGGGTGAGGATTATGGGAGTTAAAACATACAGAGTAGCCATTACAGATGGAGGCTCAAAGCACTGCGGATGCTGCTCTTGATAGAGATAACCGTGTTAAAGCGGCATCTGGTCCAAACCCAGACCTTCAAGCAGGCCAAATGCTGTTACCCCCATGTGACCAGTGAACCACGTAAGTCTCAAAGGGGTTCAGTCAGCATTGCCCGGGTAAACTTGTTGTGATGGTGGAAATGTTCTATATCATGGTGCCCAGTACAGCAGCCTCTAGCCACATGCGGCTAATTGATCACTTGGAATGTAGCTAGCGTGGCTAAAAAGCTGGAGTTTTAATGTTATTTAATTGAATTAAATGGTAATAGTCACAGGTGACTGATGGTTACAGTATAAACAGCACAGTTCTAGACCACTCAAAAGCTGGAAACAGACCCAGCTGTCAAAATTCCTTCCAGTCTCCCACAGAGCCCCCTTCCTCTGAAACAAGAACCCGGCCAGGTGGTCTCCACGATGGCTCCAGCAATAAGTCTGCTGAAGGGGGCACACCTATGTTAGGTTTGTGGCGAGGAAAGCAAAACCTTTACATATCCTCAGAGTCGGTGTTATCTCAGAGAAGACAATGGCTGTTTCCCAGTAAAGGACAACCAGGGAGCATCCGTCTGCGCCACAGAGTTTAGGTTTTGGACCTGCAGTCCCAGGTCCGAGGTAAAGTGGGGACTCTGACTCGTTACGGTGGAAAAGTGCGTGCTGGTGTGATGGCCTCTACTTAGTGCGTTCAAGGTCTCAGGGATCAGATTTCCCAAAATGTGAGTGGACACACTTTGTCTCTTCCATTTCTTATTTTGACAGATGACAGGGGCCCCTTCTAAATTTTTTTTGTTTATTATTTGGCATTGCCTAGTGAAACACAAAACTCAGTGTTGAATTAGAGCACTGAGTTGAGGTTCGTTCATTGTTCCAAATCTGAAATGGAAGTTGGGCCAGGACAAACACAGCACAGAATTTTCGGTGTGGGCGGGAGAACGAGAAGTGAAAGAAACAACCGGCTATTGAGCAGGCAGCTGCTGTCACCTCTCCTGACGCTCCTGGCCTGCTGCTGTCACCTCTCCTGATGGCTCCTGGCCTGCTTCCATCCCTGCCCTCCTCGTCCATCTGGGCTCGTGCCAGTCAGCCACAGGGTACTTTTCCGTCACACTCCCAGCCCGGTCTCTGCCCTTAAAGAACAGATCTTCTCTTCCATCTACAAGGCAGTGTCAGCATATGGGGCCCTGACCTTCGAGCTCTTTGCAGGAGGAAGATGCCTCCGCTGGGAATGGCTCTTCCTGTCCCCACTTCCTGAAGACGTTCAAGACTTTATAAGCCCCTTTCCCTGAGCCTTCACCATGGCTGGATGAGACTTCCTGTGGAAAAGTGTGTCACTAGGACTCTGAACAAGGAGGAGGAAGCATTGAATTGCATAGAAGTCATCTAGGAGCAGCTGAAGTTTGATATTGGTTTAGTTATGATACGGGGCATATGATCTTTTATGGGTGACTTGAGAACCTGATTCTTAGAATGAAGGTAGTTTCCTCTGCAAGGACGGATTCTGAATGACAGAACCCCAATTTTAAAAAATAACATACTGTATCACTTACTTTATGTCAGACACTGTTTTGTTTTCAAATATTAAGTCACCTACCGTGACTCCACTCATTTGAGGGAGAGGAGGTCGATATTGTTATTACCACTGCTTTACAGATGGGGAGATGGAAGCTCAGACTGAACCATTTCCCTGAGGTTCCACCCATAGCAAATGGCAGCAGCAGGTTTCAGTCTGCACCGTCTGGCTGCACCATTTTTTCCGGGAACCCCCAATCTTGCAGCCTCTCCATCTTGCAGGCCAACTGTTGAGATGTAGACCGCTCAAAATGTGAAACATAAAAACCTGCTTCTGACTCAGGACAGCGAGAATAGCACATGTCAACACTGCCAATGCTTTCCCTGTTTCTCAGTCTTTCCTTAGGAAAGTTGCTTTTGACCCTGAGTCTATTTTGTGTTGCTTAAATGATTTGTACTTGCTAAAGGCTGGTGCAGGGAGGAGTGCTGTGCCTCTGCTGACAACCAGTGCAGCACCTCCCAGGCTGAGATGGTGACAGTAGCCGCCCTTGCCGGCCTCCCCAGGCCACCTGCCTGCAGGAGGTACAGTTAGAGCTGCCTGCGGTGAAGGGCCAGGAAACCCTCGCTGTTCTTGAAGCCTCAAGACCCCAGACATCCCACCTTAACAAATTGGTGAGATGCTGCCCACTGCTCAGGGGCCACAGAGTACCACGAGGCTCCTGGGCATGTCCCCAGCTGGTGGGACTGATGGGGATACCAGGAATAAGAAGATAAAATTTAGTCTCAGTGAGAGATGCTAGCAGCTATGAAATGTTTTTAAATGACTAATGAGCTGTCTACTGCTTCAACCTTGCAAATGGTGTTTTATGTTTTTTTTGTTGTTTTTGCATGTGTGTTTCTGTTTTTTTTTTTTTTTTTTTTTTTTTTTTTTGCCAGAGATGGGGTCTTGTTCTGTCACCCAGGCTGGAAGACAGTGGTGCGATTGTAGCTCACTATAGACTTTACCTACCCCTTGCCTCAAGTGATCCTTCTACCTCCACCTCCCAAAGTGCTGGGATTACAGGCATGAGCCACTGTGCCCAGCCACAAATGATTTTACACAATCACCATACCAGAGGATAACTGATGGCCTATATACTTTTTTTTTTTGGAGACAGAGTCTCACTGTTTCTCCAGGCTGGAGTGCAGTGGCACGATCTTGGTTCACTGCAACCTATACCTCCCGGGTTCAAGCAATTCTCCTGCCTCAGCCTCCCAAGTAGCTGGGGTTACAGGCATGTGCCACCACGCCAAGCTAATTTTTTTGTATTTTTAGTAGAGATGGGGTTTCACCATATTGACCAGGCTGGTCTCGAACTCCTGACCTTGTGATCCACTTGCCTCAACCTCCCAAAGTGCTGGGATTACAGGCGTGAGCCACTGCGCCTGACATACTTTTTATGTCGGTCTCACCCTTTTATTATTCTTCAGCACCCATTCACTTCTAGCTGTCGACACACTGTCAGCCTCTGCGTATCTCAGCCAAGAGATCCGAAACATCCACCAGGCACGCACCAGTGTTTGTTCACAAACAGATTTGACATGACAGCAGCCGAAATGAAATAGAGAATGCTCCATTTAATTTAAATAGTCCAGCAACTTCAGTTCCTTTTGAGTTCTTCTGATTTCCTGGACACATAGGCTGACCCTTATCTTTATGGCAGTGCTGGATCCTGCTGTGATCTTTTACTGACCACTGCCCTCTCCCTCTCCCCTCAGAACAGATGCCTTAGGCGTCACATTTCACTTTAGTTCTTCAGAGATTCCTGGGTCAAAAAGGTCTCAGATGAGGAGAGAAACCTGGAAACTTGCACACTAGTTTGGATTCCATTGTTAGCTTGCTAGTTTCCACATTTGTAAAATTGGCAAAATTATCTGTGTGGAGTTAGAATGCACAAATGAATTATTTGTCATATCTCTCTGGAAAATATGAAATGTACAAAACTATTATCTGATAAGTATGGATTTTCTTTTCTTTAATTCCAAAGATAGATTTTTATTCTCTCTTTTTCTCTGGTCCAGGCAAACAACCAACCAAGTAAGAAAATCCTAGTTCCTTGAACTACTTACCAAAGTTTTTTCTTATCTTTTATACATCTCTATTGTTATCTTTTAAACTCTCCTTACAGTGAGACATTTACAGCAGGATTTATTAAGCTAGCATAAGCTAGATTTAAGCTTTTAGGAAGCGTGTCTTCAGTGGCACCGATTTTCCATTTTCATTAGCTGCCGAAACAGAAACGTTTTCCCCATTGAACTAGTGCGATTCCTTAACTCTTTGCGGATGGATTTCGTTGATGGAATTTTATGTACTTCGATAGCTTCTTTTCTCTGTTGTAAGGATTTTCTGATGCAAGTGCCACGGAGAGCCCTTATTTTTCCTCATTTGTCTCCCCACTCTTGTAATCACTCTTGGACCTTGGAAGCATTTCTGGAGACTGTGGCATGCAATCTTCAGCATGGGGAAGGATGATCCTGATATCACCTGGTCCTTGTTTATCCGACCAGGCCTGGACCAGTGCTCTCCATCACTTCAGAGCTGCCTCAGGATGTCAAGAGCTGACTTAACACTTGTGTATCAACTGGTTCTCAGGGCCCCACGGCTCTGCCTTGCCTGTTGCCTTTCTCTTTGTGTTACTCTCCTCTCCACTCTGCTCTCAGATGTCACTAACTTATAGCTCCCAATCTCTTTGCATTGTATCTCCTTGGTTGAATGTCAAAGATGCTACTTCCTGTAACTCGGAGTGCATCTTCTCCTTGGGGAAGGAAGGATGCACCCACCAGCTTTCTTTATCAGTCTTTTCCCCTCCTATGGATCAGGGTAAAAACAAAAGTATAACTAATAGACTACTGTCTAGTTATATTAAAGATAATTTTGTTGGCAAGGGGCATTATTTAACTAAGAAAGTTGAATATAGTTGTAAATATCAGCAATAAAAGGATGCCCTTCCAGACTTTTCTTTTTCCCTCTGGTCTTTGTCATTTTCTTGAAAATGACAACCCATATAAATTTACCACCTACTTAATGGAAAACACAGCATCCGAAAAAAAAAAAAAAAAAGATTCTCTCTTTTTCTGGTAAATGCTTTTTAAACTGACTGATTCCCTTTTGGGGCATAAAGATGTAAGCTTGGAAGTGATCTGATTCCGGGGCTGTGGGGCAGTATTTAAAGATTCTTGTGTGCACAGCTGTTCAGAACTAGGGGCTGAATTTTAGCAAGTCATTCAAATGCAGAATCATTTGTCAGCAAATGATCAAATAAATAGTTTTCTAGATGGTTTTTTCCTTCTCACTGAATGAGTGTCATTCATTGCCATTTGCCTCTTCCCAGTTATTTTTGTTCTAACATATCTTCCACATTTTCACTGTGCCTTCTCCCAGGAGCCTCCCACTTCACATCTGCTAAACTAATTTCCCAAACCACCAGTTTAAAACTTAGGTAGCTTGTTACCACTTGTGTCAAAGTCAAGTATTCTCCCCCATGGACTTTTATGCATTCATTCAACAAACGTTTGAGGGCTGACCAGGAGCAGGGCACAGAGCTTACCAGTTTTGGGGTTTAACTGCCTGTGGGTTTTACCACCTGAAATATAAGTCCCTAGATGATTGTCAGGCATATATTTTCTCTACATTCTGTTCCTCTTTGAAGATTCAAGAAGCTGATGAATTGTTAATGACTAGTAAGTGTTGAACGTGTATTGGAAAGTTTAGAATTACTGCTGTATTGCTTTGTAGGGTTTAATTCCAAACTTACTGCCCTTCCTTATGTTTTTGTATCAGAATGTTCTTTTTCATTGTGTGAACAATGAGGCTTTGAAAATATTTTTGTAGTTAGGCAATGGAAAATGCCAGAAAACCCCGTCCTTTCACTTTTCCAGTGAGAAGCCCTGATTCAGAGTCCCTGTTGCCCCAAGGTAGCGCCCACGCCGGCAGCCCAGGGGTGGTGGCCGGTGGGCAAGGTGAGCAGGTACCCTGCAGAGCCTCCCATCCCAGGTTTTAGCCAGCACAATCTCCCCTGGAATAGGGTTTCAACGTTAAAGTTTTGAATAAGGTTTCCTCTCCTCAGAAGAGCTTGAAAAGCACCTTGGTTTAGGAGGTTGTCTCCAGTTCGTGAACATGAGGAATGCAAACCTGTGTACCCCAGACCTGTCAAGGCTGATTTGCATATATCATGATCATTGGGTACCTTTGCCTCAGCTTCCCACTTTACAAACTGGCCCGAATCTAACCTAATTCTACACCACAATTTAAATTCTTCATCTTGTGTCGTCAGAGAAGACGGAAAACCGTAGTATGCTTTTCATTTTCTTGAAAATCATTAAGTTAAACCCCCACCTCTTATTTCTGAGCTCAACACATCCTGAGTCCTTCTTTCTAAGCTCTTTGTTCCAGATTTTAAAATTATTCGTGTGATTTTAATCCGCTCTGCAGCATTTCCACTTTCCTTTTAAAACCTCTGGCCACCATCAGGAATATGCTGTACTTATTACACTGAGAAAATTACTCTCATAATTCTCTTTAGCCTCAAACTGCATTTATTGAATCAGATTTTCCCAATATCCTAGAGTTCCCTTGGCCATGTATAGTAAATTACTAATTACTACCCTGCTCTCCTGTAAGAATGAATATCATTTCCAAAATGCCTAAGCTATCAACAGGAATTCGTTTTAAAGTGCTAGGAAATCTGATTTATTGCTTTGCAGATGATTTTTCTGGTATATGATCTAGCCTTATTAATGCAAACTAGTTTATTCAGACTGGAAACCTCGGTTTCCAGATCCCTGTCTCAAATGGTCATCAGTGAAGGGAAATAGTTCCAGGCTCAGCAACTGTTTGACATTTCAGCCTACCCTTCCCTAAGCCAGCAGCCACTAATTCACTGATAGCTGCTTTTTTTTTTTTTTTTTTTTTTTTTTTTTGAGATGGGAGTCTCTCTCTGTCACCCAGGCTGGAGTGCAATGGCACGACCTCGGCTCACTGCAACCTCCACCTCCTGTGTTCAAGTGATTCTCCTGCCTCAGCCTCCTGAGTAGCTGGGATTACAGGCGCCCACCACCATGCCTAGCTAATTTTTGTATGTTTTAATAGAGATGGGGTTTCACCATGTTGGTCAGGCTGGTCTTGAACACCTGACCTCAGGTAGATCCACCTGCCTCAGCCTCCCAAAGTGCTGGGATTACTGGCATGAGCCACCGTGCCCGGCCCGATAGTTGCTTTTTCGCAAGAGGCTGAGTGGTTATAGCAATTAAAAACTCAGGCTTTAGCCAAGAGTTTAGCCTGGATCTAAGTCCTGGGCCTACCACTTGCTAACTGTGTGACCTTGGATAAGATACCTAGATTTTCTGTACCTGGACTTCCCCACATGCAAAATGGAAATCATGATAGTAACTATGTTGCAGGATTGCTATTGATGATTAAATGAGATAATAAAGTAGTTAAAATGTGGCCCGGTGTGGCGGCTCACATCTGTAATCCCAGCATTTCGGGAGGCCAAGGCAGGTGGATTGCTTGAGCCCAGGTGTTGGAGACCAGCCTGGGCAGCAGAGAGAGAGCCCCATCTCTAAAAAATATCTTAAAAATCAGCTGGGCATGGTAGCATGTGCCTGTAGTCCCAGCTACTTGGGAGGCCGAGGTGGGGGGAATCCCTTGAGCCCAGGAGGTTGAGACTGCAGTGAGCCATGATCATGCCATTGTACTCCAGCCTGGGTGACAGAGTGAGACCCTGTCTCAAAAAAAATTACCTAGTCTGGGGCAATCTCTCACTGTCTGACTTATAATTACTTTAGGAGGTTTTTGTTTTGTTTTGTTTTGTTTTTCCCAACCGATCCAGGGAAAATGCTGATTTTCCTAATTATTTATGAACATGTTGAGTGAAGTCAATACAATTTTGGTAAAATAGACTCATCTCACAATAGCGTCTCTCCCTTGGAGGATTCTGACATCATCAGTGGACAATGTGTTGCTCCTAAGCCTGTGCTGGGGGCCACACTGCATCCTTCCACAGTTTTTGACTTGTTCCTGGCCAGAACTATCCCCTTTCTGCAGGTGGTTTCCGGACCTGCGTTTCCAGGCCCAGCCTCTCCTAAAGGTCAGTAGGGCGTCCCCAAGGGGGGCCCTTGCAGATGGGCGCCCTCCTCAAGCCTCTCCCAGTTTCTTTTGTTAATATTTCTTTCATGTGCAAACCCACCCAGAAGTCTGCTGCTCCGCCTCCACTGCAGAGCCTTGTTTGTTGAGTTGCTCAGTAATTCTTTTTGAAGGAACAAGAGCTATGGGCTCCTTTTCAGAGAATGAAATATAAATGTCCTGCATTTTCTGAGCGCTCCACCTTTGAGAGCAGGGCGGTTTCTTTGTTCGAATCCTCTGTCTCCGCATCCCTGCTTCAGGAATTGGAAAACAAAAACTAAATTAGATTCTGTTGCTTTGATAACTTCAATAAGTACCTCGGAGTCTCTTGGGTGCCATGGATTCGCTCTCCTGGCGCAGAAGGCTTCGTGGGGCTTTGTGTCCTAAACACGGGCAGGCGACGTCCCTCCTCCAGGCCTGCGGGCTCCACCCAGGGGCCCGCGCCAGGGCCAATGCCGACCCGGGAGCGCCATCTTGTGGGCGCCTCGATTGCTGCCTGCAAGAAGGCACTCGGGTAAGTCTTATTCCACCGTTTCAGGACTCGGGGAAATGTAACCAAAAATTAGATGCTGGACAATTACAACTTGGCTGTCAGCCAGACATTAGCAATCATTTGTCTCTGGATTTAAATAGGGCAAATGTCTTTTTGCTGCTTTAGATTTCTTTTTATTGAGCAGCAGCTACCGTATTTTCAACAGGGACTTTTAAATGACCAATTCTGTATTTTACATGCATTTGTAAAAAATAAAATCATCCATTCTAGGTAGTACATCAGAAGATCTAGATTTCTTTTACTTTTGGAGAGTTTTTTTAATGACTTTTTTTTTTTTTTTTTTTTTTTTTTTTTGGTAGATAAACAAAGGTAATGTAAAGTCTTGCTACTCAAAATGTGGACCCCAGACCAGCAGCATCAACATCACCCGGGAGGTTGTTGGAAACGCGGAGTCCTTATCCCTGTTCCAGATCCCCTGAATCAGAATCTAATTTTAGCCACAACCCCTAGTGACCCCTGTGCACATGACAGTTTGAGAAGGGCAAGTATAAAGGCCTATGAAGGAGTCAGAAGGACTGGTGTTCTTGTCCCAGCCCCTCCATCTCCCCATGCTTCTCATCTCAGCCCATGCGATCACCTCTCTTCAGCCTCTGTGGCCCATATGTGACAGGAGACCCTGAGATTATGGTTCCTGTCTTGTCTGATGCTGGGTCAGCTGAGGAAGAATTAAAATTATATACACGGCCGGGCACCGTGGCTTATGCCTGTAACTGCAGCACTTTGGGAGGCCAAGGAGGGCAGATCATTTGAGGTCAGGAGTTCGAGACCAGCCTGGCTAACATGGCAAAACCCCATCTCTACAAAAAATATAAAAATTAGCTGGACGTGGTGGTGTGCACCTGTAGTCACAGCTACTCGGGAGGCTAAGGTATGAGAATCCATTGAACCTGGGAGGCAGAGGCTACAGTGAGCCCAGATTGTGCCATACTCCAGCCTGAGCAATAGAGTGAGACTCTGTCTCAAAATCAAGCAAATAACAACAACAAGTTACATACTAAAGGTCACTTTGTACATTGTAAAAACCTGTGCAAATGTAAGTGAAAATTATGGATGGCAAAAATTCTTCCATTTCCTACTCCGTTATCAGAGTTTCTGCTTTGCATTATATCAGAGTCTGATTTATATCATCAGCAGCAAAGCAACTATTCAACTGCGACCATTTGTCATGCTTCAAATAGTGTCTTGGCAGATTTCATTAAGTCTTTCAAAGGTCCCTCTCAGGCCAGTCGTCCCAGAGTTCAAAATAAGAAAATTACATTATGTTTTTATTAACAAGACCTTTCACACACTTGCCATCCTGGGGCCCCAGAAGCGTTCTGCCCCATTGAGCCCAGTACGGGGCACAGTAGTTACTAATGCCAGTTGATTAAACCACTAATTGGCCCTCAACACGGTCTAAACAGTAACCTGATATCCTTCACACTAATCGTGCATTTATGATAATCAGATTATTTGCATCATTAGAGACCTGACATAGCTACATGAAGACTCGGTTGTCTCACTAATATATATATATATGTATATATGTGTGTGTGTGTATATATATATATATATATATATGAAATATTCATTAAGGAAATAAAGTCCTGATGGCTGAGAATGTGGTGCACACGGATTGACGAAGGTGAGAGTATTAACTGTTTACAAACATCCCTTTACCTTGAAATGAAGGAGGGAGTGGAACCGAAAGAAAGAACACTGGCAAACTATTACTCTCCTCTCTTTACATACATTTAAAAAAAAATTAATAGCGAGAAGGTGTTTGGCAATAAATAGGTGAAATTTTAGGAAAACATCATCTGAAGCCATATGTTGAGGAGATGTTGACATCTGTGTTGCTCCTGGGCCCCAGTGGCTCTTGTTTCTGAAGAATTGGGACTATGGTCAAACAGTGAAAAGTAAAATGTTGGGAATAATTTGTTACACCATTTACCACCAAACTGAGGTAAAAAACTAAATTCAAATTAGATTAGATTTGCATTGTCTACAATTTATGAAATTATGATCTTGTTCATTGTTTTTACCAAATATAGTAAAATCTTGCTGTTTTCTTTTTATCTGATTTGTTGCAATTAACAAGGTTCTCTCCAATCATTTAAAAGGATTCAGAATGTCAGTGCTTCATAATTACTTTCCTTAAAGTTAAAATGTAATTATGATAAGTAACATTATATGGTGGAAAATAAACACTCATGTCTGTACATATAAAGATATAGTCTATCGAGTAAGATCCTCAAAAGCAAGACTTTGCAGTGTTCAGTTCATCTCCAAATACCTAAAAATTCCTCTCTGCTGCCTGTACATGTTTCATAAGGATATATTTAATTAAAGAATGTAAGAGACAGAGTTCTACCTTTTTGTTCTTTTTTTCCCAACATTTACCTTGAAAATTTTCAAACAGAGAAAAATTGCCAGAATAAAAAAAAGTACACTGATACACATCTAGAATCCCTCAGTAATCATTCCCATGTTTAACATGTATTCTCTTTCTCTCTCTCCCCACTCCCTCTAAGAACAAAAACCTGTTCTTTTAAAAAAAAATTGCATTTTTATTTTAGTTCGGGGGGTACATGTGCAGGTTTTGTGTGGTGCTAAGATTCAGGCTTTATTGATCTCATCACCCAGAGAGTGAACATAGTATACAGTAGGAAGTTTGTCAGCCCTGGCCCCACCTCCCTCCCTCCTTTTGGAGTCCCCAGTGTCTACTGTTGCCATCTTTATGTCCATGTGAACCGAAGATTTAGCTGCCACTTATAAGTGAAAACATGTGATATTTGGTTTTCTGTTTCTGCATCAGTTTGCTTAGGATAATGACCTCTAGCTTCATCCATGTTGCTTTAAAGAACATGATTTCTTTTTTCTTTTTTTCTGTTTTTTGTGTGTTTTTTTTTTTTTTTTTTGAGACGGAGTCTTGCTCTGTCACCCAGGCTGGAGTGCAGTGGCGCAATCTCAGCTCACTGCAAGCTCCACCTCCTGGGTTCACGCCATTCTCCTGCCTCAGCCTCCCGAGTAGCTGGGACTACAGGCGCCCGCCACCACACCCGGCTGATTTTTTGTATTTTTAGCAGAGACGGGGTTTCACTGTTAGCCATGATGGTCTCGATCTCCTTACTTCGTGATCCACCCACCTCAGCCTCCCAAAGTGCTGGGACTACAGGTGTGAGCCACCGTGCCTGGCCCATGATTTCATTTTTTATGGCTGCATCATGTTCCATGATGTATGTATACGACATTTTCTTTATCTAATGCACCATTGATGGGCACCTAGGTTGATTCTGTGTCTTTGCTACTATGAACAGTGCTGCAATGAACATGCAAGTATATGTCTCTTTTTGGTGGAGCAATTTATTTTCCTTTGGGTATATACCCAGGGATTGCTGAGTCAAATGGTAGTTCTATTTTTAGTTCTTTGAAAAATCTCCAAACTGCTTTCCGCAGGGACTGAACTAATTTGCATTCCCACCAGTAGTGTATAAGTGGGGAACCTGCTCATACATAGCCAACAGTAAAATGATCAAATTCAGGAAAATTTACCATTGGCAGAATGCTCTCTACTAGTGCACAGTCCTGATTCCATTTTTGGCAGTTGTCATAGTAATGCCCTTTTAAAGCATTCCCCTCTTGACTCCAGGTTCAAAGCTTGCATTTAGCTGTTGTCCCTTTGGTGTCCTTTGAGCTGGAAGAGTTCCTCAGTTTGTCTCTGTTGTTTATGACACTGACATTTCTGAAGAGTACAGGCCAATGCTTCTTTAAAATTAGATCAATATCATGCATTTTAGGCAGAAAAACTAAGGATGTATTACATTATAGATCATTACCTTAGTAGATATATGATGTTGGTTTCTTCCATCATAGGGGATGGTAACTTTGATTGCTTGGGGTAAGGTGATATCTGCCAGATTCTCCCTTTGTGATTAATAAGTAATCTCTGAGGTGTACTCTGACACTGTTAATTCTGTTCTCTAATACACTTCATTCAACCATTTTAGCATTCATTCATGATCCTTGCCTGAATTAGTGATTACTGCTTTGGTTGAAAATGGTGATTTTTGGCCAGGTGCGGTGGCTCATGCCTGTGTGGTGGCTCCCAGCACTTTGGGAGGCCAAGGCAGTCAGATGACTTGAGGTTAGGAGTTTGAGACCAGCCTGACCAACATGGTGAAACCCTGTCTCTACTAAAAATACAAAAATTAGCAAGGTGTGGTGGCACGCACATGTAATCCCAGCTGCTCAGGAGGCTGAGGCAGGAGAACTGCTTGAACCCAGGAAGCGGAGGTTGCAGTGAGCCGAGATCACGTCACTGCACTCCAGCCTGGGCGACAGAGTGAGACTCCATCTCAAAAAAAAAAAAGAAAAAAGAAAAAAAAGAAAATCGTGATTTTCTAACTCCTTTATTTCTTTGCATCTACTATTTGGAATTCTACTATAAAGAATAGCTTTAGGCTGGGTGCAGTGGCTCATGCTCATAATCCCAGCACTTCAGGAGGCTGAGACAGGAGGGTCACTTGAGCCCAGGAGCTTGAGACCAGCCTGAGCAACATGGCAAGACCCTGTCTCTACAAAAAAAATTAAAAATTAGCTGGGCGTGGTGGCACACACCTGTAGTCCCAGCTACTTGGGCGGCTGAGGTGGGAGAACACTTGAGCCCAGGAGCTTGAGACCAGCCTGAGCAACATGGCAAGACCCTGTCTCTACAAAAAAAATTAAAAATTAGCTGGGCGTGGTGGCACACACCTGTAGTCCCAGCTACTTGGGCGGCTGAGGTGGGAGACCACTTGAGCCCAGGAATTTGAGGCTGCAGTGAGCTGTGATCACACCACTGCACTCCAGCCTGGGTAACAGAGAAAGGGAGACCCTGTGATTAAAAAAAAGAAGAATAGTTTTATTTTCTACCTTTTAAAAATCTGGCTTTGTGAGCATCAGTATCAATAAGGACTTACAGGTTCTTCTTATTAAACTGGTTATTGCTCATTACTCTTATTATTCATTTTGATGCCCATATTGTCCCAGCTGTCCCCAGTGGGTGCCTCTTCAATCTCACTTCTATGTTCATTCAACGTGGCCCCATTAGTCTGTATCATTCTTTAGCTCTTAGCATATCTATATTGACGTAGATATAGATACTGATAGCCTTAGCATATCTTCATTCAAGTTACTGCTCAAATGACAGATTTTATTCTTGCAGCAAATATTTTTTGAGATACCGATATGTCACAGTTACTGATCTTACTCATCATCCAGAAAAAAGCCAGGCAATTAAATTGGCCCTTGCAATGTAATACAGAGAGTTGACAGCTGTGAGTTACGTGTGCCATGGGTGCACAAAGAAAAGCTCCCAATCCCACTGGGTGAATTAAGAAAGACTCCAGGGAGAGTGCATATCATCTCCTAGACCCAAAAAATGAATAGAAATAAACGTGTGGAGGCGGCATAGTGTTCCACGCTACGGGAAGCACATATCTCTTGAGGAACTGAAGGCATTTGTTAAGTCTAGGACAGTGTGAGTGTGTTGGGGGCATGGTATGTGTTGCAGGCCACGGGGATGCAAGCAGTGTGAGAGAAGAGGCTGGAGGGGTGGGCCAGGGCCTTGTAAGCTGTTTTAAGAACCCTTCCCAGTGGCTGTCCCTAGAGGCAGTTGTTCTCAACACTGACTGCACATTTATACCCCCTGGGGAGCCACGGGGGGAGCCTGTCAGAAATACCAATAACAGACCCCCCTTCCAAACCAAGTAAATAGGACCCCAGTGTGGCATGGAGCTCTAGGGTCCATACATTTTAATTTCCATACTTAGCTTCTAGAGAATTTATCATGGAGAATGGTGTCATGTGTCACAGAGATAACCCTTTCAAAACTAAAATTTAAAAAGATTTATTTTATTTTATAGGATTTTGAACTCAACAATGAACTAAAGATGAATGTCCTAAATTTACTAGAAGAAGTTCTGCGAGACCCAGACCTTCTTCCCCAAGAAAGGAAAGCCACCGCAAATATCCTCAGGTGAAGGCAACTGAAGATGCCGACTGGATGACATTGGTTGATTCTTGTTTGTTCATAGAAAATAAGAGCCTAGCAAACCAGAAGAATAAATCTTAGAATCCTGGGGACAGTGGGGTCTATGTTCTCAGCAGTAAAGTGTTATGTATCAACTTCTCTTTCCTGGGGGCAATGTGGGGTCTGCTGTCTCAGGAAGACTTGGGACAGGGTGGTATAACTCATGTGGAGTGCAATTGCCGTTATCTATGGAGGCAGACAGCGGTTTACCGTAGAACCAACAGTTAAAGAAAGGAACCCTTGAGGAGCCTCTCCTGCGAGTCCAGCAGGCATCAAAGAGAAATGATGTTTCCTCGTGTGGGTTATTGTAAGCTCATGTTTGTGAGGGTGGTAGTGTCTATAGGAGTCTCATGCACCTAAATTGTGGATGGGCCATCACAGAGTAGTTATGAATTTTCTTTTGGCTCATTTCACTGGTCCCGACCAACTTTTCTACAGCTTGTCAGTTTAGGATTTCCACATCATGTAGGTGGTATAATTGTGGGGGATTGTCTAAGGTAGGACTCCACACTTCTAAGTGATAAAGTCTTCAACTTTGGGCATAGTGCTAGAGATTTGTGTCCATAGTTGTTGCACCCAGTATCCAAGTGGGTAACAAGCTTTCTTATAGCTTCTTGAACTGGTGGGTGGATTTTTTTCTTGTCCACTCTATGTGGAAAGGGCGGCCATCCCGGCTTTGTGCAGACATTTCAGTTGCAGCTTCCCAGCTCACTCATAACTATGTCCTCTGTCCTTGCTTGGGGATGGGAAGCCCAGCATCTCTCTGCAGAGTCTGGTACTTGTTTACCACTCTGATTTCTAGTTCCCTCTTCATTTACAACCTCTAGAAATGACCCTTCCTTTCCTGGAAGCTTGGCTGCATTGTCTCCTTGTTACATGCTATCCAGAATGCTTGTGTCATCCACAGGCAGTCTATTTTAGCTCAGTCCATGTTTCTGCAAGTCCTTCCTGAAGCAGCAACACCAGATGTTGGTTTGTGATGTGTTAGCAACTGGCCTGTAAGTCTTTCTTAGCCCCCATTGGCTGAAGATCCCATAGCCGGGCCATTCTTTGGTGAAGGGACTTTTATGGGTAGAATTGTATCTCCCTATCCCCTAAAAGAAACACTGAAGTCCCAGCCTCCCATACCTCAAAATGGACCTCATTTGGAAATAAGGCCATTGCCAATGTTATCAGTTAAGATGAGGTACTGGAGTAGGGTGGACCCCAATCCACTTCGATTGGTGTCCTTATAAGAAGTCAACCATGGAAGACAGACACAGAGACAATGCCATCTGAAGATGGAGGCAGAGACTGAGTTATGCAGCTGCAAGCCAAAGAAGGCCAAAGATCGCTGGCAAACCACCAGCAGCTAAAAAGGCAAGGGAGGGTTCCCCTCCAGGATTCAGAGGCAGCGTAGCCCTGCTGACAGTTCGATTACAGACCTCTGTCTGGAAGGTGAGACAATACATTTCTGTTGTTTTAAGCCACCCAGTTTGTGGGATTTTATTAGGGCAGCCCTAGGAAACAATTAGGGGCCTTCTCCACTTTTTCCATTCTATGAAAACATCTAAATAAGCCCAGGGATTCCATTACTGTGTCTGTTTTCAGATTTTGAAATTGTAAGTACATATTAAGTGAAGCCAGGTTTCAGTGCATGAGGGACTCTGAGTGATTACTGTTTCTTCTCTCTTCATAACTGGTTTGTTATGCTCTTTGTGTTTAAAACACTAATATTTAAAAACTACATTCTGGAAGTTTGTGCCCCTAGGGATATTTGACTAAATAGCTGTCAGGGAAGTGAGGGTGTTCAGGCTGTGAAAAACTGTCAGGATCAACCAACATGAGGGCCTTTTGTTGCCAATCCCCTCAAGACGCCGATGCCAGACTTTACCCATCAATTCTGAGAGTTTTCTCTCTGCACCAGGAGGTGACCTCAGAAGTCAGTTAGTTGGAGTTGGTTCTTAAGATGAATCCTGTTTACCATCCCAGGTCTTGATATTCATCAGGCTTCAGATTTGCCAACTCTTTTGGCTGAATAATGACCTGAGAATTAGCAGCGTAGGACTGATAGGGAATAGAAATTTTAGTAGGCAGTACAGCTTGAAACTACAACACTGAGCAGAGTCTGATTCTACCTTTTGCAGGATGTCACAGGGCTAAATCTTGGCTCAGCCATTTACAGAGGTCAAGTTCTCAACCATTCCAAACATGTTTCCTCATTTATAAAGTTGGACTCGTAATAGCTACTTCATTAGGTTGTTGTGAAGAGTACATGACGTGAAATGTGTAAGGAGGTTAACGTGATGCCTGAAAAGTCATTAGCACTCGTAGTAAAGTGAGTATTATTACTGTTAGAAGCACTGACAGTAGTTCCCAGAAAAAGTAGTTTCTACCATTAAGGCCATATGGCCCAAGTGAAACCAGGCTGGATCTTACTCAAACTCAACATTCTTTAGGCTTCATCACCTTTTCCACACACAGAGAGTATGGACCAATCCCAGGACAGACACTGGTTGCTTTTGGCTTTGTTTTTGGACTACCCTAATTGAAAGAGGAATTTTCCAATCATACAACTTGGATAATCCCATTTCCTTTTATTTGGTATTTCATTATAAACGCACAATTATTAAACTGATGATACTGTTATAGACGTGGTAGTGATGGTGGTGGGGAACCCAGGGTCCTGGAATGTTCATCAATGCCCAAGGGTCGCCAGAAGATGAGAAGCAAATCTTTTCTCTATAGGAACTGAACCAGAAGTGCAGAGGCCTCCACATCTGAAGGGAAAGAATTCTGAACCATGCCCTCTAGAAAATACAGGCTATGACTGTGAGAGATAAAAAACATATCATATGGTGGTTAAGTGCAGCCCTGACTTTAGAGATTTATATGCATTCCTGACATATAAGAGATATGAGCATAAAACATGTTTTTACGCATAGGTTTCATTAATGCAATAAAGCAAATGCTCTTTTGAATGAAGCCTCCCTGACTCACAGCCTCACAGGGATCACTTGATGAATACACTTAATTGCCATACATAGTTTATTGCCCTGTTTGTAAATAAAAACCTCTACTCAAAACTTGTATTTCTAAAATACCATCTCTCCTCCTCCAAAGTTGCCTAACTAGCTGTCTTCAAAATCTATTCAGTGTAGAGATTTTTCTAGACGCCCAACATGCCACAAAATAAAAGAAACAGTGATTAACTTCTTGGATGTTCCACTGTGATGGGCTCAGGTCATAGAAAAGTCATCCCCAAACCCCACGTAGCGTCAGTGAGAAGACATAAAATGTTAGGTAACTTGATGGAACCAGAGTGCATCTTGGAAAATGAGGGTAAGATCATTGAGAAGAGGAACAATTTGATGGGAGCTAACTAACTTTTTGACCTTTTCTTTCCAAGGGAAAGATATTATCCAGCTTCGTAAAAAGATCTTTCCCACTGGTACACATAATTATGGAGCCACCGATCTCTCTCCAGGAACCTAGAATGGCGGAAAAGATGACGTGCACTTTCAGAAAAGTCACTCTTATCCCCCATGTGTAACCCTTCATGCGATTTAATAGGCTTGGGAGAAAGAGTTAGCTTTAACTTATTTTTTCCACATCTTAATCTGCCCTTTAAGATAAGATGACTATTTCTTTCTACTCACAAATACTATGGCTAAGTGCCAATAAGAGGGCTGCTGCTAGTATAATCCGAAGCCTCCTGCTCCCCCTTCAGACAGCCGAGGGAAGGGAGTTGTGTTTATCGACTGTGCTGACTGTGCTGTGTGTGGAAGCCTTGGAGAGGTGCCTTCCCTGAGCCTGCTTAAGAGAAGTGCAGAGTAAAAGAAGGGCCCACAACCTTGGGCAACTTAGTCAGTGTCTTTGAGCTTTTGTTTCCTTATCTGTAAAACGGAGATCACAATGCCTGCATTATCCACTATCCTGTATAACAATCCCTTGGAAGGGATTTGTTAGGATACAGGAGATAGTGCATGTCAAATGTTCAGCACATGCCTGGCACAGAGCGGGCATACAGGAAGCCATCTCTGTTGATATTATATTTTTGAGGGTTGTGGTGGTTGTTTTAATCAACTCAGAACACAACAGAACAATGCATCATCATTACTTCTTTTAAAACTGGCTTCCTGCAGCAGGCAGAGTACATGGTTTGGGACCGTTTAACTATTTTAATACTTTTAATATGTGCTTGTGCCTTCCTTTTGGAAAACATAAAATCCTTGGCTCCAATGGCACATTATGTAATTGGATGCCTACTGGACTCCAGTTTTCCTGGACTCTGAACTTCTGTTGGACATAAAATACCCTGTAGTCTGAAACAAGTATCTAAGGTATTAACGTGTATTTATTCATTTACTCATTCATTCATTCATCATTTATTTTTTTAAAAGATATTTATTGAGAGCTGAATAACATGTATGAGATTCAGGGCCAAAAGTGTCTGAGGAAGGTCTACCTGGAATGCAAGGGGGAAGAAGCTATCTGCTGGCTCCTGTCTGGCATTGTTCAGAGTCTTGCTACATAAGAACCCCCTGTGCTTCTGGTCTACGTAAGCTTGAGAAGGGGGTGGCCCTGCATCTCCCGCCTCTGTGACAGCAGAGAAGGCCTACGGTAGGGGATAGAGGTGTGGGGAGGAGGGCACTCAGGCCTAGGAGTATTACTGGCTGATAGCATTAGACGATGCTCCATTTTACATTATAGATGGTAACTCAGAGCACACCCAGCTCACTCTCAGACTCGCTGTGATGGTGGTGGTTTCATTTACAACCGTCTATGTCACAGGTTGGCTCTTTGTTCTAAATCAGCTGTCCCGATGATTCTCTCATGCCTTGAGCATGTTTTCTGTTTGGGGATTGCTCATCTCCAGCACAGCAGCCAGTTGTGCTGCATGGCCTTGTAGACCCAAATCTTCAGACCTCCCATCCAGGGAAAACCAAACTGCATTTTGTAGTTTTGTTCCTAGGTTGTCTATTTTTTTTTCCACGGAGGATAATTTGATATCTTTTTCAGGGCCCTCTCACAAGATGACCAAGATGACATCCACCTAAAATTAGAGGATATAATTCAAATGGTAAGTCTGACCACATTTTTATCTAGCACATCTATGTGCAAACTACCTCGCCAAGGTGGGCAATATGCTTGTAACTGATCAGGAGTGTTGTAGCATTAGGCCCTCTGTCCTATCTATGAAGCTCTGTGAGATGAACCACATTTGGCGTGGGGGTCTAGCAGTTGGTCTAAGATATTCATGTTGGCTTTGATATTTTTAGCTTTCTGCTATTTTTTTCACAGTTAGAATTTAGTGGTGAACTTCATGCTTCCAGACATGCCGCTGTTTGCCTCGCTGACCTGCAATGAGATGGCAGGCACCCTCTCTCGGGTGTTTCATTTCCCTCCCTCATCTCTTGCAGACTGACTGCATGAAGGCCGAATGCTTTCAGTCCTTGTCGGCCATGGAGCTGGCGGAACAGATCACCCTCCTGGACCATGTCATTTTCAGAAGCATTCCCTACGAGTGAGTGCCACCCCCGACAGCAGCAGGGCTTGGCTGCACTAGCTGGCTTAGAAGTTGACATTATTCCTAAGGCAGATTGTGTGTGTGTGTGTGTGTGTGTGTGTGTCCCCTCAGTTCCTGTGTGAATATCTACCAATTGTTTCCATCCATAGAACTGGCACACCTCTGTGTCCAGCACTCTGCAGGGTGGGAGCAGGACCAACAACAGCAAGGGACAAAGAACCTTGCCCAGGGACTCAGTCAACTTAAGTACGTGTCAGAGTAATTTCGAGTGTTTTTAATGCCTATACAAAATAATTCCTATATGCTCCATCTCGCTTGTCCCTTGTTTCTTGCTGTGTCTGGTGACCTGCTCAGGAATGAAGGGAATGATCAGGGATGCTGCCCTGAAGACAGCTCATCTGACCAGGTGGAGCTTCTGCCCCGCTGAACTGCCTGGGCAGGGGAACGTGCGGTACAAGCCTAAAAGGAGCGGTTTTCAGCCCTGACCATGTGCACCCTCCTGAGCTCTGGGGAGAACAAAACACGATCCCTGCCTTTGAAATCTGCATCCTCCAGGAGAATGGCAGGCAGGGCAGAGCGGAGGGAGAAAATTCTGCTTCTGACTAACATTTTTGGCAGTGATGAAATTTTTGGACCCTCTGCTAAGGCTTAATATTTGTAAAAGCTAAAGCCTGTAATCCCAGCACCTTGGGAGGCCGAGACGGGCAGATCACGAGGTCAGGAGATCGAGACCATCCTGGCTAACATGGTGAAACCCCTTCTCCACTAAAAACTACAAAAAACTAGCCGGGCGAGGTGGCCGGCGTCTGTAGTCCCAGCTACTCGGGAGGCTGAGGCAGGAGACTGGCGTAAACCCGGGAGGCGGAGCTTGCAGTGAGCTGAGATCCAGCCACTGCACTCCAGCCTGGGCGACAGAGCGAGATTCCGTCTTAAAAAAAAAAAAAAAAAAAAAAAAAAAAAAAAAAAAAAAAGCTAATCCTGGGAAAATAGTCTTGATTTCTAAGGTAGTATTTAACCTCTTTATTTCCCTTGTGTTGGTTCTTGTTTTCCACCTTCAGAGAAGCCTTTATAGGATCCTAATAGGGACACAGTTCCAAACATTCATAAGAGAAAGCTGGAAACTGAAGAATCTTCCTTTTTGGCATTGAGAGGTAAACTGCTAGAGCCGAGGTAAAATTCACTTGTGAGGCTGGCAGCAGCAGGTGTCAGGAACCATTCTAGGCCGTGTCAAATGGAATATTTCTAATATTCATGACAATCATCCAGGATCATAGCCAGCACATTTTTAAAAACTTATTTGGTTTTGTGTTTTGTTTTTCACTTTCAGGGAGTTTCTTGGGCAGGGGTGGATGAAGCTGGATAAAAATGAAAGAACTCCTTACATTATGAAAACCAGCCAACACTTCAACGACGTGAGTAACCATAACAGTAAAACCTTGGGCGTGTTACAAGAAGATGGATATTGGGGTCTAAAGACTCCTCTAAAATAAAGCAACTCTGTCACCCCCCATTTTTTTTTTTTTTTTTTTTTTTTTTTTTTTTTTTTTGAGACAGAGTCTCGATCTGTCACCCAGGCTGGAGTGCAATGGCGTGATCTCGGCTCACTGCAAGCTCCGCCTCCCGGGTTCAAGCAATTTGCCTGCCTCAGCCTCCCGAGTAGCTGGGATTACAGGCGCGTGCCATCATGCCTGTCTAATATTTTTGTATTTTCAGTGGAGATGGGGTTTCACCATGTCGGCCAGACTGGTCTCGAACTGCTGACCTCAGGCAATCTGCCCGCCTCAGCCTCCCAAAGTGCTGGGATTGCAGGCGTGAGCCACCGCACTCAGCCTGCCACCCACTTTTTAAATAGAATTGATGGGATATTGAAGACAAGCTTACATCTCCTCTAGGAGCTCACAGTAATGTAATAATGTCCAATTAACTTCCTGACATAAGAGGTTCACCTTTGACGGTACCCAAGTCTGGTAAGTGCTCAATAATGTACAGGTTGCTGTTCCTATTTTTATCATCATCACTACTTCCTGGTCATAAACTGACTAACAGAATGCGCAGTACATGTGTCACTGGCCCCTGGTGGTGCTGGTGATGGTAAGGCTGGGTTGGTGCAAGTCCTCATCATTACTGAACGTTCAGCCTGAATTACATTCCAGGGTTGGAAGGGGCCTCTTGGAGCATAATCCCATTGTTGCTGTAGTTCTGTGCAGCAGTGGCCAGCTGTCGGTCCATCTTCCAGCTCTGCTTTTTCCCAGCAGTAAGATTGGGAGATGCTTTTATACCTCCCCGCTCTTAATTAGTGCTGTTCTCATAGTCTTAGTCCTGTGGTAGAACAAGTAACAGGTGTGCGAGTGTCTTCTGGCCTATCCAGGCAATGGGAAGCCTCCCTTTCCAGTTTCACTAAACTATAATAAAAGGAATAATGATTTTAAAAACTACGACGACAACAAACTACCAGGAACCCCATAGGTAAATTAATAAATCATCTAGAATCAAAATGCAAAAGCGACAGTTTAGATTCCCAAGACAGTGTTTCATGCAGGCTTTCCCCAGAGTACGTGGATGCTGAGTGAATGCTACCACACAGTAAGCTTCAGTGCCGCGGCTGCCTAAGGGACATGGGGCATGGCCCATCTAGTCCCTGCCCTGAGAAACAGGTTCCTTGCTTTGGGAAACTAACCTCTGTTACCTGTGGTGAACTAACACACGGGATATAATGGACACTCAAAGAGAGGTTTGATCCCAGGCTCCAGACCCACATATCTCCTCCGCTGGGATGGCCACTGCATTGCACTCTTGACAATGACAGATGGAACCTTTCATCTGCACCCCAGAGCCGCCAAGCCTGCTTCTTCATTGTCCTCTCTGTTCTCAGTCTCGGGTAGTGGCCTCACCATACACTCACTCACCCAAGCCCAGGATCTAGACGTCATCTCCCTCACCACCTCACCCTTACCACTGCCCACCATATTTGCAAACCCTAAATCTACATGTATCTCAGGCCCTTCCCCACCCTGCCTTCCCCGCTGCTACCACCTTGATATGTGGCCTTTTATCCTTTCTCTCCAGGAGCTCCTAACTCATCTCTCCCCTGCAACCTCACTGCCCTCCAATCCATCTGTTAGGTTCAGGGTCAGGTTCCAGCCCATGCTGAGGTCCGAGGGGAGTGGGTGGATACCTGAAAGAACATGCAGGGGGCCGTAGGTAGGTGAAAGATGATTTTGTTTAGCAGGAGTTCTCATCAGCAACTCTTTCATCAGCAGCTCTCTTATGCCATCCGCTCTGTCTCAGCTGCTTGAGCCGGTCACTCCCACGCATAGCTATGTGGCCAGCTCTCCCTTGCCTTCAAGGTCAGCAACTTAACTCTTTCTCTCTCTGGGCATGAGCTCCTGGACCATGTCAATAGGGCAATTATACCTTTTACAGACAACAGTGGCTTAGAGCCAAGTGATGGCCCTCCATGTTTGGCTACATGGCTGTGATAATAGTGGAGTTACACACCAATGCTCTAAACTCACTGAGTCCCTCTGGCCCAGATGTCCACCTTGGCCTATCCTTGACCAAAGCACATATACCTTAAACCATCCTTCATGCAGTGGCACAGGAATGACTTCTCTGAAAGGTCATTCTAATTATCTCCCTCCCTTTGACAAAAATCCGTCAGTGGCTTCCCCTTACCTTAGGGATATGGTCCCAACTGCTCAATCTGGCATACAAGAGCCCAGCCCATCTGTCACCCTTGTCTTTCCCAGTTCTTGTGCCCCTCAGATGGCTGCCAGATCCTCCATTACACCATCCCTCCCACCTCTGTCCCTTGCTCTTATACTTGGATCCTTTAAGACTCAATGCAAGGCTGGATACTATAGCTCACACCTGTAATCCCAGCACTTTGGGAGGCTGAGGTGGGAGGATTGCTTTAGCCCAGGAGTTCAAGACCAGCCTGGGCAACATAGTGAGACCCTATCTCTACAAATACAAAAACTTAGCCAGGCATAGCAGTGCATACCTGTGAAGGCTGAGGTGAGAGGATCACTTGAGCCCTGGACGTTGAGGCTGCAATGGGCTGTGATCATGCCACTGTACTCCACCTGGGGAAACAGAGCAAGCTCCTGTCTCCAGAAAAACAAAACAAAAAAATCAATGGAGGCATGACCTCTTCCTGGAAGCCTCCTCTGTACCAGACCAGATGCCCCATGCTGCCTGTTTATTCTCAAACACCGCCGTGAATAGACTTCACTTTGTGTTTCACCGCATGGCATTTACCTGTCTATGTATCTGCAACCCTCCCCTTCCTACCTACCTAGGCTCAGATTGCATTAAGGTCATGGATGGATTTATTTGTCTTTCTGTTCCCAGCACCTAAAAGAATCTGTTCTATCCCATTTCCTCAATAGTTATTGGCAAGAACGTCTTCATCAAAATTACTGATTAACAAAACCATTTATTCCCAGAACAAACTGGATTCCAAATAATTCCTCTCCTCATGCTAAGGATATGCAGGCCCTCAATGAATAGCACTGCAGTAGGTGCTTTAGTGAATTTCCACAGTGGTGTTGAGGCACTATGAGGTCTTAAGTATCTTCAGAATCATCAAAGAATGGGTGAATCCATCAGATTTAGTGTATGGATATAAGATTATCCGCCCTGGCTGGGCGCCGTGGCTCACGCCTGTAATCCCAGCACTTTGGGAGGCCGAGGTGGGCAGATCATGAAGTCAGGAGATGGAGACCATCCTGGCTAACACGGTGAAACACCGTCTCTACTAAAAACACAAAAAACTAGCCGGGCGTGGTGGCAGGCGCCTATAGTCCCAGCTACTCGGGAGGCTGAGGCAGGAGAATGGTGTGAACCCGGGAGGCGGAGCTTGCAGTGAGCCGAGATTGCGCCACTGCACTCCAGCCTGGGGACAGAGCGAGACTCCGTCTCAAAAAAAAAAGATTACATGCCCTATATTACCTTTGTTAATATGGTAATCCTATTTCACTTTTTTCCTTTCCATATTGCAAGAGCTGAGCTTCTTAAACTGGTTTTAAGTAATAAAATTACAGTACTTAGCCTCAAAACTGTAGGTCCTTTTAACTGCTGGTGAAGAACAAGATAAGACGAAGAAAATGTTCTCCTTTTCCCTGCAGCCAAGTGATTCTGGTTTGAGAGTTAATCAGTTCAGAATTTGATCTAACTGGGGGCAAGTGTGTTTTCTTTCTCTGTGGTAACTGTGGCTTCCCAGAGTGAGGAATCACACACTGTTGGGGCCCGAGGAGTCAGGGGAAAGGCCCCAGGGAGTGATCCATGATCTGCAGACACTGCCTTTCCGCAGGCGTTAGGTTATTTTGTCCCATTTCCTCAGTAATTATTAGAAATGACACCATCAAAATTGCTGATGAACAAAATCACCTCTTCCCCCAACAAGCGGGAAGCCAGATAATCCCTCTCTTCACTCAAAGGACAAACAGATGCTCATTAGTTTATTCTTATAGACTTTAGTCTCTTTAGAAAGTGGGTAGCTAAATGTAGAATATGATCAACATCCTGCCTTCCTGACATGTCTGCAGATAATTTACGTAATTTGCCTAAATGCATTGCTTTGGCTCTTAGACTGCCTTTCTGGGCTCTTTGATTGTCTCAGATGAGTAACCTGGTGGCCTCCCAGATAATGAATTATGCTGATGTCAGCTCCCGTGCCAACGCCATCGAGAAATGGGTGGCGGTGGCGGACATCTGCCGATGCCTGCACAATTACAACGGCGTGCTGGAAATCACCTCGGCCTTGAACAGAAGTGCCATCTACAGGCTGAAGAAAACCTGGGCCAAGGTCTCTAAGCAGGTGAGCCTCAGCGTGTGACACAGCCTGCTGCTAAGAGGAGGAGAGGTTGGGAGATGGGAGCCAAGTTAAATATTACTAATTAGGAAATCATTAACCGAAATGAGCCGCTCAGTTGCCAAAGAAAGGTGCCAACATGGGTAATTACAGTGCTCTTACCACTTAATTGATTTCATTCGTGTGTATTTCTAAACCATTCATTAAAGCATTTTGGGGGACAGCCACAAACAATGTGGTTGTCAGTCAAGAGCTGTTTCCTGAATTATTTCGGAGGGCACATTGACTTTGAGTAAGCACAATTATGTCCAATGGGTCCATTCATTCTCTCCCAGAGTGAGGGTGCAAACTCTGTGGGGCCAAAAGCCAGGGACAAAAGGCCTCATTTTTCACCTTTTTCTTGCTCATTCATGTAGCAGATGTAAAGTTTTGGCATAATGACTTATATGTGCAGAAATATAATTTTCATTTTCTTTAATTAATCTCAACTTGCCCATGCCTGTCGTTTTCACTCAGATAGTTTCAAGATTCAAACTAAATCATGATTCTTCCCCTGCCCTTTCTGCTGGCCTTCTCCCTGGGTGTTGGGTGCCTGGGAGGGCATCTCTGGGCTTCTGGGCACCTGTCTGCTCCTCTGGCCTCCTGTGGTCATTCTTTGCTGATTATTCATTGGGTACAGGCTGCTGTGAACTGCCTGTACCTGGTGTCACCTGGCCTGCCTGTCCCGCCCAGGAACAATGCATGGTGATTGCACCCAGGGAGTGTGGCTGACCTGGCTTCAGGGGTGAGGGGGAAGTTTCCAGGCTCCCACGTCCCATTGGTGCCAGAGGGTAGGAGGGTCTACATCAGGCCCTGTCTGCCTAACCCTCCCCTGCCTTGCTGTGAACACCCAGAGCTGGTGAGGGGAATCTATAGAGTGCCACGTCCAGGGTCCCAGACCAGAAGATCTGGGTATAGTCTGCTGACATGGCCTAAAAACTGTCTTGTTTTATCACCCCACTCTGAGAATTTCAGCCCCTCTCAGAGACATTCATTCTTTCTTTTCCGTCTTCATTTTGCCCTCCAAGCCTTTCCCTTTAGCATAGGAGAACAATTTAATTTCCCCATGTGGCAGGAAACCAAGCCTAAGTCATATCTTTTATCTTGCCTTCTCCCACTTATTTCTTAGTAAAAATGCAGTGCTCTGAGAATCCCAAATTTGGCCCCTTAGAATTCACAAGTCCTCTTTTCTGTCAACAATGGACCTAGTAAATAAAAGCCACAGTTTTTACAAATACTGGTTAAAAAAAAAAAAAAAAAACCAAATTTTTGTTTTGAGATGATTATAGCTTCACATGCAGTTGTAAGAAATAACACGGAGATTCCCAGCACCTCACACCCAGTTTCCCCCAGTAGCAGCATCTTGCATTACTATAGACAGTATCACAACTAGGAAATGAACATTGGTGCAATCCACCAGTCTTATCCAGATTGCACCAGCTTTCTAGGGATCACCAGCTATCACCAAGGGATCCCTAAATCTTCCTTAAGAAAATTTCCAGGTCCACTCTGTAGTTAAGTGATATTCTTGTCTTTCATAGGATGTGGGTTTAGGAATAACCAAACTGATCATGAAATAGAGATGGATGAGACTAATATTGAAATGATTGTTTCAAAATTTGAATATACCATCTGTAGAGGCTCTAAATAAAATGTTAGCATTTCAGTCACATTATAGGTCACTCACAGTGGCCTTAGCATGGGCTAGTGGACTGTCCTCCAGAGAGGCTGTCTCTAGAGCCAAGTGCCTTACTCCAGTCATGGTAGGTAGGGCCTGGTTGCAGATATGCCCTGCTTCAGACACATTTGATGACAACATCTGCTGTGCAGCTGTCCCTTCTCTGCATCTGAGATCAGCCGGGGAGTTGTTCAGCAGGCCTGATAATCTGTACTCTGGAACCCACAGATTGGTCTGTGGCTGTAGGACAGGTTGTACTTTTGCAACTGTTTTGAGCAAGGTTAGCCCTGGACCAAGCAGGAGGTCTCTGAGAGCCCTCAGACACCAGAATTGGGAAGACAGCTATTTGCCTCTCAGGAAGCTGTGCAGCTTCTCTCCAGGTGAGACAAAGTAGTCTGAGGACCCTCAACCTGGGCATTCAAGTTCTTCTCCAGGTAGGACCTGGATCCTCCATGCCCAGCCAAGCTGCCTGGATGTGGGTATTCCCGGGAATGGGTTATCCTCCCCAAGGGCCACCCTACCACTCTCCTATGTTCATGGAAGAAACCCCAGACCAATGTCAACAACAATGTTATTTCTCAGTAATTATCAGTTATACTTCTCTAACAAATTGATGAAGAAGATCACAAAAGAAAGGATCTGTAGTAGAGGACATTGTTCAGTCAATACCAAGGCAACCAAACGTGTGTTTTGGTCATTTGGAGATTAACACTCAAAAGGATTCATCGCAAAAGCTGTCTGACATGAGACCTCTCCTTTAAGATTCTACATTTGGCCTGGTGCGGTGGCTTATGCCTGTAATCCCAACATTTTGGGAGGCCGAGGTGGGCGGATCACTCGAGGTCAGGAGTTTGAGACCAGCCTGGCCAACATGGTGAAACCCTGACTCTACTGAAAGTACAAAAATTAGCTGGGCATGGTGGCGTGTGCCTGTAATCCCAGCTACTCAGGAGGGTGAGACAGGAGAATCGCTTGAACCCGGGAGGCAGAGGTTGCAGTGAGCTGAGATCGTGCCACTGCACTCCAGCCTGGGCGACAGAGCGAGACTCTGTCTCAAAAAAAAAAAAAAAAAAAAAAAAAAAAGATTCTATATTCAACATGTGCTTGTCAATTCTTTTTTTTTTTTTTTTTTTTTGAGACGGAGTCTCGCTCTGTCGCCCAGGCTGGAGTGCAGTGGCACGATCTCGGCTCAGGTTCAAGCAATTCTCCTGCCTCAGCCTCCCAAGTAGCTGGGATTACAGGTGCCGGCCACCATGCCCAGCTAATTTTTGTACTTTCAGTAGAGACGGGGTTTCAGGATGTTGTCCAGGCTGGTCTCAAACTCCTGGGCTCAGGTGATCAACCCGCCTCAGTCTCTCAAAGTGCTAGGATTACAGGTGTAACCCACTGCACCTGGCCTACTTGTCAGTTCTTTAAGTGCCTGTTTTCTATCCATTGCAATTTTTCTTTCCACACATTTTCCCTCTTTTTGGCTAAATGTGTAGATACAGGCACCTCCTCTTCTCCATATGTTGTTAGCATTAAATGTAAACATAATGCCCTATCTCTACATCTTGAGAATCCTATCACACAATGACCTTTATTCTGGCAAAGGTATCAGCACCTGCCACCAAAGAAGAGAACTGAACATCTTTTGGCAATTCACTGTCTTTTTAAACCATAGTATTTTCATCACACTAAGTTTTTTCTTTTCTTTTTAGACAAAAGCTCTAATGGACAAACTTCAAAAGACTGTTTCCTCTGAAGGAAGATTTAAAAATCTTAGAGAAACCCTTAAAAAGTATGTGTATCTTAATTATTAAATTATTCATAATTCAGAAATATATTTACATAATGTGTATAGTATACAAACAGTGACCTACCGCCTACTTTGCTTTGAAAAGAAAAATAAATGGGAAACAACTTATATCATCTAGGTATTTTTCTGATTTTCCTTACTATTTGGAATACTGTGCATACAGTACTTGTCTTATGGATATACTCATGGCATGCAGATTAAGAATTAAGAAGGCAATACCACCATAATAAATCAGACTTTTACTGTAAAAATTTTATTGATTCAGTTATTTCCTAATCTAAGCACAATGATTTCCTGTGAGTTTTATTTAAATATTCCAGCACCTGTTGATTGTTATTTTTGGTCTTTGGTTTCTAGATCATTCCCTTTCTACACACACACACACACACACACACAGAGAGAGAAAGAGAGAGAGAGATTGAGATTCTCCTGCAACTGGCATTCTCATAATCTACCACATGTACTTACCGTAGAAAAACATGAGTCCTGTGATGGTATGAGTGAAAGCAAGACTAAGACGTAATAATAATAATAATAATGCAACAGCAATAATAGTATAAGAACGAACTAACAAAGTATTTACTAAATGACAGGTTTCATGCTAAGTGCTTGATGTGTGTATGTAAGCCTCACAAGAAATTCAAGAGATAAGCTTTTCTATCTCCATTTTACAGAAGAGGAACCTGCAGTTCAGAGAGTGTTTCCAGTATCACTTAGTAATTGGTCAAGCTGGGATTCGAACCCAGCTCCTCCTGCATCAAAAGCCCATGTGCTTAGCTTTCGGCCCCTGAGAAGACCAAGTATACCCAGCTCTCTCTAAAAACTAAACAAAACAGTGTCTCACCTTAGTCTGAGTTGTGATGTTAAGTCTACACTTTCTAAAACATTTAAGAACCAACTAAAACAGAAAACAAGTTTTTACCAGTACAAAGCTCTCATTGCATGGATTTTTCCATCTAGTTCATCAAGGCTGAATGCTTGATTTAAAGAGGTAAGACCACAGAGGTTTTCCTCCAAGCTTCTACCCCTCAAAGAAGTGTGGGCAATTTATAAGTATTGCAAACAATTACTGCTAGCAAATGCTTTGTATTTGTCTCTAAGATATCCTGTTGTTTGAACATGCCATTTTGTTTTTCAAACATGTAGTAAAGCATGGGCTGTCATTTTTGTATTTTATTCTATTGTGAAATGTGTTTAAAATTCTACGTATCATGAATATGCTTCTGAAACTGAAATAAAAAGAGTTCATTCTTCAGGATCAAAGGAGGATCCTTTAATCCTCCTTTGTTTAATTTGGGGAGGGAAATAGACATTTATTCAAATGAGTCTCAGAACAGTGCCTCTTGGTCTTGCAGTTGTAACCCTCCTGCAGTTCCTTACCTTGGGATGTACTTGACAGACCTGGCATTTATTGAAGAAGGAACACCAAACTTCACTGAGGAAGGCCTTGTCAATTTCTCCAAAATGAGAATGGTAGGTATAATTTCATAATTAGCCTGTTTCAAAGGCTTTAGAGGTTTATAGAGAAGAGGCTAAGTAATAAAAGTCAATGTCTGCTTTTTTTGTTCTCCTTTTTTTTTTTTTGGAGAAACGGTCTTGCTCTATTGCCCAGGCTGGAGTGCAGTGGCATGATCTCTGCTCACTGCAACCTCTGCCTCCAGGTTCAATCAATTCTCTTGCCTCAGCCTCCTGAATAGCTGAGAGTACAGTTGCGTGCCACCATGCCCAGCTAATTTTTACATCTTTAGTAGAGAAGGGTTTTCACCATGTTGGCCAGCCTAGTCTCAAACTCCTGACCTCAAGTGATCTGCCTGCCTCGGCCTCCCAAAGTGCTGGGATTACAGGCCCAGTCCAATGTTTGCTTTTTAATCTTGCGATGGATGAGGAGGTAGATACTGGGACTAATACCGGATATGGGCTGATTGAGGAGATTTTTGGTCATGAAATCCTTATTTAAACCAATGTCTAGAAGGGTTTTTCCAATGTTATCTTGTAGAATTTTTATAGTTTCAGGTCTTAGGTTTAAGTCCTTAATCCATCCTAAGCTGATTTTTGTATAAGGTGAGAGAAGAGGATCCAGTTTCACTCTCCTACACATGGCTTGCCAATTATTCCAGCACCATTTGTTGAAAAGGGTGTCCTTTCCCCATTTTATGTTTTTGTTTCCTTTGTTGAAGATTAGTTGGCTGTAAGTATTTGGATTTATTTCTGGGTTCTCTGTTCTGTTCCATTGGTCTACCTGCCTATTTTTGTACCAGTACCATGCTGTTTTGGTGTCTGTGGCCTTATAGTATAGTTTGAAATCAGGTAGTGTGATGCCTCCAGATTCGTTCTTTTTGCTTAGTCTTGCTTTGGCTATGTGGGCTCTTTTTTGGTTCCATGTGAATTTTAGAATTATTTTTTCTAATTCTGTGAAGAATGATAGTGGTATTTTGATGGGAATTGCACTGAATTTGTGGATTGCTTTTGGCAGTATGGTCATTTTCACAGTATTGATTCTACCCATCCATGAGCATGGGATGTGTTTCCATTTCTTTGTGTTGTCTATGATTTCTTTCAGCAGTGTTTTGTAGTTTTCCTTGTAGAGGTCTTTCAATTCCTTGGTTAGGTATATTCCTAAGTATTGATTGAGGAGATTTTTGGCAAAGCCATTTCAGCATCCCCGAGGAGATGAGGAATCCAAGGATGAGTTCCTAAGACTGACTAGTGATAGACACTTTCTGAAAGCTTCTTGCTGGACAGCCAGGTTCATTTATTTATTTATTTATTTATTTATTTATTTATTTATTTATTTATGACACAGTTCTGTTGCCCAGGCTGGAGTGCAGTGGCCAGTGGCATGATCTCGGCTCACTGCAACCTCCACCTCCTGGGTTCAAGCAATTCTCATGCCTCAGCCTCCCGAGTAGCTGGGATTACAAGCCCATGACACCACGCCTGGCTAATTTTTGTATTATTAGTAGAGACACGGTTTCATCATGTTGGGGCCAGGCTGGTCTCAAACTCCTGAACACAATTGATCCACCCACCTTGGCCTCCCTAAGTGCTGGGATTACAGGCATGAGCCTCCGTGCCCAGCCTGGACAGCCAGGTTCTAAACACTAAGCTAGAAGCAAGGAGCCCACGGATGACAGCACCCAGAGCTTGCCTCTCCCAAACATGAGGCCACATAGTGCCAGCGGTTCCCCAATTTTGAATTCAGTATCTTTTTGCTTTTGGCATTTCATGTACCTCCTTGAGGGTCAAGAAAGCACCAAGCATAGGGAATGGTCAGGCAGGCTCCACCTGCCTCACTGGAGGGAGGAAGGGACTGACCCTTCCAGGAAGAGGCCTCAGAAGAATGTGCTGCAATACAGGAAATACCTTTCTCTGCTTTTGTTGTCATTTTGTTTTGTTTTTTTCTCTGTTAGATATCACACATCATCAGAGAGATACGCCAGTTCCAGCAGACTTCCTACAGAATAGATCATCAGCCAAAGGTAATATTCTGTGGCTGTGAAGGAATTAATAAAGAACAAAGGGGAAATTACTGAATTAGAAAACAACAGTAAAAGTTGATCCAAAATACTGAAAGCTAGCTCATGGAAAAGACCAGTAAAATAGAAAATCTTTGGCTAGTCTGATTAAAAAAAAAAAAAAAAGGAACATCAATTCATCATCAAGTTCTGTTGATTTTACTTCTTATATTTCTTGTGATTCTGTCCCTCTTCCATTTGTCTTCACTGCCATGACCCTTGGTCCAAGCTGCCAATATCTGTTGCCTACTCTACCTGCATTCACTCTAGGATGCAAAATTCATTCTGCAAATCACAGCTAGGTAGAGCTCTCTGAAATGCAAAGTGGATTATTTTCTCCCTTACATAAAACATTTTCCTGGCTTCCCATTGTTCTTAGGATAAAAAAAAAAATTAAGAATCTTGGACATGACCATGAAGTCTCGCATTATGTGCCCCCTACTTTTTTCTTAAGATTTAATTCACATCATATACCCCCTTACTGTCTTCCATCCCAGTCACAAATGGCCTCTTATCCCCATTTTCTAGTAGACTTTACTTTTTTAGAATAGTTTTAGCTTTACAGAAAAATGAGAAGGTAGTAGAGAAAATTCCCATATGCCTCACGGCCAATGCCCTATTATTATCTTACATTAGTATGATGTGTTTGTTAGACTTAATGAGCCCATATTGATACATTATTGTTATTATTATTATTATTATTATTATTATTATTATTATTTTGAGATGGAGTCTCACTCTGTCACCCAGGCTGGAGTGCAGTGGCACGATCTCGGCTCACTGCAAGCTCTGCCTCCCGGGTTCACGCCATTCTCCTGCCTCAACCTCCCAAGTAGCTGGGACTACAGGTGCCCGCCACCACACCTGGGTAATTTTTTGTATTTTTAGTAGAGACGGGGTTTCACCGTGTTAGCCAGTATGGTCTTGATCTCCTGATCTCATGATCTGCCCGCCTCGGCCTCCCGAAGTGTTGGGATTACAGGCGTGAGCCACTATGCCCGGCCGATACCTTATTATTAACTGAAGACCACTGTTTATTTGGATTTCCTTATTTTTTACGTAATATCCTCTTTCTGCTCCAGGATCCCATCCAGGACACCACATGTCATTTAATTGTCAAGGTTCTTTAGGCTCCTCTTGGTTGTGTGGTTTCTTAAGACTTTCCTTAATTTGGGTGGCCTTGACTGTTTTGAGGAGCAGGGGTCAGGTATTTTGCAGGATGGCCCACTGGTGAAATTTGTAGGATGTTTACTCAGGGTTAGCCTGGGGTTATGGGTTATTGGAAGGAAGACCCCAGAGGTGAAGTGCCATTTTCATCACATCATATCAGGAGTTATATTATCAGCCTAATTTATGACTGTTGATGTTAGCTCGAATCGCCTGGCTAAGGCAGTGTTTGCTGGGTGTCTCCGCTGTAAAGTTATTCTTTTTTCCTTCCTTCCTCATCCTGTATTCTTGGGAAGGAAGTCACTCTGAACACCCTACACCTAAGGAGTGGAGAATTATGCCTGCCTCTCCTTGAGAACGAAGTATCTACATAAATTACTTGGAATTCTTCGCTCAAGAGATTTGTTTCTTCTCCATTTATTAATTTATTCAATCATGTACTTATATCAGTATGGACTAATGGATTTAATACTTAGGATTGTCATCCAATAATATTTTATTCTATTGCTGAAACTGTTCCAAGCTTGGCCATTGGGTGCTCTTTCAGTTGACTTCTTTGTCATACCCTGATCCATGTAGGGTTTTCTCTTTTTCTTTTTTGAGGACTTTCTTAACTTTCTGATAGTATAAGATGCTCCAGGCCAGGTGCAGTGGCTCACACCTATATTCTTAGCACCTGGGGAGGCGAAGACAAGAGGATCGTTTGAGCCCAGCCAGCCAGATTACCTGGGGTCAGGAGTTCAAGACCAACCTGGCCAACATGGTAAAACCCTGTCTCTACTAAAACTACAAAAATTAGCCAGGCATGGTGGCAGGCAGCTGTAATCCCAGCTACTTGGGATGCTGAGGCAGGAGAATCCCTTGAAACCAGGAGGCAAAGTTTACAGTGAGCTGAGATCGTACCATTGCACTCCAGCCTGTGCACTCCAGCCTGGGCAACAGAGCAACACCCTGACTCTGGGGGGTAGAAATAAAAAGATGCTCTAGACTCATCTTTTATAATTTGCCCCAGTCCTAGACTCAGCTATTTCTGCCAAAAGCTCTAGTTCCTTTTTTTGGAGAATGGTTTCAGCAACCAAGATATGGACTTTAGATATGCTTGTGTTATGCAGGTATCAGCTGACAGAGCACAGGAATCTATGTGTGTATACTAACTCATATATATATATACACACACACACACACACACACACACACACACACTTATACATATTTATAAGTATGTCTCTATGTAACCATCAGTATTTGTATTAAGCTAAATATACTGATGCCCCCAACTCTATTCTATTACCATGTGAATCATTCCAGCCCTCTCCCCACATTTGCTTATCCGTAAATTCCTTCTCCAACAGTGAGAGACACACTTTCTTTTAATAGCCCCTAGGTTTTTTCCTATTTCTGTTTGCCACAAGGCCTTTACCTATGTTCTTCCTTCTGTCTGGAGTACCTTTCTTCCTCATTGCACAGTTTACTTGTACACAGCTTAAGTATCACTTAGGAAGACTTCCCTAACTTTCCCAAACCTCACTCCACTCTTTTAAGGTTGTATTGCACCATCTAAGTCTCCTTTCTAGCACTTACTGCTGGAGTCACCATTTTACATTTATTTGTGTGATTATGTGCACATGCATGATATCCATGAAGGTCAGAGTCAGACTTACTGTGTTTATTATCATAGCCCCAGCATCTTGCACAGTGTCTGGACCATAGCAGATAATAAATGTTTCTTGAATTAGTTAATTCAAGTCAGGAAAAAGACACAGTTGTGACCATCACTGCTACTATTCAGTTTTGAACAGGAAAAAATTTACCATGGCAATGAAGCAATAAAAAGAAGCAAAAGGTATAAAAATCATAAAGGTAAAGATTAAATACTATAATTCACAGATGAGTTGATCTAGAAAATCCAAGAGAAATTATCCAAGAGAAAACCCAAGAGAAAAACTGATGAATTATTAAGGGAGTATAGCAACTGGACATGAAAAAGCCAATAATCTTCAACACATTGGCAATAACCAATTCAAATGTAATATAAAAAATCTCAATCAAAATAGCAACAAAATCTGTAATGCCTAGGATTAAGTGGGACAGGAAATATGTAAGACCTTTATGTACTGAAGTACATAAGGAGAAAGTTGTATCATATTCATGGATCAAAATACTTACTATTGTAAAGAGATCCATCGTCCTCAAATTAATCTATAAATTCATTGAAGTCCTGGTCAAAATCCCAACAGGGTTTTCATGGAACTTGACAAACTTATCCTGAAACTGTTATGGAGGCATAGATAGACCAAAAACAGACAAGAACTTTTTGGTAAATAAGAATAGTAAAGGAGAGTGTTCCCTACCAGTTATGGCCATATCCTAAACTGAGAGTAAATAAGGTAGGACTCTACTGGCCTGGCAGTGCGAATCCAGTGAGGCAGAAGAAAGTCCATGTGTGTGTTTAGTCTACCTGAAAATCTACGAGATAAAGAAGGCACTCAAAGAAAGTGCCAGAAAGAAACTGACCATTCAATAAATAGAACAGGAATTTTGGCTCTCCATCTTGCCATTCACAAAAATAAATTCCAGATAAGTTCATTACCTAAGTTTAAAAAGAAGTATTTACATTATTTGAATAAAATAAAGGATAAAATATTCATGACCTTTGGATTTGAAAGACGTTCTTAAGCACAGAATGCAAAAGCTGTAAAAGCCAAGCTTGATAAAGTTAATGAAAATTAAGGATTTCTATATGACAGAGGACAATTATTTAAGTCAACATATAAGCAGTAGACAAGGAGACAACATTTGCAACATATAAAACAAAGAAACAGAATAAAAGCATTTCTATAGTCTATAAGAAAAGCGTAAACAATTCAACTCGTAAACCTGTGAATAATTAATTCACAGAAGAAACAAAATGGCCAATAAATATTTTTTAAATACACCTCTAGTAAAGAGAGAAAATGTAAATTACAGTGGGACATCATTTTCACTTATCAGATTGACAAAAATTTAAAAGATTGATAATATCAAACCTTGCTTAGGATATGGGAAAACAGGTACTGTCACATACTGTAGGTTTGGAAGCGTTGCAGGTCATTTTCCATCATCAGTTAAAATTAAAAATTGGTATATTCAATTACTGGAACTCTTACCATTTTTGGTGAGAATAAAACCGAACAACCACTTTGCAAAACTGTGCCATTTGGAAGTTTCTTAAAATGTTAAATGAGCACCTGTCTTAGGACCTAGCAATTTCTCTCTTAGGTATTTATCCAAAGGAAAAATGAAAGCATCCTCCTCAAAAGCCTCGTATAGCCGGGCACGGTGGCTCACGCCTGTAATCCCAGCACTTTGGGAGGCCGAGGCGGGTGGATCACAAGGTCAGTAGATCGAGACCATCCTGGCTAACATGGTGAAACCCCGTCTCTATTAATAAAAAAAAAAAATCAGCCGGGTATAGTGGCACATGCCTGTAGTCCCAGCTACTCAGGAGAGTGAGACAGGAGAATCGCTTTAACCCAGGGGGCGGAGGTTGCAGTGAGCTGAGATCGTGTCACTGCATTCCAGCTTGGGCGACAGAGCAAGACTGGGTCTCAAAAAAAATAAACAGCCTTGTATAAAATGTTCATAACATTTCTAAATAATAGCCTCTATTTGAGAAGAGCTCAAGTGTCCATCAACAGATGAATGGATAAACAAATTACGGTACATCTCTACAGTGGAATAGTCAGCTATAAGAGGGAGCAGACTACTGGTACAGGCCACAGCAAGGCTGAATCTTAAAGCACTATGCTGAGTGAAAGAAGCCACACATGAAGGAGTACACACTGTATGATTCCATCAATATGAGGTTCCAAAGTAGACAGAACTCATATGTGGTGATAGAAACCAGGGCAGTGCTTGATTCCAAGAGCAGACTGACTGGGTAGGTGCATAAGGGAACTTTGGGAGATGCTGAAATTGTTCTTTATCATGAAATGTATGTAAGTTACATGGTGTATACATCTGTCAAAATGGATCAAACTATTCATTTCACTTTTGTGTGTTATATTTCAATAAAACTAAAGAAATGTTTTCATGGAAATCCCCCATGCCCCAACATTTTCATTTCTAGTGTCAATTGCTTTCCTTTCACTTCTGATGTCTACCCTAGCCTGGCAGAGTATTCACGCATGCACACCGGGAAGCATGCTCACAAGGAATTCACCGAAACTTTGTGTAACAGTGAAGTATTGACAGCAACTCAACATCCATCAATATGAGATTATTAAATAAGCTCCAATATATTGCACTATTAATACTGTATAGCAGTTAGAGCTCTATCTACTGTCATAGGGAGCTCTTTCCGACCTATCATTAAGAGATGAAAGCAGAATAAAATGTGCACCGTGATGCCATTTTTGGGGGGGGGAAACGATATCTGTAAGTACATGTAATCTCTATAAAGACATAGAAAAACAACTGGGAGAACACAAACCAATTAGTAGCAGTAGTTTTTATTGAGGGAGGAACCTGGAATTGGGGGTTGAGAGAGGACTAGAGATGTTTGCTTTTTTAAAAAAAAAAAAAAAAACAATGGAAACATTTTTGAGATTTTTGGTCAAATAAGATTTTTAGGCGTTTAAGAGAAAATATTGAATTGTGTTAGATTCCCTCAGAAAATGTACGCAGTGGTATCTGAAAGAGGTAAAAGCTGGGACTTCCCTTTTTTTTCAGGTCACACAGTACTTGCTTGACAAAGACCTTATCATAGATGAAGATACGCTATATGAGCTGTCACTAAAAATTGAACCTCGACTCCCTGCTTGAAGATCTGGCCTTGCCCCTGAGTCCACGGGATGTTCATGGAAAGCAGGACAGACAGAATTGTGTATGCCTTGCCTCACATGGTACAGCACGAAGCCAGTCTCCTTTCTCCACCAAAGAAGATAGAACCAGACTGGAATTCTGTCTCCATTCAGAGAGAAACCCAGCTGTTTTGGTCAAAGACAGATGCTTCAGACTTGGGTGGGAAGGTGAAAGATGGCTATTTAGAAAGCTGGTGGCACGTTTTACGTAAGGGAATGTTAGATGGGAGATGGTAGTTGCCATTTTAACAAAGCAGGTAAATTGGTAAATTTTAAACTCTGTCCGTGTTCTGTTAGAACTCAGGGACAAGGATCCATGAAAAAGACCTGTGATGTTTCTCTGGCACTATACTGGCCTGGGCACACCTACCAATCTTCTAGGATTTGACTGGTTCCATTACATTTCCTTTTGGTATAAGCTTCACAGAAAAGCTGACACTTCCTCTACAGAGATGGACCAACACATAAGCAATTTCAGTCTACAGCATGTGCATGGTTTTCAGTGCATTCTAAATATTTCTATGTGAGGAATGGTACCTTCTGAAACTGGCTTTCCAGTCTTTAGGCAACGGGATAGGAAAGAAAGAATGAAACACAAATGGATTTGTATGTAACATTTCCTTAATTAAAGGCAGTAGGCTGTGCCCCAGAGGATTCCAGACAGTGGCTGGCTGAGGTGGGTCGGGAGCTTTTCCTTGAGACTGTTGGTCCTAAGCCGCCAACCCTCTTGGAGAGGCAGCTGCAGTTTGCAAGAAGGTGCACGTCCATCTCACCGACAAAACTGTGGAACAGACAGAAGGCCACCAAGTGCTGTGGGGAATCATGGGTTTCAGTGCTGAGTGAAAATCTATACCTAAAAATCATCTCTGCACCTTGCTTTGCTTGTTTTCTTTCCCCGCTCATAGTACTGCAGGCATCTATTCTTATTTACACACCTTTTTTAGGCTTACTATGAACATTGGCTGTATTTTTTTAAAAACAGTTCAGTGAAATTTTCTTTTCAAATCCCACACTTCCATATGCTGTTCGTAGATCTCTTTCTTTACAAAATGATGTTGAGAGATCTCTGAGAGTATTATAAGTGCATGGGAAATGGGCCCAACCACCGAACAGCTCTTATATTACAAAACCAAATGCAGGGGTTAGTCCTGCTACCCGAGGCTGGGGAAGTGACCTTACTTTTCCCGAGATTGTCAGTTGTTGAAGAAATAGGGCTATCTCATTGTTTACCTCCCTCTTCTCTTCTCAGGGAGACTGCTGCTTTAAAAGAAGGAAGAGAAAAAATATAGTTCTATTTCCCTGAACCTGTTGCACCTGACATTTTCTCTTAGCGGCATGAAACTTACTGATGCTGACAATGAAAAATTGATCTGTCTGGCTGTTTTCCCTCTTTCCTTGCACTTTAATTATGTTGCTAGAGCTAACAGCTGACTAATAAATTCCACCTGCTGGCTCTTAAGACCCAGTGGAAGAGCTAGCATTGGTAATGTACCATAGAGGTAGAGAATGTACATTTTCTGCATGGTAAGCGCCATCTCTGTATGTAACTATATAGTGAAATATCAACTAAGTAAAAGAAAATACAATATTTGAAGACCATTCCAAAAATATTTTCAATAGTTCACATTAGCCAACAGTGTAGCACTCAACCCAAGGAGGGTTCCTTATGGATGCTTTCTTTTTCTTTTTTAAAGTTGCTTGTTTGCTCTCTTTAGTTTCAAATAAGAGGTTGACGCATCTTGATGCATGATGAGAAGCATGGGCTGTTTGGATCCTAACAACGCATAACTTGTGATTTATTTCTCAGTGTTCAGAAGCTGAGGGTTTGAAATAATACGTATCAGTTGCACCAAACACCTCGAGGTCTTGCAGAAGAAAAGTAAAGGTTAGCTTTCTTGGCTCAAAAGCATAGTCCTGAAAGGTGAACTAAAACCGTGACAAATCTGTGAGAGGACCACACACAAACTAGTTTCAGGCCAAACACATGGAAAGGTTGATGCATTCTATCTATCTGCCGTGGAGTTGCTAGAGTCCTTCAGAGGGAAAGGATGGTTCTGCGTGTGCTTTTTGTGGAAGTCTGGGCTCATTTCTTTGACCCAAATGTTCCAGAGACGCTGCAGCCATTCTTATTAACAAAAAATAAGACAGGAGTTTCCAAATGCTCCTTCCCTTTTGGATCACAGCTTTTCAGTTAGTGACAAAGCTTTTGCACCTATTTCCTGCAGGATGTTGGAACTGCCCCGCAGTGATCATATTAGGCACTGCCGATTGCTATGCTGACTTTTAGGGGTTTTATGTTTGTTTGAAAAACAGGGTCTCACTATGTTGCCCAGGCTGGCCTCGAACTCCTGGACGCAAGCAACCTTCCTGCCTCGGCCTCTCAAGCAGCTGGGACTGCAGGGGTGCGCCACTCGCTAGCCCTTCACATTTTTGTTTTGAGAATTACACCACTTTCTGGAGTCTGCAGCCTTCCTGGAGCTGCAAGAGAGCAAGAGAGAGAGCTCCGCCTCTGAGGGAGTGTCTGTTGATGACCTGCACTATTCGTGTGCCAGCTGGGAGAGGAATGCACATTTCAAAACACCTTCAATTTGGTTAAATTAAAAATCCCCAAGAGCAATTTGCAGTGTTGTTAAAGTGCCCGTTCTCTTCTGCCTACACACAAAGCCGGCATTCCCAGCTGCATCTGCCTCTAGTCCATAAATAAGAGGAGATGGGAGGTCAACCTCTAACAGCCAAGTAGCGAACATGTATACTGTAAAATTAACCTAGAAAATCAGAAGTAAAATCCAATTTCAGGCTTTCGAATGAATGCCCACATTTTGTACTGTCAACGGAATTATCTTGGAGCTTTTAGGGGATGCCTTTGGTTATTAACTGAGACATCTAGTTTTGCTACAGGGACAAATCTCTTACCTAATCCAATATATTATTTGACAGATTCAGGCATGAAGTAAAGCGTTGTCACTTTTCCTTAGTGTTTTTCTGAAGGAATTTAAAGAGGGAATTTTAAACGGCCATTGCAATATGTTCAAGTGGCTCTCACACCAAGTCCTATTACTGTGTGTTAAATTGCAGTACGTCTGAAAGTACTACTTATAAACAAATGAAACTCAGAGAAACTGAATCACTTGGAAGAGAAAAATCCATTATGGTCCCATGTGGAGTGAGTAATGATGGATCGGCGCCCATACTCTCATGTTATTGCATACGACGAGGCTTTTGGGCCAGCAGTGATTGGGCAGCTTTAAAATTCTTAACTAAAAGCAGTAATGCAATACAGGGATTATTCCCAATAAAAATAACTTTTATTTAAAAGCAAGAGATTTTACTTAGCTTTTTTTTTTCTTCAAAGTTTGATTTTATCCCCTTGAAAAAAAATCTCTTGAAAGTATAAAGGTTTTTAAAAATACAATTGCAAAATGTATTATTTTTACAACTATTGAAATGGCATAAAAGAGAACATCCTATTTATGGCTGAAGGGTAGAGCCAGGCTAATGTCCACAGCCAGAGGGAATCAATAAATAAGAATCATTTTCATTTCAGTAAGAAATCAGACTGTAAGTTTAAATAATGGCTCTATTATAGATACCACCATGTAATTCTGGTAAGAAGACTTAATGAAATCTAATCAGTGTGCCATTTCTCATCGGCCATTGGTGACTTAAAATTAAGACAAGGCAGAGCCAAAATGGGAAACAGTCATTTTGTTGTAGGAATAAACACATGAACGATTCAGAAAATTATTCATCATGCAGCATGACATTAACATTAGGATTGACTGTACTTGGTCTGATCTGCTCAAGGAAAATAATAGTTCTATTATACTTAATGATGTTGGTTTTTACACAGTTCATTTCATTTTTCACTAGAAATCAGTTATGAAAGAGAGCTGACCTGGGCATCCCAGCCCTGAGTCCTAGGCCCAGTCTCCAGCTGGAAAACCTTAGGCTGGTGTTTATACATCCCTGAGCCTCAGTTTCCTCTTCTGCAAAATGGTGTGAATAGTAATCTCTGTGCTGCTTACCTCACAGGGCTATTGTGAGGACCAAATGGATTAGACTGTAAAGTGCAAAGTGCTGTCCGCATGTGAGGTAATCTGATTACTATGCTCAGCTCTCTTATAGAGGATTTCAATGTATTTATCATTTGAGTGTGTGTGCGATGGACGAGTATGTGTGTGAGTTTGAGAAGCATATTGTTCGTGTCCAGTTACTTCGCAAATTTGTGGACACCTGTGATTGGACAGAGGGGTTTGTGCTGTGGCCTAACACTTGCCAGGTGAGGTGTAGGTTATGCCTATATGCAAATTAAACTTCACCTTTCTTGAATATTCAGAAATCTCATTGGTTTCTTCATTTAACTCTTTTCCTCATTTTTCTACATTGTCAAAACCATGAAATGTATACATTTAGAAAAAAATATATCTTTATTTCTTATAAAGGGTTACAGTCTGCAGGCTGGAGCCTCTGGCCAAAGCCAAAAGCAAGCACTTCAGAGAAAAAGGGAGAGGCTGAGATTTATGCCCAATGAGATGAGCCATACATATACATTTAGTAGGTTATAGGATAATCTTATGAATATTTATGAGGCCCTAATGCATGCATAGTAATCATACATGTTACATACAACCCATGTTCACTTTGGGATGGAGACTTAACATTAAAATGTAGTAAAATTGGACTGTATACCTCAAAAGATGAAACACGGGGCACAAAGACACTTGGTGTGCAGTCTCTGTAAACCAGCCAGAACCGGCTGCAGTCTGCGGTCAGTTATGAGGACGGTGTGCTTCGTAAGGCTCAACACTTGTCATGGGGAAACTGCATTGAGGGAAGGGGGGTTCGCCAAGTCAGGTTGTCTGTCTGTTGAAGTTGAGGAAGAAATCTTCCAGACACAGTTTTCAGGAAGTGGTTTTAGTTTAACTGTAGGAAAGAAAGTCTTGAGGCAGTTATTGAGGTGGGGGAACGTTGGGTGTGACTGACCTCTTGCCTTGCCAAAGCTGTAGAATCCTGGTTTTTAATGTTTTCTGGGGTCTCTTTTACCACAATGAGTCTGTTTTGTTTTGCCTGGGGGCCTAGGGGCTTTATTTTTATTTTACATCTTCTTCATAGCAGTGAATTCCTTCAGATATATTATTTTACTTCTAAATATTACTTCTAAAGTTCAGGGAGAAAAACAGTTTAGAAGAGGCCCTAAAATTCAAAGAATTTGGGGAAAGCTTTGAAATGATATGAAGGATCAACTAATCACACTTTCTTTCCAGTGCTTAGATTCTTCCTGTGACATCCCCAGCCCATATTTGATTACCTCCAGACACAGAGAACTCACTACTACCCAGAACAGCTCAGTCCATTGCATGGCAGCTCAACGCTCCTGAATGGGTGGTGGAGACAGGAGAAGCTCCACCTAGGAGGGGCTTCTGAAATAAGGCTCCTATCTACCCCTAAAATTACTGCAGTGGTTATATGGATTACTATATATGAAAATACTTTAACTTCTATGAAGTTGTGGTAACATTTAGAGCTGATGGAATTAAGTTACAGTTGCTGGATGCAAGAATAGACTAAGGAAAGGGGTTCCTCCTGCCCAATTCTGAAATGAGCAATCCAGGCTGGTGGGACACAGGAACCCAGGTTCCTTTCATCCTATTATTTGCCCATCCCACAAGGCATCGTCCTTGCCTACGAGGTCAAATTTGGGGCCTGCTCTAGCCACATTCCTGCTGGACCCAGGAACAGAAAAGAGACTAAGTCCAGGACATTTTCCTTTAAAGCAAATGATATGGCAGTCGCATACTTCAATTCTGTTCCTGCCCCTGTGGCAGAAGCCAGCCACAGGGCAGCCTGGTGTGGCTAGAGCCCCAGAGCTTCAAAGGGAGTTGGCAACGATAAGAAGGGAACGGATGGCATGTGACAGAGATGGCATCTGAAAGATTTCCAGAAAGCCAGAATTTCTACTGTGAGTCCCTTGTAGAGATTTCGTCCCCATCACACCACCTGTATAATATGCTTGAAGAGGACCAGGCCCCCAAAAGAAGAGTGGTACTCTCTTTTCTCAACAATGACCCAACTTTTCTTCTGACCTTACTAACATATACATTTACTCTGTAAAATATAAGGTGTTGAGGTAGGGTGAGTGGAGGGGGCCCTAAATGCTGATTAGGCAATTGGGGAGGAAAAGGAGGTTTTTGCTATAACTGCCATCCTTTAAATCTACAATTCCACGCTCTTCAAAAGCCTTGTAATTTTCTGGATCTGGAAGCTGGGCTATTTCAGGGTCACTGGATTTATTTCACTTGGTGCCTGAACTGACTTGAAACAAGTGTGTGTGGAAAAGAGCTATTTTGAGAAGGAATAAACCGAGACTGCCTTGATGACGGAATATGCAAGCTGGTGGGTCTTGACTCCTTAAAGGACTACGAAATTAATTTGATTGGTCCCAATCTTTATAGAACCACCCCAATCAGGAACCTTTCCGTCCTGCCAAAAGGCCCCCTCATGTGCTCTCCCAATCAATACCCCATGCAAAGGTAAATTCGATGATATTTTTAAACATGGGTCGTGATTTAAAGGAATGGAAACTCTGAAGGAGAAAGCACACTGGGTAGAAGGTTATTCCTGGGGCTCCACCCCCTGCTCCATCAAGTCCTTTGAGCATGAGCTAGGCTCTGAGAAGTAAGAGACAGGAACCAGTTGGTCATGTCCACGTGGCCTCAGAAGCCGAGTACGTGACGGTCACCAGATGCCTAGGCAGGCTCCCTTGAAATGGCAGGGCTGCTGTCCAAAATCCTGCTGGGTCATTGCTATTTACAGGCAACCTTCCCGGCGTGCGGTGGATATCCCAAGTAGGACTATTTTTAAGCAGGGCTATGGCCTGCCGTGGGTTAAGCTGGTGTGGACAGAAAGCGAGATGATCTAGCCGTCTACTGCAGATGGCCTGATCTTGAACAGAAACGTGACTGTAATTGTCCCTGGATCTAGGCCCCAGACAAAGACGCTGGAAAGAGGTCCCTCCAGCCCCTGGCTCAGGGCCCGGTCAGCTGCTGGAGCCAGGCAGCTTGAGATATCCTCCTCTCCGACCTTGGCTTGAGGGGTTCATCCTCCAGAGCTCACCAGGGCCCCAAGGCTGGTACACCTGAGAGAAGAGGGAAACAAATCCCCCAACAGATACACAATTTCACCCGCTGGGCCTTCCATTCTGAGATCCAGAGCCCTGGCAGAGGAGCCTTCAGGACCAGGCCTGGAGAGCAAGATTGGCTCCTCCTTTTATGTTTCAGAGAAAGGGCAGGTGCTATGAAGAGCCAAGCGCCCAGGGGCCTGCCTTCAACGGTACAGCTGTGGGGGCCGGTGCGCCCAGAGGTCTGCGCTGGGATTGGCGAGGTCCTCTGGCCCCGCCCCGCCAGGGAGGCTTTTCCAGGCCCGCCCGGCCAGCTCGCCCTACATACACTTCTTGGCTGTGTGCGCTCAGCAGGACGTGGGAGACTCCGGCTTCAAGGTCGGTGAGTCAGTCCGTGAAACTCTGCTTTATTCCTCCAAAGAGGGGTCATGGCTAGAGCCAGTGTGAAGGGCCTTGGAGGAGTGGATGCAGGGCTGTGGACCGGGACCCCGTTAGGACGCTGACTGCGAGGAGGCAATGGTGACTCGCTAAAGCCAGCAGAGCGCCCGCCCTTGGCCGAAGCACCCCCTCCTCCCTGCACACAGGTGGGGGCAGCTCAGCACCAGGAGCAGAACAAATCAGCACGCTGCCTGCAGAGTCTCTTTTTGGTAGTGAATTAGGACTTTTTCTTGATTTGAAAAAAAAAAAAAAAAAAAAAAAAAAAAAATTCTAAAGGCTGTATTTTGACGCTAAGTTTGGGGCAACTTTAAACTTCAAATGTCTTTCCCTTGTAATTTAGAGAGTCTAATCCACTGATTTCTGGGAATGTTTTTCCCCAGCAGTCTCAGTCTCAAAAGACGTGTAAATCAGTGACTTGGGATGAACTAACTAGAAAATTAAAATTTTGAGAAGCTATTTACTAATAAGCCCAATAGCCAGGCCCAGTTTAAACTGGCAAATAGTATTGCTAGAGATTCAGTTTTGCCATCACTAACATGAACACATTGATAATGAGCCAAGTAACTATCTCCCCTCCCTGCCATCCTTACCTTTCCCACTGGAGGTTAATTTTAAAAAACAACAAAAACCTGTGGAATTGGCTCCATGTGTTGCACCTGGGCAGAGGCCTAGCCTTTGCTAGCTTGCTGGCTTGGTAGTCCTGGGGTTAAAAATCAGTCCTGTCCTTGTCCCTCAAGTGGTCTGCCTTCAAATGCTCTCCTCTGAATGTGAGGAAGAGTGACATTTGACAAACAGCAAAACCTTTAGGTCTCCTCAGTGCTGCCCTTTAGACCTTTCAGAAAGTGTTGCCAGGCTCGTGACCCCTCACAGTGTCAGCCGAGTCAAGTGAGGGGCAGTCAGTGCCCTCAGGACAAGGTTACGCTAGGTACACCAGTGCGCTGTTTCCAGAAGGGCTGCTTTTCCTGTCTACGGCTCTCACATTTTCTCTGTTCTGAATTCGTGTCCTTGGTCTGTTCTGTCTGTCCTCTCAGGGAGGCAAGCACGGCCACAGCATGTGGCCTGAGGCTTCCTGACAGGCTCTTCCAGGAGGCTCTGGGCCTTGTCTGGTGGTGTGGGCACCTCACTTCCTCTGCATTGATAGGCACCTTCTCCAAAGACCCCAGACTTTGGAGTTAATCATGCCTGTGGGTTAAGGTACTGTCCCAGCAAAGCACAGGAGTGCCACATGCACCCCATGGACTCTGCCAGCCTCATGACCAAATCACCTCACAAGGAAATGGCCCATAGCCAGGTCAGTTTTCCTAAGGAAACTGTGGGTTGGGGGAGTGCCATACAGAATGAGGAGTCCTGGGGTTTCGGACACAGGAGGGGGACTGACTTTGCCCCTAACTCAGAGGCCCTGGGCCTCCATCTCTGCCATAGCCTAGAGCAGGCTCCATTTGTCTTCCCAAAGGAACCCCCGATACAGCCTGTGTCAAGCATTCTCGGAGCTTCTGCCCACAGAGCCAGGAATCCAGCAGCAACCCATGCTGAAGGTGACTGCTAGAGGTCACACCAACCCTGCCTGGGAAGTCTCAGAGACTCCCTCCCTTGGGCGGGGAAGAAGGCAGCCCACTTCTTCACAGCACTTAAAAGGACTAGATGGCTGCTAGCTTCCTGTTTTCTTGTAAACAATTTACCCCTTGAGGGACAAGTCTGGTAACCGTCCCATGCCTTCATTATAGGAGGCCTAGGAAAGGCCTCTGTTTTACAGAGTAGGATTCTAAATATCTCCTGCCTAGGACTGTCTATTTGCTGAGTAGAACAGTGATGCCAAGAGTGCCCATTACGGTTGGCTGTGTACCCAGTGGTTGTGAGGTAACGCAAACCCTTTGCTGTCTGAGAACTGGGAGGGGAGAGGCATTTTCTGCCGGCCTAGGCGCCTGGCATCGTGAGAATTTGTTCAGTGTGTTCTGTGGAGCTGGTCCAAGCCCAAGGACGTCCTCTGTTTTGGGGTGGCTCTCTGGATGGAAAGATGACATATGGTCCTCCTCCTGGCCTTCCACCTGCCCTCTGGCTGAGGAGTTCACACACAGGGACACTGAATGGCTGGACCAGAAATAAGTCTGAGTCAGCAGAAAGGCAGACATGGTCCATCCGGGATGCCCAGGAAGCACAGGGGGCTCAGGCTGGAGGCAGTGACAGAACCCAAGGCCTCCCTTTCACATTCCAGGATGTCACAGAACCAGAGAAGACCATTAGACCGGGATCTGAACTCCCGGTATGCCTGCCTGGGACCAAGAAATGTGCAGCTTGTGTGGCCACTTAACAAAAGGGCTTGATGCAGCTGTCCTTGTTTTTTAGTGGGGACGGCAGTGTAGGAACAAACAGGATATTATTGCTTTGGGCTCTGTCTGGCTGTGCTCTTGCACCTTCCCATCACCCCAAATCTCCCTGGCTTGGAGCCCAGGCATTCTGCTAATTTTAGCCTAGATGCTGTCAACAGTGTTTTTCAACTCAGGAGTCATAGCGGTGTTCCAGGTTAGGGAAACTGAGGCAGACAGCTTCTATGGGGTGAAAGCTGGAGGCTACCTTCCTCCTCACACTGGCACAGCATCCCTCGCAAGGCCTGGCAGGCACATTGAGCAGCTAGGGTCAGAGTGGAGCGGGCAGAAATGTCCCTGGCATTTGGGCTACTTCAGCAGAGGCCTGAGGACAGGGAAACAGAACAGTTTATAATCTGCAACTCTAGGAGGAGTCATGTGCCCTGAGGTGACGATCCTGTGCCTAGGAGCTGCTGTGGTCAATGCAATTCTGCGGTCTTCAGGGTGTGACCGAGTGGAATGACCTGTGGCCACAGCTTTTAAGCCACAAGGGTGGTTTCCCTCCAGCTGCTGGTCAGTGCAGGGCTGTATGTGAGGTGCTGGGGTCTGCAAGGAAGCTGAATCCAGGGTTAGAGCCAAACCTGGGTTCAAATCCCAGCTCCACTAGTGTGCTGGTACTGAAACCTGGGGCAGGTCACTTCTCTTGAGCCTCAGTTTCCCCATGCACAAAATAAAGCATACTTGGCAGGATTGTTACACAGACTGATAGTGTTTGTAAGGTCCCTTGCATAATGCATGGCTCATGATAGGAGCTCATAAATGTTAGTTCAAAAAGAAGACAGAAGGTTTGACTCAGTCGGTGTACAGGGTTGGAAAGGATTTTCCAGGTAAAAGAAAACACTAAAGCAAAGGCTCAGAGGTGGCCAAGTGAAGGACCTGTTCGGTGATGCCAGGAAGTCATTGGAGACACTGTTGGAGGGGTGGAGTCTGGAAGAAGAACTGGGGAGCCCAATTGGTTAAATCCATTTTGTGAACCCTGATGTTGGTTTTCAGAAGATGATCAGTAGATCTGAAAGTATGTGATAGACACCTTTGAAGTCTTGTCCACAGAGATACAAAATACAAATTGAATGAAGCCAGCTGTGGTGGAGGGCAGGTGGATCACTTGAGGTCAGGAATTCGAGACCAGCCTGGCCAACATGGCAAAATCCCATCTCTACTAAAAGTACAAAATTAGCCACATGTGGTGGTGGGCACCTGTAATCCCAGCTACTTGGGAGGCTGAGGCAGGAGAATCGCTTGAACCCGGGAGGTGGAGATTGCAGTGAGCTGAGATTGCACCACTGCACTCCAGCGTGGGTGACAGACAGAGCAAGACTCTTTCTCAAATTAAATGAAACATTTAAATGCTAAAAATGTAAGCTAAAATCAAAAAGCATTCAGAAAAGGGGCAGGCCGAGTGCCGGCTGGAGTAATCAGGTGTGGCTTCGGGGTGGGAGTGATGATGATCCCATAGCCTTAGGGTCATCAGGGGAAGGGACTCACATTTATTCAGTGCCTACTGCAGCCTGTCCCGTCGTCTTCACAACACCCCACAGGGAGACCTCATCATGCCCATGATGGGGAGGAGCTGCTGAGGCTCAGGTGGGCACCATGCAGGGCTGCTACACCCAGCGGGGCTTGGTAACATCCTGTAATTGGGGAGCTTTTTCTCACTATACATGTGAGGGCCCCACTCTTGGAGAGACTCATTCAAAAAGGTGGAGCCTAGAAATCCAAAATTTTAACACACATCAAAATTTTCTTTTTTAGGTTTTTACTTTTTTATCATAAAGGTAACACATGCTTATTTTTACAAATGATACAATACAGAGTTCCATTAAGAGAAAATTAATCTGCCTTCTCCAAGTCTGTTACTCTGAAGCAACCCTTTTAGCAGTTTGATGAATATCCTTCAAAACTTTTATGTTCATACAAATATATGAAAATGTATATGTATATACATCATTGTTACAAAATTGCAACCACTCATATTCAGTTCTAAGCAAGTTTTTCTCTTCCTTTTAACTTAAAAGGGTGTCACAGATGGGCATCCAGGAAAGTGGAGGCAGTTTTAACTCCTTTAATAGCTGCAGAATATTTCACCATCTGAATGCACCAGCATTTGTTGAGTGGCAATGCTGGGCTTCTCAAACTATCTGTGGCAAAATCTCTTATTTCTAATCCATAGCAGACCCACACATTTGTAAAATATGATAAAGTGCAACTATTAGAAAAATAGAATAAGGCCGGGCACGGTGGCTCACACCTGTAATCCCAGCACTTTGGGAGGCCAAGGTGGGCAGATCACAAGGTCAGGAGATTGAGACCATCCTGGCTAACATGGTGAAACCATGTCTCTACTAAAAATACAAAGAATTAGCTGGGCATGGTGGCGGGCGCCTGTAATCGCAGCTACTCAGGAGGCTTAGGCAGGAGAATGGTGTGAGCCCGGGAGGCGGAGCTTGCAGTGAGCAGAGATTGGGCCACTGCACTCCAGCGTGGGCAACAGAGCGGGACTCTGTCTCAAAAAAAAAAAAAAAAGGTAGAATAACAGGTATGCAAAATGCCAGCTCAAAATATAAAAAGTAAAATGACTATCAAAGTGCTGTAGGTATTCTAAATGCTCACTCTCAATTTCTGTAGTTACGTTGTCATGAACTGCTAACAGCCCACAGACCACACTTCGGCAGCACTGGTCTGGGGTCAACCTTCCATAAGTTGAATAAAATCACTCTTCCGCGAAGAACCTTGTCGTCACTTTTCACTGCCTCCAAACTCAAGTCCCAGGTCTCACGGTTTGTTCCTTTGGCTATGGCTCCAGTGCCATCGTGCTTTGGCTCCAGCCTGTCTCTGCAGTCCCTGCCCTGCCTCTGCCACTTATGGCTCCTGCCTCTGCACATTCTGTCCACTGTATCTGGAAAGTCCTCCCTTTATCCACCGGATGAGGTGAAGTGATAGCCCCAAAGATTTTTCACCTCCTCTAGAAAGCCCTCTCTGACCCACCAGGGAAATTTGAGTCTTCTCTCCTCTTTACTATTTTTGCTCCTGTCCTTTGGATTATAGTGGTAGGTTTTTACAGTGATCTGTCTCCCCCACCAGGCTGTACTCTGAACTTTATAAAAGCTCCTTGAGGGCAGCCCCAGTATCTGACACAGGGATTGATTCTCTAACATTTGTTGAGCAGATGGAGGGATGGATGGTTGGATGGATGGACAAACAGATGGATGGAAGAGCTTCCAGGCTTAGCTCTCAGGATGTAACATAATCTTTGCTGTACACAGGCCATGAACTTGGTGGTTGGCCTTGCCCATGTTCAAATCCATCCCTGGTAGAACAGGTGTTCTGTTCTAGACTCTAGGATCTGTCAGGGTTGTCCTGAACCATGGTTTTTCCTTGAGGCCCTCTAGAGTAGGTGGCCGCCACAAATTCCAGGCAAGGCACGCTCAGTCCTAGCTTAATTCAACTCTCCAAATTTCAGGGGAATTATCTTTCATAGAGTCCCTCAGAGGCAAATTTGTATTAGTGACAGTGGCCCAGGATGCTGTGTCCTCATCCTTAAGAATCTGGACTAGGAATAGAACAGGGGACACATTTAGTCCTTTCTTTTTTTCAGCAGCATTCAAGGGTAGGCTAAGTCTGCTATGGGCTGAGGGCAATGGCCATTTCCCCAGCTGGAAGATGCCTGGAAGCAGCTGTTGGGAGGAAGGAGTGGGGGCACACGGCATCCACAGTCCTCCACTGATGCACATGGGTGTGCAGGGGTCTATTCGTTGTTTCCACTGGAATCCTGTGCAGTGTGTGACCTGGTCCTAGTCCCAGGGCGGGTGGAGGCATGCAATACAATGCTTTGGTATGGTTAAGACCTGACAAGGCTCCTCAAACAACATCGTTGAATGGTCTGTCCCACAGCCGACCATGCCCTCCCAGGACCCCCCAACAGGCTTTGGCTCCCCAAGTAGACCACAAGTCACACAAAATTTCTAGTTGCCCAGCAAAGGGCCCTGGTTGTGTGTGGACTATGACTGCTGGCCAGAATCCCAGCGCTGCCACTCACAAACTGTGTGGTCCTGGGTGAGTTATTTTGCCTTTCTCTCCCTGCATTTGCTCACTTGTAAAATGGGAATAACATGAGCATCTACTTCCTGGGTCTGTAGTGAGGATTAAATGGGGTAATACTCATAAAACTAATAGAACCCAGTGCTCAGCACATAGGGTTTTTCCTCAGACTAAGGACTGGAAAAGCTGCCACAGAGTAGGTAAACAGTCATCAGATGAATAAGTAGACAAATACTATCTCCACCCCCTCCTCGCCCCCCCTTTCCCTTCCCTCCAATGCTGCCCACCATGGCTTCTCCCTACCTGACGCATATCAGTGTCATTCACTCACTTGCCCTTGACTCACATGACCCACTGATCGCCTGGAACTCTGTGGTGAGTGGTGTTCCTGCAAAGGAAGGCCCCAAGGGCCATCCCCTGGTTCTGCTTCCCCTCAGTGCTGCCTGGAATGACACCTATGTGCTGTGGGCATTTTGGCCTCATACTTAGCCTCCCTTCGGCATTCGCCTGTGGAAACCCTGCTTGAGGGAAAACACTCAGCATCCCTGAGAGATCAGGGAGAATCTGAGGCAGCTGGAACTCTCTGGCAGCTCCATTCCTTGGGAGACAAAGGGGGTGACCCCATCTAGACATGCTGTAATATTTGTATGGTAAACCCTTGTGAGTGAAAGGATCTTTATTTAAATGAGGGCCTGATGCAGAACACTCGGTACGTGTGATTTCCCTTTAGCTGTGTGACCTTGGGCTGTTAAAGCCTCTGTTTTTGAGTTCCCTCCTCTGTGACATGGGATACTTGCTTCTTGGGATTGTTTTGAAAAACGTACCTTGCCCTTGAAAGATTTTGTTTTCTCTCCTTATTGAGATATGAAAAATGTTGTAATTAGTTATCCAGTAAAATGGGTTGCTTTGGCAAGTGGTGGGATCGCCAGCACTGCTGGTATTTAAGGAGAGCCTAGGGAAAGGGATGCCTGAATTTCAGCTGAGGTAAATAACCTCTAAAGTCTCTCAGGCTCCTGACATTCATTCACTCACTCATCAGACATTTAATGATAACCTATCATGTGTGGGCCAGCATGCTTTGAGAACCAAGAGAAACTGTGGCCCAGTTCTACATTCATTGGGTCTTGTCCCTCTGAAGTACAGGATGGACCCAGTGATTGTCCCTTGTCCCTTTGATGCGTGCAATTCCCAGTGATTGTCCACCTCTGACTGCAGCCTTGCCAAGCTTCATACACAGTGCCCTCCAACACATGGAGGGAGGAAACCAATTCATGCTCCTCATGAATTCCAGAATGTTACCCCACAAGCCTATGCAAAAAGAGGAAGAGCTTCTTCCTTTTACTTAGAGCATTTCCTTTAGAAAAATTGTAAAGTATTTTGCTGCCCCTTTGAAATGTATATAAATCTTTTAAAAAGCTAAGTAAGGCTCCAGTCGATTTTACAACCTAGGACTCTTTTCCTGCAAGGGTCTGGAAGCCATCTCTTTGAAAATGTAGACATCAAGGAAGATAGCTCCCTACCTCCCACTGTCAGTGGGAGAGCAGTGGGTAGTAGTTTCATGTAAGCACCTGGCTCCAAGTTGTAAAACTACCTGCTGTCCTAGAGACTTCAGTTTTATTTTTCCTTTTTATAAAGGCAATTAGTGAACACAAATGGCCACCCCAATTACCAGGTGAATTTAGGAGGAATTATGCTTGACAAATGGTGCTGTCATGTCCTCTTACTTGAGTTAGAGAACATGTATGCAATGAATGGGTCCTATTTGCTTGCTTATATAAAAGGGTGGGATGTGTTTCTGTCTTTGCAATCTCCTTAGCAGAATGCTAAAGACACGCATCACTAGTTTCATGTTTATTCAATAATAAAATTTTTTCTCTCCTATATTTTATAGAGAGGAAATTCTGGGGTGGTAGGAAATTTAAATTGTTTTCCCAATACCCAGCACTTGCTCCTCATCTGATTCTTCCTTCCCTATCTGCCTGCTCAGTCAGAACCCCTTAAAAACAAAAGGAAAAGAAACAGAAGGACATGCACATTTATGCCTTGTACTCTGCTGGCTTTCATCTGTTATCTCTGGGGTAGTCTCTGCTGTGTCACACACGGACACCTCTGAGGATGGGCACAACGAGCTCCCAGGCTTCAGACAGCCTGTCATGGTCAAAATGTCAGGAGCCTGCACTGGGTCACCCTAATTTGCAGATATCAGAAAACAAAGCAGGTACATGCTCAAAACCAGACTTGTCAGTCTCACCTGGTGGCTTTTACTGATAGGATTTCAAAATCCATGTCTGAAAGAAATGTATGTCACATCATATAAGTAGATTTCATTCAAAAGTTTGTGGGGTTTGTGAGCCAAAGATTTGTTCATTTCTTGCGTTTGAAGTACTCTTTGATGACATCCTTGGTGTGTGACTCCTTGCCATAGTCCTTAACTACGTCACAACTACAACCAACCACTTTACAGGGTTTTCCCTCTCTGTCAATTCTGCAGAGGCTGCCTACTCATTCCCCTAGTTTCTTGTTGTCATCAACCTGAATTAGGTTGATTTGGTGTTCAGCACAAAGGGCCTCAACCAGCTTGACATACATAGGCTCATCCGAGTCGGATGCAAGTACACAAAGAAGGGGTTGGTTCTGGTCGCCCAGCATGCCAAAAAAGCCAAACATTGATGCTGGGATTTGTAGTGAGAAAAAGGCGTTTATTGCTGGGTGCCAAGCAAGAAGAATGGGTACCTAGCACTTAACACCTGAGCTCCCTGCTAGCTTATAAGCAAGGGTTTTTAAAGCAGGAGTGAGGGGGTATCCATAATGAGTTAAGAGCCAGGGAATTTCTGGAACTTCCTTATCTATTTTTTGGTTTCAGTCTTTCTGAGGTCTATGACAGTGGTCAGCATTTTCCATCTGGTGTGGGAATTGGTTTCTGAAAAGCAATGCAAGGGCATATGTCAAGATGCTGTCTTTAGTTTCTACAGGGAATCAAACATTTTGTGACTCTGACTTGGGGTGGCTTTTAAGTTATTATCTTCTTGTTTAGCAGGTTATTCGTTAACTTCCCTAATTGCCAGTTGTAGGACTAGCTAGGTACCTGGAACTTCCCTTAAAGGGACTGAGAATGTTGCCTTGATTTCTATGCTTGGCAGATGTGGGTAAGGGGAGGAACCCAGCCATGGCCATAAGAGAGGTCCCTTGGGAAGACAATACAAACAGGAGTTAACAGGATAGAGATATGTGGCATGGAGTTTACCCACAGATGCCAAAAAGGCACAGAGCACAAGGGCAGGTGAATGAGCAGCCAGTGAGTGCACTGGGAACTGAGAGAGAATGCAGTCATCTTGAGCTAGAAGGGAACAGATTTTGTGGAGATTGAGGCACCAGGCTGTGGTCCAATTAGGCAGAGAAAGATGGACAACAAAGTCCAAACGGTAGGGGGTGATAAGAAGCAAGAAACAGTAATAACTTTTTCTAAAACAAATTAGATTTGTTGCATTAGCACAAAATAGAAACGGCAAACCAATATTTTAAAAAGTCACATACAGTATATTAGAAGAGATACAAATATAGATACACATGTGTGTTTTTCAAATTGAGATCATGCAAGACTCTAGTGCAATGGAGCTGAATGTGAGGCTGGCTACTCTGTCCTGATGTTCTGGGCCCCCGTAACAGGCCCTGAATGATGTGCGAGCTTTCATGAAATTCCTAATAGGATATATGTGTGTGTGTGTGTGTGTGTGTGTGTGTGTGTATATATGTATGGAGAGAGAGAGAGAGAGAGAGAGAGTCTCTATCACTCAGGCTGCTGGAGTGCAGTGGTGCGATCTCGCCTCACTGCAACCTCCGCCTCCTGGGTTCAAGTGATTCTCATGCCTCAGCCTCCCGAGTGGCTGGGTTTATGGGCATATGCTACCATGCCTGGCTAATATTTTTTGAATTTTTAATAGAGACAGGGTTTCGCCATGTTGGCCAGGCTGGTCTCGAACTCCTGACCTCAGGTGATCTGCCTGCCTTGGCCTCCCAAAGTGCTGGGATTACAGGCATAAGCCTCCGTGCCCAGTCCCTAATATGATCTTATTTAGTTGACATTTGCCTTTCCCCAAAAACAGATCAAAAGAAATGTTTCCCTTTGTGCCATTTCACACTAAACGGGTTGGGGAGGAACTAGGGGAGATGTCTGAACCTTCTGCCGGTGGCTGGGGAGTTTTCTGCAAGTCCTCCACAGCACAGGCCGGCAGGCCACTTTTCACTAACAAGTCACAAGCCAAGTGAGATAAAGTTCCTTAGTGTAATGCATCATGGCTCACGGAAGTCACAAGACATAACTGCCTGCCTCACATCATTAACATCATCTGCCCCTTCTGGTGTGGGCCTCTGTGTTCTTGGAATGAGTAACCACTATCTATGTGGGCCTTTCTACCTGTCTGCCTTGACCTGAGCAGTTCCACAGTCTGATGCTGATGGAGGTGTTAGCCTGGTTGTAAGACAAAGTAAAATCAGACGCAGATGTCATCTGCCTGGCATTTCCAGAAAGAGCCCTCAGACTGCCTCGAAAACGTGTTGGAGCTTCTACACTACATATGTTACAGTTACATGAAATGAGGCAACTCTCTGTTAGGCTCTGCCCAAAGGAATTTCAATTTTGAAGACAAAATTGTGGGTAAGAGAATTCCTCTTCCCCGAGTGGACGAGTATACCATAGCAGGCTCCCAAAGGGCGCCACTGTGATGATACATGAGGGTATCAGCGGCTTGTCTTCAAAGCTCTCACTGCCCTTCCTCCTCCACCCACTGGCTCCATCAAGGGACATACCTGAAAGGCGTTCCTTTATCACAGTGCTACATAGGAGGAGAAACGGACCAAGCCATTGTTCCTCTGTCAGGATTCCTTTGTGTGGGCATGCATCCCCCTCACTAGTTTGTTTTGTTTTGTCTTTGACAGTCTTACTCTGTAGCCCAAGCTGTAGTGCAGAGGCACAATCTCTGCTCACTGCAGCCTCCCCTTTCCGGGTTCAAGTAATTCTCCTGCCTCAGCCTCCCAAGTAGCTGGGATTACAGGTGCCCACCACCACACCCAGCTAATTTTTGTTTTTTAGTAGAGATGGGGTTTCGCCATGTTGGCCAGGAATCCTGGCTTTAGATCAAGGAGTCAAATGCCTGGTACAGCATCTGTGACATCAACACATGATGGAGGTCCAAAGTACGCCTGTGTTGAGGTTTTTTGGCAGCTGCCGCAGGCTTTGACAGCTGGGGCAGGGCAGAACCCCTTGTCAAGATCCAGAAAGGGGGGCAGAAAGAGGGGGTAGCCACCTCCCAGAAGTGTGAGGTAGGACAGCGGAGCTTGCTGGCCATGTGGAAAAAACATGAGAGGTGGAGTCAGATAGGTGTGCATTCAAATTCTATCTCTCTCACTCCCTAGCAGCATAAGCCTGGACAAGTCATTTAACTTCACAGATAGTAGACATCACTTACACTTTCTCTGAATCTGGCTTCATCTGGAAAACAGGACAATAGCATATAATGTCCCTGGTACAGCAGATACCCAATGGTTCCCTCTCCTTTCCTCCTTGTAATGCAAATATTACTCATTTGGGTGGAGATGTACATTGAAGGCCTGAGAGAGCAGCTACATCTGAGGTTGTCTGGGAGTTGAAGAGAATGTGGGGAAATTCTTAGGACAGATGTCATCTCTGGGTATAGCAGTCTCTGAGGTGGTGCTGGGCAGAAATGGGGCCTGATGGCCAGGCCTTCACTATAAGTCTTACAAAGCCTTCGAAAGAGTCCCAGGAGCCAGTGGGATGGGAAAGCTGAGACGGGGCAGCAGGGGATCAGGCAGAGAGCGCAGCAGGGCCAGAGCTGTGAAGAGGCCCAGCGGCTGTGGTGCAAGGGGCCTGGGGCCACCACACAGATCATCCACATCTGCCAGCAACACTCTGCCCTCCAACTGCTCCCCCACCAGTGGGCCCCAACACCTAAGGCTCTCACCCCCCACCCAACTGTAGACCAGAAATCTCAGGCATCCCTGATTTTCTCTTATCTTTCATTTCCAAACCATTAGCAAGACCTGTCAGTTCTGCCCCAGAATAGACTGCAAACACATTCTCTTCCTCATCCTCGCTGACTCACCTGGGTCTCAGCACCTCATCTCTCACCAGAACCACCTCTAGGGCCTCTGACTGCTCTCTCTCTCTCTACATTCTGCACATGTCCCTCTAAACCATTCACCACTGGCAGCCAGAGCCACCCCTGTAACTCATAAAATGAGCTCAGCTCATCTACTTGCAAGCACGAATGTAAATTTCCTCTGCACTGGGATAAAATCCAGACTCCTTAGGGGGTGGTCTCAGGGTCTGCACACCTGGCTCCCTTCCACCCCGCCCCTCCATCCTTCCTGAAGTCCACTGTGATTTGCTCCCTGTGCTTCAGCCCACTGACCTCCTTTCTGTCCTGGGGCGAGTCCAGATCTGTCCAGCTTTAAGGCTTTGCTGTTCTATTCTCTGCCCCTGCCTAGCCTATTTAAAAGTAGATATCACTTACACTTTCTTGGAATAATATGTTGCTTATTCCCTTGTTTGCACTCGTCCCCACCTATGATTTTGTTTCCTTGTTTCTTAACCGTCTGCCACAAATGAATTAGAAGCCCCCACAGGAGAGAACTGTTTCTTTTGCTCACTTTCATATCATTGTTGCCTAGTGCAATGCCTGACACTTAGTAGGGTCTCAGTAAAGAGTTCCTGATGGATGAATTCCATGCCTCCTACTGGGGCTAGAAGCCAATCCCAGGCTGTAACTGATCTAAGACTTTCTGGGATCCCTGTGAGAAAGGGCACAGTGGCAGATGTGAGGCCGGAAAACAGGGCCAATTAGAGGGGAGGGGATGGTGGGAAGAAACACAGGCAGCAGCGAAGTTGAGAAGCCAGGTTCCCTTAGCCTTGTGAGATCTAGCAGCCAGGGTTCCCTGGGAGAAGGGTCCTTGTGGACCCGTACTTGCCAGGATTGGAAGTGTGGTCCTCTCACCGAACTGCTCACCATATGCTGACAGGGAAGCTGGATCGGCCAGCAAGGACCAACTGCAAAAATGAATATTTGGGGAAAACGTGTGTGTTTCCTACAAGCTGTATGTGAGATGCTCCTGCTGTTTCCAATCCCCTCTGGCTACAGAAGTGGAGCCCACAGTGAGGGTGTCTGAATGCTTGAGCTTTTATCCCAGGGAGAAACATCCTGGCTGCTCTGGTTCCTCATCTCCTCTCCCTAGTGGTCTCTGAACAGAACAGTTCAGTACGTTATGATAATGCTCAGAACGTGGAGGGAATTGCAAACATTAAAAAAGCTTTGCAATGAGCCTGAGATTTCTTTTTGTTCCAAACTCTTGTCCTAATGGTTTCACAAGATATACTGACTTATAAAACCATGTTTGGAAGCTAGGCAAAACCAAATACTATTTGCTTTGGTAGACACAAATTACCCCTTACAAACACACATCTTCCCAGCTTTACTTATGTCACATGTTATCATGTGTGCAAATAACAAATCAAGCCTCTTCTGAGTGGGGGTTATAGCTGCGGAGAATGCTTATGTAACATTTGGGGCCTGCCAGGTAACAGGGAAATGTGTAAGACAAAGCAATGTTCTGACTGCACAGCTTTTTAAAGACTAACTTTTAACATGCAAGAGAGATTCAGTTTAGTCATGAAGAAAAGTGATTTCATGGCAAGCCTTGATTCTGGGTCTTTAGAGAGCATGGAACAGCCCTTGCCAGATCACCAGCCTGTTCAGTGAGACCTTTGTTTCAATTTCACAAACAAGGTTACTAATTAAGGTCTTAATAGTGAAAGTCAATACCTCTTTGTGTCCTGGCGAGAAAAACAGTCAAGGAAGCAGGAATTCTTTGCTTCACCAAAACTTGGAGTCTGTATCAATTCTCTTCAAGGAATCAAAGCAAGGATACCGAAGAATTTCAGTTCCAAGATTGCTTTGCTAGCCACGACCAAAGCTTCCCTAGGATTATCCACACAAATCATCCTTTGTTGCTCAGACATTAGGGCAGTATTGGAACTCAGAATAAATTAATAATAAATTCTAAATTAATTAGAATAAATTAGTTCCTTCCAGGAATTAAAATATGGATATGATGACACTTCAAACATTAATATTTTCAGCCAGATACCTACTCACACATCACCCTCGCAGGGAGGAAGACCTCCAGTGGTCACAGGGCTGTACATGGAGACCATTCACTCTCCTTCCTCTTGGCTCTGCTTTCCAAGATTTATCGTCACAAACAGACTCTGACTTGAACACATCAGTGGACAGGCAATTTAAGGAACGAAAAATAGAGACCAAAACATTTGGGTCATCCCTGGTCAATCCCAGAAAGAAACATACTTCCTGTTAGCTTAGGAAGACCATGTCAGGCTTATGTTTAGGCCCATACTGCCTGGAAAGAATCTGGGCAAAGCTTCTTTCACTTTGTTGAGTTCTACAGTAAACCTCTAGAGTGACAGCATTGCCTCCCTCTAGTTAGAAAGTGGATTTGAGGGTGTGATGGCAGATAAGATAGCCCAAAAGGATGTATGCTAGTGTTGCCTGCTGTAGGCAAGGACCAGGAAGCACTGGTGCAGCTCATTGAAGAGCCATTATCTATTCTTGGAGGGATACTGACATGAGGACCTGAACTCTAGTACGGGAGCAAAGAAGTTTACATGATGAGATTGAATGCTGGTCTTTACCAGTCCCCAGGACAACTTCAAGAAATGACCAATTTATCTTGTGTGCTCGTAGTAACTTACTTTATAATTGAAATTGGCTTTAGAATTGAAAGAATTGTTTGCAGATATTAGCATGGAAGAGGAACCAATAATCTGATTTCCTGGGCTATCCTGTAACCCATATCCTGTAACCCCTACTCAGAAAAGGCTTGATTTGTTATTTGCACACATAAACATTCTTAAATGTTTTTAAGGTCTTTGATGCTTTTAGTTGGGACATTCAGGTTTAGTAGAGACTTCCAAATGAAGGTTCTATTACGAGTTGTTGTTTATCCTTCACTGGATGGCCCAGGTTTTCAGCTACAGCCTTACACATCAGCAAGTTCTCTGAAGCAATCAATCCATCTAAGCTTGGAGCATCTTGCAGCTGAGTCTTGGGAGCCTTCCAAATGTTAGGGAAATCCACACTTTTTTATTTATTTATTTATTTTTTGAGACAGTTTCGCTGTATCATCCAGGTTGGATTGCAGTGGTACAATCTCGGATCACTGCAACCTCCACCTCCTGGGTTCAAGCCACGGAGGCTTGAACAAGGAGGAACTGATTGAACACAGAGGCTCAATCAAGTCATGATTCTCATGCCTTAGCCTTCTGAGTAGCTGAGACTACAGGTGCGTGCCACCACACTCAGCTAACTTTTTGTATTTTTAGTAGAGACAGGGTTTTGCTGTCTCTACTAAAAGACAGCAAACAATGTTGGCCAGGCTGGTCTCAAACTCCTGGCCTCAAGTGATCTGCCCACCTTTGCCTCCCAGTGCTGGGATTACATGTATGAGCCACCATCCTGAGCCCACACAATCTTTATTTGGGCATCATGGAGATCAAATAGAGTACTGAGAACTACCTGCTCTTCTGTTTTCTACTCAAAGAGACACGTAACACAGCTCCCTGCTTGGGGCTAACTGGCCCTTCTAATGTCTGTGCATGTTTATCCTTTTTCATTTGTTGGTAGTTCAGTACTTATATTATAAATATATAAATACTTATTTACATTTATATGTGTTTTCTCCATTTTCTGCATTTCAGGCTCTCTCCTCATGCTGTCATTTCCTTTCTTTCTGAAGCATATAGTTTAGTAATTCCTTTGTTATTGATCTGTTTTTTATCAATTTTTTTTTTACTCTCATTTTTGAAAAAATGGTTAGACTAGTTCCCCAGTTCTAGGTTGACAGTTATTGCTTCTAAAAATATTACTTACCTGGGCTATTATCAAAAAATCAGCTCGTTTGTCATTTCTTTGTAGGTAAACTGTCTTTTCTGATTGCTTTTCACGTCTTTGTCACCAATATTCTGCAGTTTCATTATTTGTCTAGGTGTCAATGTCTTTTTTGTTTGCTTAGATTATGTTATACCTCTTGAATCATGGATTCTTTTATCAGTTTAAAAAATGTCTCAGCCATTCCTCTTCAAATCTGACTTCTCTGTTTTCTCTTTCTGGGACTTCACTTTGATGTGTATTTGAGCTTGACATTCTATCCATCATATCTCTTAATTTACATCTATTTTCCATTTTCTCATTTCTCTGTGCTACATTCTGAGTAATTTCTTAAGATATATATCTTCCAGTTCATTCTATGTTCAGCTGCATCATGATGAGTGGTGCAATTTGGTTCTTTCAAATCAACTTGGTCATTCTTTTTTTTTTTTTTTTTTTTTTTTTTTTTGAGACGGAGTCTCGCTCTGTCGCCCAGGCTGGAGTGCAGTGGCGCGATCTCTGCTCACTGCAAGCTCCGCCTCCCGGGTTCACGCCATTCTCCCGCCTCAGCCTCCCGAGTAGCTGGGACTACAGGCGCCCACAACCGCGCCCGGCTAATTTTTTGTATTTTTAGTAGAGACGGGGTTTCACCGTGGTCTCGATCTCCTGACCTTGTGATCCGCCCGCCTCGGCCTCCCAAAGTGCTGGGATTACAGGCGTGAGCCACCGCGCCCGGCCAACTTGGTCATTCTTAACAGTCTCTTGTTGCTTGCTCATAACTATGATTCCACACTTTAAACATTCAATATAGGGCTTACTGATATTACTGTCTGACAGTTCCAGCATCTTCAGTCATTAGCAGTCTACAACTGCTATTTCTTCTGTTGACTCTCATTCATTGTACCTCCTTGTGTGTTTGGCGATCTTTGGGAGTTGTTTCATCTTAATGTGTAGGAATTCAGGGCCTAAACTGAATATAATTTCCTCAGAGAGCTTTTAGACTTGCTTCAGGCAGGAGCCAGAAGTTGGGGTCTGCTGACTTTGTGCCACTTCAGCCTCTTTCAAAGGTCCTACTTCAATGGGAGAATCCCAGTGTCAGCCCCTATTCCAGGGTGGTCCTCAGAAATTTCTCCTACCTTTCAGAAGTCCAGAAATCCATCCTGTTCAGGGTCTAGTTGTGATGCAGTGGCGAAGTTCAAAAGAGCACCTGGTCTGTCAAATAGCTGGAAGAAGACATCCTCTGCTGTTATTTTTTATCATATTAACAGAGAGAAGGCATGGCGTTAAGGAAGTTTAGACATTAATGTCTAAAACTACCCAGATTTTCCCAAGCAATATGAAGAAAAAAGCAAAGCAAGAAATAGAAAACACACACACACACACACACACACACAGAGAGAGAGAGAGAGAGAGAGAGACAGAGAGAGAGAGAGACAGAAAAACCGGAAAGAGAGGCTATGGCTCCTGCGGTTCTCTTGCCTGTTGACCTCTATGCTGTGGCTCAGGGTCATCCTATGCAGCTATCTAATCCAGCTTCTCTGCTTTCCAGACACTCATCCAAGAAGAAAGATGGCCAGTATCTTTTCCAAGTTGCTAACTGGCCGCAATGCTTCTCTGCTGTTTGCTACCATGGGCACCAGTGCCCTGACCACCGGGTACCTGCTGAACCGGCAGAAAGTGTGTGCCGAGATCCGGGAGCAGCCCAGGTTATTCCCTCCAAGGTAAGGGCTCCTGACTTTAAAATAACTTCAGGCTGGGCGCGGTGGCTCATGCGTGTAATCCTAGCACTTTGGGAGGCCGGATCAAGAGGTCAAGAGATTGAGACCATCCTGGCCAACATGGTGAAACCCCATCTCTACTAAAAATACAAAAAAATTAGCTGGGCGTAGTGGCGCACGCCTGTAGTCCCAGCTACTCGGGAGCCTGAGGCAGGAGAAGCGTTTGAACCTGGGAGGCGGAGGTTGTAGTGAGCCGAGATAGCACCACTGCACTCCAACCTGGCGACAGAGCAAGATTCCGTCTCAAACAAAACAAACACAAACAAAAACAAACAGAAAAGCTTCAAAGACCAGCAAGAAATATGCCTTCCCCTGCTGGAAACTATTAGCAAGGGTCCTTTTTGCTTTTGAGGAAGACTAAGTAAAACGGAAAATCATTTTGAGGCTTGTTAAACCAGTAACCTGTGGTGTATACAAAGAAGTGTAGCATCACCATTCTTGCTTAGAGCTTGCAGTCCAGTTAAATAGTAATAATGGGGATAGTTAACATTTGTGGAGCACTTTCATGTATGACCGGCACTTTACATGGAGTATCTTATTCATCTTAGGATCCTTTGGTGATGAAATGAAGTCCTAGAAAAATTAAACAGTGCCCAAGTTCACATAGCTAGTGCAGCCAAATGCAAATCCAGGCCCCCCAGTTCCAGACCCATGCCTCTCTCACTGCTCTACCTCCTTCTGGAAAAAAGGGATATCGTAGTACTGACTGTAAGTGTCAGCTCTAAAGGACATTGCAGATGGAAAGTGGAGGAGTGGCGTGAGAGGGATGAAAATAGACGTGTTTTCTCAGCCCTTGGAACCCTGCCATGCATGAGATACTGTGCGCTGAGCAGAGTTTGAGTGGCATGCAGAATTCCACATCGGCAGGTATGGATGAGAGACGAGGAAAACCACTGAGGTGTCTCTTAAGAGACATTTACTGTCTCTTATGGAAATCAGGATCTCTGAGGGAATCGCCAGCAACCACCATGTACCTGGGGAATTCCTGAGGTGACATGACCCGTGTTTAAGGCTGTGGTGGTCCTGAATCTCCTAATCCTCAATCAGTACACACCCCAGGGTGAGACAGCACCCAATTTGATTTCTGTTATTCCAGAAGATTTTACTGAACACTGGTTTCAATAGCCAGGGACTGTTCTCAAAAAGGCAAGTCCTTGCTCTTGTGGAACCTGCTCATTTTTTGAAACCTGGTGTCTTCATGTATGACTCCTGGGCAGTTCTAGCCAAGTATCCCTGTGCCTGCTGGCTGAAGGGAGCCTAGTGGAAGGATAGGCAAACACCAAGTCCTTCCATTGGCCCCTTTCCTCAGGGGCTGCTGGCTGACAGCTTGCCCTCCTCCCCACACAGCGCAGACTACCCAGACCTGCGCAAGCACAACAACTGCATGGCTGAGTGCCTCACCCCTGCCATCTATGCCAAGCTTCGCAACAAGGTGACGCCCAACGGCTACACCCTGGACCAGTGCATCCAGACTGGAGTGGACAACCCTGGCCACCCCTTCATAAAGACTGTGGGCATGGTGGCTGGTGACGAGGAGTCCTATGAGGTAAAACTACTGGCTGCTGGTTCCAGGGTGGGAGGGATACTCTGCATATGACTGAATTGCACAGTCCTGGGGTCCTTTTCTTCTTTATGGGGCCAACTTTCTACCTTCTCAGGAAGGGCTCCCATAAAGGGAAGCCAACTCCAGCAGAACCATCTGGAATGCTTTCAGAAACAATGAGGTCTATAGCTTCCCAGGGACAAGGCTTCCCTTGCTGCTGTGCTAAGATCCCTCCCTGTGGAGGAATGAATTGCATGACAGAACTCTGAGCTTGTCGAGGGGATGAGTTGGTACAGAAACAATAATATCAAATGGTGTGTATTCACCAGTAAGACATTAGGAGCTGATGTGTTTGTGGCTGAGCTTTATTGGGTGGGGGTCGGGAGGAGGGTTCAGTGTACCTTTAGGAACATGAGGAATTCTCTTATTACTTCTATTATATGAGGAATTCTCTTCTTATTACTTCTATTATTGAATTCTCTCCTATTACTGATTAGACAATCACTGTAGCCCAGACTACTGAATTCACCAAGACTCGTGGATAAATCCCATGACCTTGGCATCCTCATCCTCAATGCTGAAGCACAGGGTGGTCGGCTGGAACAGTGCTCAGCCACCATGCGTCCCCTCCACAGAGCAGCCTCTTGGCTGAGGCAAATGCCTGCAGCCCTCCTCCTTCAGGTCCACCCTTTTGGGTTCTTCTGTTTGGGTTCTTCTGTTGCAGGGAGCTGAAGGCAGTTCCCTAGAAAGGCAGCCATAGAGAAGAGAGGGAGCCATCTTGAATAAACACGACTGGTGGCTCATTTACGTACAGCAGTGCACAACCCTGGGTCTAGTTTGGGTCCCAAGCTAGCGGTAGCTCTATGGACCCAAAGCCCTCCCCACTTCCCACAGCTCCCAAAGTCTGCAGGGTGCTTTGTTACAACTTCTTTTAACATTTTTTTTTTAAACATAAAGGATATGCCTGAGGTTTTGTTTATAGAATAGATTTTGTACGAGATGGTTTGGGCTGGGGAAGGTCCGCACGGGGTGAGAGGTCCCTGCTTTGCCCGAACTGCTGCTATGTACTTTTCTTCTGGCATAGCCAGGTTTTCAACAGATTTCATATGCAGCTTAATCTTTAGAATCTGACTTTCCCTTAAGCATAAAACTGTGTAGCCTCTGATCAGGTAGCTTCTTGTAACCCACAAAGGCAAACATGTCTAGGAAACTCCTTAAATTCCTAACCATGAGAATTTTCTTGCTCAGTCTGATGGCAGTGATTTTGGTAGAATCACTCAGGGGGAGGCTAAGATAACAGAACTCACCAGCTCCACCCTGTCTCAAGGGGCAAGATGCCTCCAAAAGGCTTTCTCTCTTGTTATTATTATTATTAACCAATCCATTCTCACATTCATTTCCTACATGATAGTCCTGAGAATTTCAGAGGAGGGCATCAACTTTGGCTTTTAAGATAGAAGGGGCAAGTGAATGGAAAGGTCTTTGAATAGTAGGTGAACCAATTAAAGAGGAAATGCCCATCTTCCCTCCTGCAGGTGTTTGCTGACCTTTTTGACCCCGTCATCAAACTAAGACACAATGGCTACGACCCCAGAGTGATGAAGCACACAACGGATCTGGACGCATCCAAGGTAAGCTCCAGCCTCCCTCTCCCTCCGCACGAAGCTGGCACTCCAGAGCCCAAGGGGAAGAGCCCTGGAGAGAGGGGTTCCCCGGAAACCCTGAGTTTCTGAGTCAGATACCCCTGGAAAGCACTGACTGCCCTGGCACAGCCTTCCCCCTGGAGGGCCACAGAGAAGGTTAGGAAGGTCCCAAAGTCTTTGTTTTTTTAAATAAATACAACCAGGGAAGGGTTGGTCATTGGGAACTTTAAACCTTTCCTAAAGCTACTCCCTTTTTCATCCCAAACCACCCAGTGACGTTCAAGGACCCCAGACCACACCATTTAAAACAGCTTTCCTCTTTACTAGTCGAAGGCCCCTGCCCCAAGACTTCCGGAAGGTATCCAACTTATGGATTGTGCAGTCGTGCACAGTGCCTGAGGGTCCCCAGGGAAACTGCGGATCAGCAGATTAGAACCCACTGTGGCTGTGGCAGGACCGTGGTCTGAGGCTGGCCGCAGTGACCCCACACTCTCCTTGGCAGATCACCCAAGGGCAGTTCGATGAGCGTTATGTGCTGTCTTCTCGGGTGCGCACCGGCCGCAGCATCCGTGGGCTGAGCCTGCCGCCCGCCTGCACCCGGGCCGAGCGGAGGGAGGTGGAGAACGTGGCCATCACCGCCCTGGAGGGCCTCAAGGGGGACCTGGCTGGCCGCTACTACAAGCTGTCCGAGATGACAGAGCAGGATCAGCAGCGGCTCATCGATGTGAGTAGCAGATGGGGCTCCCTGGAGAGGAACTGGACCAAAGGCTCTGACCTGCACAGGAAGGCCTCTCCTGGTGCTCTGCTCAAACCCTTACCCTGGCCGGGAGCTTGCGGGGCTCCACCCCTGGGCTCAGCCCAAGAGCATCTACTTGTTCAGTATAAGGAAGAAAGATGAGGCCATACATTGTACTTGTCAAACACTGAAATATTCTATGGATAAAATCTGCATAGGAAACTCCAATATGGAGATGGTGCCTACAGATAGGAGGGTGGAGATGAATGGAGGATCTCCTAGCTTGTTGATAACAGTTGATAACAATGGGAACAGTTAGGTGTGGAAGTCCTGTCTGTGCCAGAAGATGGTTTCCATTATCACAGCCAAAGAAAATTCTGGAAGCCAGGAAAATCTAGAAAGGAAATTCCAGGTGGGAGGCCTGCCCTGACTCTTGTGGAGTCAGCCTCTGCATCTCCTGGTGGGGTTGATTCCTGTTGCTTCCACCATGTCCACCACAGCTTCCCTCTGGCACCAGGGTGCACAAAACTCAAGTCCCTTACTTATTTTCATCTTAGCAGAGCTAAAACAAGATAGCATTTTCAAAAGTAACTTTTAACTCTTAAAAAAAAGCAGAAACAAAATTTTGTTATTTCAAAAGATGCAAATGCTAAGAAATATGCCTCATTTCCAAACCAGAGAGGCCAACTATATGGCCTATGGGCCTTAGTCTCCTCGTCTCTGTGGCCACCAGGCCAACTATTTTCCTGCCCAGTTACAGAACAAGCCCCCCTCTACCTCAAGTAGCCACTCTGGTTTCCTGCTTAAGGGACATGGTGCTCCCTGGGCAGTGGCAGGTCACAGTCCTCTCCTGGCTGAAGTCTCTGATCTCTCCCACTTAGAGACTATAGGACTCCTCTCCCCACATCCACTTGGTTTCTTACCTCAGTGTAATCATATTTGAATATATCTCACTGTAGAGTACATGTGTAGCTATGCAAGAAATAGTATACACATTGCAAAAAAAAAGTCTTGACTTTGATTTTGATATGTGGAGTAGTATACTGCAGTGGTTAAAGGCACAGGCTTGGGAGTCACAGAAGTCTAGATTTGAATCTATACTCTGCTACTTCCTACAACCATCCTATTGGACAGGTTGTTTGATCTCTGTGAATCTGTTTTCTTCATTTATAAAATAGAATAATTACACTTATTTCATAGAGTTGTGAAGATTAAAGGAAATAAAAGCCTGTAATCTAGAGCCTGGCACAGTCAGCATTAATGGTAACTATTTTTATTTATTGATCATTATTGTACATCTCTAATACTTTTTAATGAAATAAATAATAATAATGCTAGAAACAGAGAATGACCACTGTGTAGAACAGCCTTTTCAGGATAGTATCCCTCATTCATTGCTCACTCAGCCACTGCATAGGGTTGGCATTGGTAGTGTATACCCACTCCACAATGATGTAATGAGTTCCATATGGACTAACCCAGTGTTTTCCAACATGAGCTGCACACTACAATCACCTGAAGAGTTTTTAAAAAGTCCTGATGCCCAGACCAGTCTATAACAGCTAGGTCAGAATCTCTGGGGGATGGGAAGTAGGCATTGTTTGAAGCTACCAGGTGATTCTAGTGGGCAGCCAAAGCTAGGAACCACTGCTAAGAGACAGCAGCCATGATAAGTGAGTTGGAACTTGTTTACCTGGCACTTGCAGTCCTGTTTGATCTCATCAGTCTCTCTTCTCTGCTTTATCCCTTTTGGCCTACAGGACCACTTTCTGTTTGATAAGCCAGTGTCCCCTTTATTAACATGTGCTGGGATGGCCCGTGACTGGCCAGATGCCAGGGGAATCTGGTATGGATGCAGCATTTTCGCATTTGCAATATCTGCAGAGGATCTCTTTGAGACCACCTGCTTATCCTAACCTGGAGTTTCTGTGTACTGCAGCTGACAGCATGCCCAGATGAGCTAAACGAAAAAGACTACTTGGAAATTGTGTGTGTGTGTGTGTGTATCTAAGTATTGTGATGTTTCTAAGATGTGTGAAATATGACCTGGTTTGCATGATATGCATGAGAAAAAAGGCTGGCTTTTAAGAAAAAATTTACTTCATATTATTTGACCTCACAGATAATCTGTTTCATAACATTAAAAGAGCAAAACATAAAAAATATTGAGGATTTAAGAAAAACCCTAAAAGAACTGATATCTAGTGCACACACGTTTTATGTTGGCCAACAGTCCTCAGCCCACTTTGCCTCCTGCACCCTGACAGGCTATATATGAGTGTACCTGAAGGAGCAGAAATTAAAGTGTTCATATGCAGCTGCTCTGTAGGGATGGACAGGCAGGATCTATGCAGCAAACCTGTGAAATGCTGCATACCTTAAACATCTTGGGTGGAAGGTAACCCCTATCTCCTTTTATCTCCTTTTTAAAGCACAAGATTTTGGTTGAATCATTTAGGAGACAAAACATTCTTGTGTCAAAGCCAAATGTTATGCAGTTGAATTACCGTCATCCTAGTCAGAGGACCTAGGGGAAATTATATTCTTGTTTGGTAAAAACATGACATCTTTAAGGGTAAGAGGTGGTCTTAATCTTCCTTCTGTCAAAGTAACATTATTTTGTCATACTTGTTCAGGCACAGTTAAGAGATTAGGGCCATCTAGGAAATGAGGAAGGTGAAATGAAGCAATCAAGCTAGGGAGGTAATGGGAGTTTTCATATGTTGAAACAAATGCAATTAACACTCAGTGCCATATTTCTCTCTTCATTAGGCATAATTATGATAAGACATTTCTCATCTGGATAAATGAGGAGGATCACACCAGGGTAATCTCAATGGAAAAAGGAGGCAATATGAAACGAGTATTTGAGCGATTCTGTCGTGGACTAAAAGAAGTAAGAAGTTCTGAGATTTCCGGATATTTATTAAAACAAAATTACCATATTGTTTGTTCTTGAACGAAGACACTATGGGAACTTCCAAGAAGCTAATTTTTTTTTCTAGAAATCAAGGCTTTTTAATTAAGTTTTTTGAGATGGAATTTCCCTCATCACCCAGGCCGGAGTACAGTGGCATGATCTCGGCTCACTGCAACTGCCACCTCCTGGGTTCAAGTGAAAGTGAATATCCCGCCTCAGCCTCCAAAGTAGCTGGGATTACAGGTCATCACCACCATGCCTGGCTAATTTTTGTATTTTTAGTAGAGAGGGGAGGTTTCACCATGTTGGTCAGGCTAGCCTTGAACTCCTGACCTCAGGTGATCCGCCTGCCTCAGCCTCCCAAAGTGCTGGGATTACAGGCATGAGCCACTGCGCCCAGTCTCAAGGCATTTTTTGGAGTGGAACTTCCAAGGTAGTGCTTCAGAAAATAGGTGCCTTTCTCTTGTTATTAGAAAGCGATTATGCTTACCTCCCCATTCCACTGTGGTTTAGGGAAGTCTGTGGATCATTACTTGTTTTTTGATTTATTTAATATCGCTCTGGGGTATTCTAAGCATAGAGATGATAGAGAATGTAGCCTGACCATAGACTTACCTGCTGAGAATTCCTATATTCTCCTACTCTCTTGGCATGAAAAATACCACCAACTAATATTCATTGAGTGCTTAGTATGTGCCAGGTACTATGTTGACTGCTTTACATCAGGGGTCCTCAACCCCCAGGCCACGGACCTGGTACCGGTCTGTGGTCTGTTAGGAACTGGGCCGCACAGCAGGAGGTGAGTAGTGGGCGAGCCAGTATTACTACCCGAGCTCTGCCTCCTGTCAGATCAGCAGAGGCATGAGATTCTCATAGAAGCACAAACCCTATTGTGAACTGTGCATGGGAGGGGTCTAGGTTGCAGGCTCCTTATGAGAAGCTAATGCCTGATGATCTGAGGTGGAACAACAGTTTCATCCCAAAACATTCCCTCCCTACGATCCATGGAAAAACTGTCTTCCAAGACACCAGTCCCTGATGCCAAAATGGTTGGGGACCACTGATTTACATGGTTCATTTAACTAAATTGGGCCATTTTAATAGTCTGGTAGGGGAGGTATTATTTTCTCTTAAAGGAGTACTATAAATTTACCTTAATTTCATTCATGCCAGGGGAGGGTATACATCTCTCCCCCACTGGTGCTAGGGATGTGCTGAATGAATGGATGTTGGAAAATGCTATCATTTGTTCACTGTGGTTCTACTTGTAGGTAGAACGGTTAATCCAAGAACGAGGCTGGGAGTTCATGTGGAATGAGCGCCTAGGATACATTTTGACCTGTCCTTCGAACCTTGGAACAGGACTACGAGCTGGTGTCCACGTTAGGATCCCAAAGCTCAGCAAGGTACTGTTATGTGCCCAATGGCCCTGATGGGCCAGGATCAGCTCAGATGTGACTGTGGAGGGAGAAAATATCACTGCCCACTCCTTAACCCTTACTTTCTCTACCTACAGTATAAAAATAAGAAAAAATTAAGTTTGCCTCAAAAGACATTTGTATTAGTTAGAATAAAAGTTAAGGGTCTGTAAGAAAAAGATGGTAGCTTCAAGAATAAGGCCTTTACATTTTTCCTCATGTAACAAATTGGGATAGGTAGTCTCTGCTCTCTCTGGTTCTTTCTATCTCCTTTCTCTGTCTCTTCCAGTTCAAGCAGTTCTCAAACATAAGCATGCACAAGATCACCTGAAGGACTTGGTAAAATACAAGTTGCTAGGCCCCACCTGCAGAATTTGCATTTCTAACAAGTTTCCAGGTGATGCTGGGGTTTTTGGTCAAGGGTCTACCCTTGGAGGAATGCTGTCTTAAAGCGCTGTTCTTAGAGACCTACAAAGAGACTTAGACTCCCACACAGTAACAGTGGGAGACTTTAACACCCCACTGTCAATATTAGATCAACAAGATAGAAAATTAACAAGGATATTCAGGACTTGGACTCAGCTCTGGACCAAGCAGACCTCATACACACACATCTATAGAACTCTCCACCCCAAATCAACAGAATATATACATTCTTCTCAGCATTACATCACACTTACTCTAAAATCGACCACATAATTGGAAGTAAAATACTACTCAGCAAATGCAAAAGAACAGATACCATAACAGTCTCTCAGACCACAGTGCAATCAAATTAGAACTCAAGATTAAGAAACTCACTCGAAACCGCACAACTACATAGAAATTGAACAATCTGCTCCTGAATGACTACTGGGTAAATAACGAAATGAAGGCAGAATAAGTAAGTTCTTTGAAACCAATGAGAATAAAGACACAATGTACCAGAATCTCCGGGACACAGCTAAAGCAGTGTGTGGAGGGAAATTTATAGCACCAGATGCCTACAGGAGAAAGGAAAGATCTAAACTCGACACCCTAACTTCACAATTAAAAGAGCTAGAGAAGTGAGAGCAACAAATTCAAAAGTGAGCAGAAGACAAGAAATAACTAAGATCAGAGCAGAACTGAAGGAGATAGAGACACGAAAAACCCTTCAAAAAAATCAATGAATCCAGGAGCTGGTTTTTTGAAAAGATTAATAAAATAGATAGGTCATGAGTCAGACTAATAAAAGAGAGAAGAATGAAATAGACACAATAAAAAGTGATAAAGGGGATATCACCACTGATCCTACAGAAATACTACCATCAGAGAATAGTATCAACACCTCTGCAAATAAACTAGAAAATCTAGAAGAAATGGATAAATTCCTGGACACATACACCCTTCCAAGACTAAACGAGGAAGAAGTCGAATCTCTGAATAGACCAATAACAAGTTCTGAAACTGAGGCAGTCATTAATAGCCTACCAACCAAAAGTCCAGGACCAGACGGATGCACAGCTGAATTCTACCAGAGGTACAAAGAGGAGCTGGTACCATTCCTTCTGAAACTATTCCAAACAAAAGAAAAAGAGGGACTCCTCCCTAACTCATTTTATGAGGTTAGCATTATCCTGATACCCAAACCTGGCGGAGACACAATAAAAAAAGAAAATTTCAGGGCAGTAACCCTGATAAACGTCGATGCAAAAATCCTCAATAAAATACTGGCAAACTGAATCCAGCAGCACATCAAAAAGCCTATCCACCACAATCAAGTAGGCTTCATCTCTAAGATGCAAGGCTGGTTCAACATACACAAATCAATAGCACTTACTTAAAAGTGTGAGAGAAAAAACACTAGTAGGCAAAACTATAGAGACAGTAAAAGATCAGTAGTTGCAAGAGTTTGGGGGAAGGGAGGCAAAGAGGAAAGAGATGAATACATGGAGAATAAGGCATTTTTTTTTTTTTTTTTTTTTTTTGAGACCGAGTCTCGCTCTGTCACCCAGGCTGGAGTGCTGTGGCCGGATCTCAGCTCACTGCAAGCTCCGCCTCCCGGGTTCACGCCATTCTCCTGCCTCAGCCTCCTGAGTAGCTGGGACTACAGGCGCCCGCCACCTCACCCGGCGAGTTTTTTTGTATTTTTTAGTAGAGACAGGGTTTCACCGTGTTAGCCAGGATGGTCTCGATCTCCTGACCTCGTGATCCGCCCGTCTCGGCCTCCCAAAGTGCTGGGATGACAGGCTTGAGCCACCGCGCCCGGCAAGGCATTTTTTAAAAAAGGACAGTGAAACTATAATATGTTACTGAAATAGTGGATATGTGACATTATGCATTTGTCAGAACTCATATTGCAAAGACAAGGAACAAGGCTAGAATCTCATAACCCAGAAGGATATGCTATTGACATGCAGTTTTGCTACATCCCCAAAGGTAAAAGAACATAGGGCCCTCTCAACCAATTTCAATGACGGTAAAAAAGCACCTGGATAATAACAGACCACTGGTTCAACATATGCAAATCAATAAACGTAATCCAGCATATAAACAGAACCAAAGACAAAAACCACATGATTATCTCAACAGATGCAGAAAAGGCCTTTGACAAAATTCAACAGCCCTTCATGCTAAAAACTCTCAATAAATTTGGTATTGATAGAACATATCTCAAAAAAATAAGAGCTATTTATGACAGACCCACAGCCAATATCATACTGAATGGGCAAAAACTGGAAGCATTCCCTTTGAAAACTGGCACAAGACAGGGATGCCCTCTCTCACCACTCCTATTCAACACAGTGTTGGAAGTTCTGGCTAGGGCAATCAGGCAAGAGAAAGAAAGAAAGGGTATTCTGTTAGGAAAAGAGAAGTCAAATTGTCCCTGTTTGCAGATGACATGATTGTATATTTGGAAAACCCCACTGTCTCAGCCCAAAATCTCCTTAAGCTGATAAGCAACTTCAGCAAAGTCTCAGGATACAAAATCAATGTGCAAAAATCACAAGCATTCCTATACACCAATAAACAAACAGAGCCAAGTCATGAATGAACTCCCATTCATAATTGCTACAAAGAGAATAAAATACCTATGAATACAACTTACAAGGGATGTGAAGGACCTCTTCAATGAGAACTACAAACCACTACTCAAAGAAATAAAAGAGGATACAAACAAATGGAAGACTATTACATGCTCATGGATGGGAAGAATCAATTATAGTGAAAATGGCCATACTGCCCAAAGTAATTTATAGATTCAATGCTATCTCCATCAAGCTACCATTGACTTTCTTCACAGAATTAGAAAAAACTACTTCAAATTTCATATGGAACCAAAAAGTAGCCCGTATAGTCAAGACAATCCTAAGCAAAAAGAACAAAGCTGGAGGCATCATGCTGCCTGACCTCAAACTATACTACAAGGCTACAGTAACTAAAACAGCATGGTACTTCTACCAAAAGACAGATATAGACCAATGGAACAGAACAGAGGCCTCAGAAATAACACCACATCTACAACTATCTGATCTTTGACAAACCTGACAAAAACAAGCAATGGGGAAAGGATTCCCTATTTAATAAATGGTGTTGGGAGAACTGGCTAGCCATATGCAGGAAACTGAAACTGGACCCTTTCCTTACACCTTATACAAAAATTAACTCAAGATGGATTAAACATAAGACCTAAAAACCATAAAAATCCTAGAAAAAAACCTAGGCAATACCATTCAGGACACAGGCATGGGCAAAGACTTCATGACTAAAACACCAAAAGCAATGGCAACAAAAGCCAAAATAGACAAATGGGATCTAATTAAACTAAAGAGCTTCTGCACAGCAAAAGAAACTATCAGAGTGAACAGGCAACCTACAGAATGGGAGAAAAATTTTGCCATCCATCCATCTGACAAAGGGCTAATATCCAGAATCTACAAGGAACTTAAATTTACAAGAAAAAAGCAACCCCATCAAAAAGTAGGTGAAGGATATGACCAGACACTTCTCAAAAGACGACATTTATGTGGCCAACAAACATGAAAAAAAGCTCATCACTGGTCATTAGATAAATGCAAATTAAAACCACACTGAGATACCATCTCACACCAGTTAGAATGGCGATCATTAAAAAGTCAGGAAACAACAGATGCTGGAGAGGATGTGGAGAGATAGGAATGCTTTCACACTGTTGGTGGGAACGTAAATTAGTTCAACCATTGTGGAAGACAGTGTGGCGATTCCTGAAGGATCTAGAACTAGAAATACCATTTGACCCAGCAATCCCATTACTGGGTATAGATCCAAAGGATTATAAATCATTCTATTATAAAGACACATGCACACGTGTGTTTACTGATTCACTGTTCACAGTAGCAAAGACTTGGAACCAACCCAAATGCCCATCAATGGTAGACTGGATAAAGAAAATGTGGCACATATACACTATGGAATACTATGCAGCCATATAAAAGGATGAGTTCATGTCCTTTCCAGGGACATGGATGAAGCTGGAAACCATCATTCTCAGCAAACACAAGAACAGAAAACCAAACACCATATGTTCTCACTCATAAGTGGGAGTTGAACAATGAGAACACATGGACACAGGGAGGGGAACATCACACACTGGGGCCTGTCAGGGGTTGGGAGTTTGGGGAAGGGAAGGGATAGCATTAGGAGAAATACCTAATGTAGATGATGGATTGATGGGTGCAGCAAACCACCATGGCACGTGTATACCTATTTAACAAACCTGCACATTCTACACATGTATCCCAGAACTTAAAGTATATAAACTGTTATCTCTCACTATACGTCTTTTGTCAGTAAATGCACCAATGATTGTGAATCGATTTTGCCTCTTACCACATTTAAGTATTATCCCTTTGTCCTAGGACCCACGCTTTTCTAAGATCCTGGAAAACCTAAGACTCCAGAAGCGTGGCACGGGTGGTGTGGACACTGCCGCAGTCGCAGATGTGTACGACATTTCCAACATAGATAGAATTGGTCGATCAGAGGTAACGTCTCTCTCACTTTTGTAACATGAATTAACAAAATCAGCCTAAGAGAATAGAGAAAAGCAAACAGCCTTACCGTTTTCACAAAATTCAAGACCTCCTCTTCGCCCATCAAGTCCTGAGTTATGTTAGCTTTTCATTCTGTAACATTATTCTTCCATGGGAAGTAACTGCATAAAGGTAAACATAATGTGAGCTGAGAATTTATAGGCAAGTATAGGAATTCACAGTGGGACTGTCACTGACCTGCCATGAGAGCTATTCCAACAATCCTCAGCGAGGAGCTCTGTTATGCTAAAGGACTGCAGTTTTTTATTACTGCAAAGTCAGAACATCTATGCTATCCCTCTGAGGGTGGCAAAATAGTGGAATTTTCTCTTGATTCTGAATTTTCTTTAGTGAAGGCTACAAACAATCATCTTCACTTTGCTGTTCTTAGATACTCAATGGTTTCTAAACTTTTATTTCTTAGGCTAAATATAGCAAATATGTTATGTGCTAGGTTTAGATAAGTTTGTGCTCATAAAATCCTTAGGATTCTGTGATGAATATGTAGGATGAAAAGGATTCGTAGACTTTGTGTGGCCTGAAACAATGAATGAGGCAAAAAGATGACACGTAAGGAACATGCAGCTGAAAGCTAAGCAAATACTGATTGTGGTAAGTTATACCAGCTTATCTGAATGTGGTCCCATTGGACATATTATGCCCATCATTAATTTAAAAGCCTCTTCTCATAACAAAACTCTTAATAGTTCAGTGACTGGTTATTAAATCTGTGGATTATCAAAGTTCTCTCTTCCTTACCAGTTTGTGACTATTTCACTGCCTATTGATATCCCTACCAGTAGGTACACTGAGGAAAAGAAAAGGAAGAAACACTCAATTAGATCAGCCAGTGTGCTATCAGCTCTGCTAAAGTACCTGAGGGACAAGCAACTATAATACCACAACTTCTGAAATCTACTGAATCATGTGTGGTGCAGTGAATAAAGAAAATCTGGGAGTCTAGCCCTGTTGATTCTAAGATTAACTAGATATTTATTACTGGAAAACAATGTAGTTAATGCTTTAAAAAATGTTAAGTCTAACTATACTAGGCACTCACTATAAAAGTGAGGAAAATGCCAAAAAATAATTTTAAAACACCATTTATTTAACCCAACAACCCTGATAACCATTGTGAACATTATTCTAAATGGCCCTTCATTCTTTTTAAAAACTACTCAAAAAACTTTAAAAATTGTTATAATACGTGTTTAGTATTATAACCAAATACTGGTTATAATTTTTTCCAATGTATTATATCATGAGCATCTTCCCACAATATTAAGTATTCTTCAAAAACATGATTTTTAATCACAGTAATCTATTATCTATTTAATGTTTTCCTGATTTTATGTTTGACCATCTCTATAAATAATTCTAATCACGACTCTGGTTATTTAGTTAGGATATACTGCTAGGAAAGGAATTCCTGGGTTAAAACCAGGGTGCCCTATTTATGACAATGTTTTCTACCAGATTTATACCAAGATAGAGTCTACTGGCATTGAGTGAGAGACCTGTCTCACCATACTCTCACCAACACTGGAAGGGATCAAAGGGATAAGTAGAAAATACGTGTTTCAGTTAGTAGTGACTTACATTCTGATTTAACCCTCTCTTGGAGCCTGTTTCCTTACACATATAAACAGATAGGGAGGTAGCTGGAATATGTGATGCCTAAGAGCTAACATTCAACGATCCCTTCCATCCTTGCTGCTCATTCTTGAGTTCTATAATGTATGTCTGGAATTAACTAATTTCTCTCTTAATTTGGGTTTCCTTGGGGGCAGTGCAAGTCATTTGCTTAGGAGGTGATCCCATGGGGGGAAAAAAAATTAAGTAGATGTGCTCTGGTTTAAGGAAAACAAGTATTTGGAAACCAAACTTCTATACATAGTTTAAGAACAGGAATTTTAGAAAGTATATCTTAATTTGTAAAACTTCATTTCGTTAATAATCTTGCCCAGCACAGCACAAACATGATTTAGTTGCTAAACATTTGACATTAATTTTTCAGGAAGACACTCACTGTATTAATGATGACATCTGAACTAGATTAGCATACCCAGTGCTCAGATTGGTGGCAGGTCAGAATTCAGATCCAGGCCAAAGAACACCACAAAGGTGTCACTGTCGTCTTACTTTTAGACAAACTGATATTGTATAGACTGATAGGAAAAAAATGTTTGAGATGCAAATTAATGGTTTTCATATAGTAAAAAAGCTTTCACATACAAAGTAGTATCCCCATCTTAACTATGGAAAGATTGAGAGAAACCCTTATATCTCTGCCTTCCGTCTCTGAGAAGGAAGAAATTGTTGTGAAGTCCATCTAAGTGGCAAGTTCTCATTTATCCCAGTGCTGTTCCTGTTAATGCCCTGCAGATGTCTTCTATTCAAATTAATTATTCATCTTCTTCACTGTCAAAGGTTGAGCTTGTTCAGATAGTCATCGATGGAGTCAATTACCTGGTGGATTGTGAAAAGAAGTTGGAGAGAGGCCAAGATATTAAGGTGCCACCCCCTCTGCCTCAGTTTGGCAAAAAGTGAACTTTCCCTTTCCCAGTTTATAAATAATCTGTCTGCTGGTACGACAGACATAAAGAAATCTCTACTCTGAGAGTTTTTGTACACTTGGAAAAATGTAAAATTGTAGATCCTGCCTATCTTTACAATAAAACTCTCCTTAATATATTGTTGCTTTGTTTCTGATTTTTAAAAATAATACTAAGAAGGGCAAACACATCCGATTACAAGTAGACAAGAAGCAAAATATTTTAAGACAATAAAACTAATATTTGTAAGTTTTGATTTAGCCACAACTTACACCTCTAAATAACCCTTTAGCTATCTAGATGTTAGTCAACCCTTTAGGAAATCTCTTATGGACCCCATTGGAAAGTAAGGAATTAATATAATAAGCAATTTTCTGGCAAATGGAGCAAGAGAAGACTTAACTTTTGAAAGTGTGGCAATAAAGACTACACAAATAGAGGCTACTTATTTATTCAGAGTTTGCTGTCACAAGGGTGTCAACCATCATCACTTGCATTTGTCAGTGACTCAAAGGCAGGCAGAGACATGAGAAATCTTTATGGTGAAAGAAAGGGGAGGTTTCAGGTATGCTGATTGGGGTTGCAGGCATGGGGAAGTTGAAGACAGGCTATCTAGAAGCGGGGTATGCTATGTGATTATTTTGGGAAGCATATTTGGTTTTATCATCTGATTGATTGGTTCTGAGTTGGAGGCAGGGGCAAAAATTAGAGAAGTCGGCAGTCATTGACCAAGTCCTGACCATCCCGTACTGACTGTTACAGAGGTTAGGGTTTGGCCTCCTAGAATGACTGCTTTAGAGGTTGTGGGTGAGAGTTCTGTTGTCCTGTGGTCTAGCCATTGTCTCTCTATATACTCAGTCTCTCAAAAACAATTCAAAATTTGATGTCTGAAATACTGAAAATGTTTTTAGTATAATCTGAAAGCAGAATTCTTCCTTCAGCATGCAGATTGTTACCTTGAATCTTGTTATTTTCCTTCTATCCTGTGATGTCTATAGCCTGAAGGAACACGATAGAGTAGGTGGGAGCAATTAATTGTGTAACAAGTTAGGAAACAGCTCCACACACAAAAGATAAATATTTTTTAATAGAAATGAGATCAAGTTATGCACCCTATAGTGAGTGACATCATCCTGTTTGCAGAAGTTGTGATAAGTTTTAATTTTGCTACAAGAAACAAGCGCATTGGCAATATTACAATCAAAATAAGACCTTTTATAAGATGAGTCCATTGGAAGAGATAAAGGGACTTTTAATTATTAATTAAAATTCTAAATGAATACCATATCTTCCAGCCATGGGAGTCATATAGCATGCAAATAGTTCCTGTTTACTAAGGTCTAGTTCAATCAGTATTCATCAAGCACTCATATGAACACAGCATGGTTCTGAGTCACAGGCCTTTTAAAATTTGCTGCATTCCTTACATCAGAGGCAGATGCAATGAGAAAGCTTCGATGGGTGAAAAATCATTCTGGATCTCTTCCTCAGGGGAAGAGAAACTGGGGTCTTCTCCTTGACTTCTGGGCTTCCACAGTAAGTCTGCTTATGGAGACTGAGCTACTCTCCCCTCACGCCAAACATCATAAAAGAGCACGTCTGAATGTTCTGAAAGCAGCCAAAATAATTTTTTTTCCCTTGAGACCAAGTCTCACTCTGTCACCCAGGCTGATGAAGTGGCACAATCATGGCTCACAGCAGCCTCAAACTCCCAAGCTCAAGCAATCCACCTCAGCCTCCCACCTCAGCCTCTCGAGTAGCTGCGATGACAGGTGCACACCACCATGCCCAGCTAATTTTTTTTTTTTTTTTGTAGAGATAGGGTCTTACTATGTTGTCCAGGCTGGTCTTGAACTCTTGGACACAAGCAATCCTCCTGCCTTGGCCTCCCAAAGTGCTGGGATAACAGGCATGAGCCACTGTGCCCAGCCTAAAAGAGGTTGTTTTGAGGTCAAAAAATTTGCATGAGATTCAGGCTCATGACCAAAGGTAAATTATTTAACTCAATAGTCTTGATTTCATTTGTAGAATGGAGAGAATTCCTGCCTTACAAAGTTTTTATGATGATTAAATAAGGCAGTGACTTACTTTTTTTTTCCCTTTTACTGTAAAAGGAAAACAATCATGTGAAAAAATATATTTCACATTAGAACCCAGTACACAAACAGGCAGGCTGCAGGCTCTGGAGACAGCCAGAAAACTGTGAGTGCCCGAGGTGTGAAAGTGTGAAAGGGGGATCATTTGCCCCGCCACACACATCTTCACTGGGGAACCTAAAGGTCCAGATCACAGAAGAATTTGACCTTGCCTGGGAGCTGAGACAAATTTAGAGAGCTGAGTAAAATACAGGGGTAGGGGAAGCAACAGGAAGGGCCCTGTGGGAACTCTCCATCCCCAGGGAAGTCATTTCTGACTGTCTCTCAGGTATCCTTGGGGAGGGCTGCCAGTGAAATTGGGGAAGGACCACAAGGAGAAGGAAATTTCCAGCTGAACTTTGTAACAATTTCCACCAAACACAAAGTCTCCTGGACAGAACCTGGGGAGCGGGCAAACCAGGAGTGCAGATACAAGCACAGAAGCTGTGGCAGGCAGGGAGGCATGAAATATGAAAGCCCTGCTTGCTTCCTCAGTGGGGAGGCATGGAGCCTGGGGCAAGTTCTCAGCCCCACTCACCGGCTGCCTGGAAATAAACTCAGTGCAGCTCAGGATGGGGCAACCCAGCCTCACGGGTTGCGTGGGAGCTGGTAATGCCTGTAACTGCCAGCATTCTCCCACTTCCCTGGCAACATGCACGACAAAGCAAAGGCAGCCATAATCCTTCTGGAAACCTAACTCCATTGGTCTGAGAACCACACCCCCATACCACACAGCAGCTGCAGCAACCCCTACCCAAGGAGAGTCTGAGCTCAGACACACCTAACCTTGCCCCCACCTGATGGTCTTTCTCTATCTGCCCTGGTAGCCAAACACAAAGGACATAGTCTCTTGGGAGCTCTATGGCCCCGCCCACTGCCTGATTCTCCCTATACTACTGCAGCTGACGCTCTCTTGAAAGTGCCACCTCCTGGCTAGAGGCCAACCAACACAAAACTAGCACGCTAAACAAAAATACAACCAAGGACCCTCACAGAGTCCATTTCACCCCCTGCTGCCTCCACCAGAGCAGGTGCTGGTATCTATGGCTGAGAGACCTGAAGACAGATCACATCACAGGACTCTTTGCAGACAATCCCCAGTACCAGGCTAGAGCCTATTAGCTCTGCTGGGTGGCTAGATCCAGAAGAGAAATAACAATCACTGCAGTTTGCCTCTGAGGAAGCCACATCCCTAAGGGAAGAGGGAGAGCGCCACATCAAGGGAGCACCCTGTGGGACAAAAGAATCTGAATAGCAGCCTTCAGTCCTAAATCTTCCCTCTGACATAGTCTACACAAATGAGAAGGAAACAGAAAAAACAATCCTGGTAATATGATAAAACAAGGTTCTTAATACTGCCAAAAGATCACACTGGCTCACCAGCAATGAATCCAAACCAAGAAGAAATCTCTGAATTGCCAGAAAAATAATTCAGAAGGTCGATTATTAAGCTACTCAAGGAGACACCAGAGAAAGGTGAATACCAACTTAAAGAAAATTTTAAAATGTTACAGGATATGGATGAGAAAATCTCCAGAGAAATACCATAAATAAAAAACAATCACAACTTCTGGAAATGAAGGATGCACTTAGAGAAATACAAAATACAATGGAAAGTCTCAGCAACAGAATCAAACAAATAGAAGATAGAACTTTAGAGCTCAAACACAAGGCTTCTGAATTAACCCAATCCAACACAGACAAACAAAAGAGAATTTTAAAAAATGAACAAAGCCTCCAAGAAGTTTGGGATTATGTTAAACAACCAAATCTAAGAAAACTTGGTATTTCTGAGGAAGAAGAGAAATATAAAAGTTTGGAAAACATATTTGAGGAAATAATCAAGGAAAAACTTCCCCTGCCTTGCTAGAGATCTAGATACCTACATACAAGAAGCTCAAAGAACACGTGGGAAATTCAATGAAGAAAGATCATTGCCTAGGCACAGAGTCATCAGGTTACCTAAAGTCAAGACGAAGGAAGGAATCTTAAGAGCTGTGAGGCAAAAGCATCAGGTAACCTATAAAGGAAAATCTATCAGAGTAGCAGCAAGGGATTGGGGTCCTATCTTTGGCCTCCGTAAACAAAACAATTATCAGCCAAGAATTTTGCATCCAGGAAAACTAAGCTTCCTAAATGAAAGACACAGTCTTTTTCAAACAAACAAATGCTGAGAGAATTTGCCACTACCAACCCAGCACTACAAGAACTGTTAAAAGGAGCTCTAAATCTTGAAACAAATCCTTGCAATACATCAAAATAGAACCTCCTTAAAGCATGAATTTCACAGGACCTATAAAACAAGATTACAATGGAAAACAAAACAAAACAAAACTCAGGTATTCAGGCAACAAATACCACATGAATATAATAGTACCTCACATCTCAATACTAACTTTGAATGTAAACGGCCTAAATGCTCCACTTAAAAGATACAGAATGGCAGAATTGTTATGAATTCACCAACCACGTATGCGCTCTCTTCAAGAGATTCACCTAACACACAAGAACTCACATAAACTTAAGGTAAAGGAGCGGAAAAACATATTCCAGGCAAACAAACACCAAAAGCAAGCAGGAGTAGCTATTCTTATCTCAGACAAAACAAATTTTAAAGCAACAGCTGTTAGACAAAGGGGGACATTATACAATAATAAAAGGACCGGTCCAATAGGAAAATACTACAATCCTAAACATATTTGCACCTAACACTGGAGCTCCCAAATTTATAAAACAATTACTGCTAGACCTAAGAAATGAGATAGACAGCAACATAATAATAATGGGAGACTTCAATACTCTACAGACAGCACTAGACAGATCATCAAGATAGAAAGTCAACAAAGAAACAATGTACTTAAGCTATAACCTACAACAAATGGACTTAACAGATATTTACAGAACATTCTACCCAACAAATATAAAATATACATTCTATTCATCAGTACATGGGATATTCTCCAAGACAGACCATACGATAGGCCACAAGTCTCAATAAATTTAAGAAAATCGAAATTACATCAAGTACTCTCTCAGACCATAGTGGAATAAAAGTGGAAATCAACTCCAAAAGAAATCCTTAAAATGATGCAAATACATGGAAATTAAATAACCTGCTCCTGGAATGATTCTTGGGTCAACAATGAAATCTGAAATCAAGATGAAAATTTAAAAAATCTTTGAACTGAATAATAGTGACACAATCCATCAAAACCTCTGGGATACAGCAATCCATCAAAACCTTAGGCAGTGCTAAGAGAAAGTTCATACCATTAAACGTAAACGTCTACCTCGAAAAGTCTGAAAGAGCACAAATGGACAATCTAAGGTCACACCTCAAGGAACTAGAGAAACAAGAACAAACCGAACCCAAACCCAGAAGAAGAAAAGAAAAATAACAAAGATCGGCCAGGTGCAGTGGCTCACGCCTGTAGTCCCAGCACCGTGGGAGGCCAAGGCGGGCGGATCATGAGGTCAGGAGTTCAAGACCAGCCTGGCCAACATGGTTAAACTGCATCTCTACTAAAAATACAACAACAACAACAAAAATAGCTGGGCTTGGTGGCAGGCACCTGTAATCCCAGCTACTCGAGAGGCTGAGGCAGGAGAATCTCTTGAACTTGGGAAGTGGAGGTTGCAGTGAGCCAAGATCATGCTATTGCACTTCAGCCCAGGCAACAGTGCAAGTCTCCATCTCAAAAAAAAAAAAAAAAAAAAAAAAAAAAAAGACAAAAGAAAAAATATATAACAAAGATCACAGCAGAAGTAAATGAAACTGAAACAAACAAAAATACATAAAATAAATGAAACAAAAAGCTATTTCTTTGAAAAGATAAATAAAATTGATAGACCATTAGCAAGACTAACCAAGAAAAGGGGAGAAGATCCAAATAAGCTCAATTAGAAATGAAAGAAGAGATATTACAACCGATACCACAGAAATACAAAAGATCATTCAAGGCTACTAGAACACATTTATGTGCATAAACTAGAAAACCTAGAGGAGATGGATAAGTTCCTGGAAATATACAACCCTCCTAGATTAAACCAGGAAGAAACACAAACTCTGAACAGACCAACAACAACAAAATCAGGACCAGATGGATTCACAGCTGAATTCTATCAGATATTCAAAGAAGGACTGACAATATTCCAAATACGGACACTATTCCAAAAGATAGAGAAAGACAGAATCCTCCAAAAATCTTTCTGTGAAGCCAGTATCATCCTAATACCAAAATCCAGGAAAGGACATAACAAAAAAAGAAAACTACAGATCAATTTCCCTGAGGAACAGAGATGTAAAAATCCTCAACAAAATACTAGCTAACCAAATCCAACAGTATATCAAAAAGATAATCCACCATATCAAGTGGGTTTCACACCAAGGATGCAGGGATGGTTTAACATCCACAAGTCAATAAATGTGATACACCACATAAACAGAATTAAAAACAAAAATCACATGATCATCTCAATAGATGCAGAAAAAGTATTTGACAAAATCCAGCATCCTTTTATGATGAAAGCCCTCAGCAAAATTGGCATAGAAGGGACATACCTTAAGGTAATAAAAGCCATCTATTACAAACCCACAGCCAGTATTATACTGAACTGGGAAATGTTGAAAGCATTCACCCTGGAACAAGACAAGAATGTCCACTTTCGCCACTTCTATTCAACACAGTACTGAAAGTCCTAGCCAGGGCAATCAGACAAGAGAAAAAATAAAGGGCATCCAAATTGGTAAAGAGGAAGTCACACTGTCGCTGTTTGCTGATGATAAGATCATACACCTAGAAAACCCTAAAGAATCCTCCAAAAAGCTCTGGAACAAAAAAATGAATTCAGCGAAGTTTCAGTATACAAAATTAAAGTACACAAATCAGTAGCACTGCTATAACACAACAGTGACCAAACTGACAATCAATCAAGAACTCAACCACTTTTACAATAGCTACACACACACACACACACACACACACACACACACACACACACTCCAAAATAAAAACCACTGAGGAATATACCTAACCAAGGAGGTAAAAGACCTCTATAAAGAAAACTACAAAACACTGCTGAAAAAAATCACAGACGACACACACAAATGGAAACACATCCCATGCTCATGGATGCGTAGAATCAACATTGTGAAAATGACCATACGGCCAAAAGCAGTCTACAAATTCAATGCAATTCCCACCAAAATACCACCATCATTCTTCACAGAACTAGAAAAAACAAACCTAAAATTCATGTGGAATCAAAAAGGAGCCCACATAGCCAAAGCAAAACTAAGCAAAAAGAACAAATCTGGAGGCATCACATTACCTGACTTCAAACTATACTATAAGGTCATAGTCACCAAAACAGCACAGTACTGGTATCCTCATCTCTCACCTTATATAAAAATCAACTGAAGGTGGATCAAAGACTTAAATCTAAGACCTAAAACCATAAAAATTCTAGAAAATAACATTGGAAAAACTCCTCCTAGACACTGGCTTAGGCAACTACTTCATGTCCAAGAACCCAAAAGCAAATGCAATAAAAACAAAGATAAATAGGTGGAAATTAAACTAAAAAGATTCTGCAAAGCAAAAGAAACAATCAAACAGACAACCCACACAGTGGGACAAAATCTTCACAATCTATACATCTGACAAAGGACTAATATCCAGAATCTACAAGGAACTCAAATTGGAAAGAAAAAAAAAACCAAACAAACAATCCCATCAAAAAGTGGGCTAAGGACAGGAATGGACAATTCTCAAAAGAAGATATACAAATGACCAACAAACATATGAAAACATGCTCAAAATCACTAATGATCAGGGAACTGCAAATCAAAACCACAATGCAATACCACCTTACTCCTGCGAGAATGGCCAGAATAAAAAAATAATAGATGTTGGTGTAGAGGTGGTGAAAAGAGAACACTTTTACACTGCTGGTGGGAATGTAAACTAGTACAACCACTATGGAAAACAGTGTGGAGATTCCATAAAGAACTAAAAGTAGATCTACCATTTGATCCAGGAATCCCACTACAATCCCACTATTGGGCATCTACCCAGAGGAAAATAAAACATCACACAAACAAGATACTTGCACATGCATGTTTATAGCACCACAATTCACAACTGCAAAAATACGGAACCAGCTCAAATCCCCATCAATCAACGAGTGGATAAAGAAAATGTGGTATATATACTTGGAATACTACTCAGTCATTAAAAGGAACAAAATAATGGCATTTGCAGCAACCTGGATGGAACTGGAGACTATTATTCTAAGTGAAGTAACTTAGGAATGGAAAACCAAATAGTGTAGGTTCTCACTCTTAAGTGGGAGCGAAGCTATGAGGACACAAAGGCACAAGAATGATACAGTGGACTTTGGGGACTGGGAATAAAGGGTGGGAGGTGGGTGAGGGATAAAAGACTACATATCTGGTACACTGTACACTACTCGTGTGATGAGTGCACCAAAATCTCAGAAATCACCACTAAAGAACTTATTCATGTAACCAAACACCCCCTGTTCCCCAAAAACCTATTGACATAAGAACAGAAACAAAGCAAATTACAAGAAAAAAGAGTAAACAAGCAAACACACAAGTCATCGACATTAATGAGTCAATAAGAAGATTTTAAGAACAACTTTATGCCTATACATTTGACAATTTCAATGAAATGAGAACATTCCTTGAAAAACCATCTGACGAAAACTGAAAGATACGATTTGGATTCGAAAAATTTACCCTATTACTTAAAAAACAAAAAATTTTTCACAAACAAAATTCTAGTGATCTCTTTTAGTGAAATCTTCAAAACATTTAAGAAATAACACACTTAGACAAACCCTCCTAGAGAACAGAAAAAAAAAGTTATATTTACCAACATATGATTCTTTTTTTTTTTTTTTTGAGATGAGTTCTCATTCTGCCACCCAGGCTAGAGTGCAGTGGCATAATCTTGGCTCACTGCAACCTCCACCTCCCAAGTTCAAGCAATTCTCACGCCTCAGTCTTCCAAGTAGCTGGGATTACAGATGCGCACTACCATGCCCAGCTAATTTTTGTATTTTTTACTAGAGACAGGGTTTCATCAAGTTGGCCCGGCTGGTCTCGAACTCCTGGTCTCAGGTGATCTGCCTGCTTCGGCCTCCCAAAGTGCTGAGATTACAGGCATGTGCCACTGCACCAGGCCTTGCCATTTTTTTTTTTTTCCTTTTTTTAGACAGGTTCTCTCTCTGTTACCCAGGCTGAAGTGCAGTGGCAGGATCACAGCTCACTGCAGCCTGAAAACTCCTAGGCTCAAGTGATCCTCCTGTCTTGGCCTCCCAAAGTGCTGGGATTACAGGCTTTAGACACTGTGCCCAGCCCCAATTTATAACTTTGATAAACAAGCCTGACAAGTGTACTACAAGGAATAAAAATGGCAGTACAGACTCCAACATAAATGTAAATGCAACAATTAAAAAAACAAAACCCAGTACACACATATATGAATATCCAAGTGAATGTACATAAAATCCAAACAAAGCTTTCATGTAACAAAAGTTACCCTTACAATCTGAGATGCACTCTGATACTTTATTCTATACTGTCTTAATCTCCTCCAATTTTAAAAAATTCTGATTGTAATACATTAAATGGATTTCACAACACATTAAGGGCATAAAATTCAGTTTGAAAAACAGACGT